>NC_036626.1:3661271-3961271 GCF_900079805.1 Fusarium fujikuroi IMI 58289 | reverse complement strand
TCGCTTCTTGCCGAAGTGATCACGATCATCGGGCTCACGACGTCCAAGAGCACACTGCAGAAGCTTGTGCACCATGTAGCCCAAGAAAAAAGCCTTGCGTGTCTCGCTACCCTCTGATTGGGAGATATGGGGCAGGGTCTCTTTTTGGAGAATATCCTTTGCAACACGAACACGCTTCTCACGACCCAGACTAGCCTGGTCTCTGTTTCCACGCTTTCCAATAAAGTCAAGAGCAACTTCTCGGTCCTGGACACAGAAAGCCTCCTCAATACAAGGGCGAAGCATTTCCAGCATCTGGCTATCGTTGCGATCGTAGCAAATGTGGTTCAGAATATCCTCATCAGACACAACACCAAGAGCTCGGAAGACGATGGCGACAGGAAGATCTGCCTTGACAAAAGGCAGGGTAGCCTGGATAGTCTGACCAAAGCCACCGCGCGCAGAATCTCCCTTGCCGTAGAGCTTCATCGTAAGACTCGAGATAAGACGAGAACCCTTCTCAAGAGCACTGCGGATTTCAGCAGTGTAGGTGAAAGGACTGGGCTGGGCCTTCTTGAAGACTTGAACGATGTTGGCCGCAGAACGTTCCTGGGCGATCAGGACCTTCTCACTACCGTTGATAACGAAGTAACCGCCCTGATCATAAGGACATTCATTGAGCATGAAGAGGTCTTCGTCGGAATGGCTACTCAGATGGCAAATCTTAGACTTGACCATGATGGGCATCTTTCCGATAAAGATCATCTCCGAAGGCTCATCCTCAGTTTTTATGCTTCCAGCATCCTCCTCAACTTCCCATACCAGCTTTGTGGGGTTTTCACCGGTTCGCTTGTACTCGGCCTGCTGCTCGTCGTCCATTTCGTGCAGAGGGATCTCCTTGTCGACTGCAACGGAGACTTTCTTGGTGATCTTGAGGTAGGTCGGCGCGGCGTAGGTGAGGTTGCGGTCACGACATTCGTAAGGTAGGAGGTTAGTCACAGTTCCATCAGTCTCGCTCATAGAGGGACGTGACACCATGACGCTCCCGAACTTGATTTCATATCGTCGCAAAGCAATGTTGACGCCAGGGGGCGCAGGAGGGTTGTGCTGGTCGAGGGTGATTGTGGAGTACTCGTTGACGAGATCCTGCACCATTGTCTGGGTGAACTCGTCAAAAGAGTCGGTCTGTTGCGATGCAAGACCCTTTGTCTCGAAGAAGGACGAGATTACGGTCCAGCAGTCCTCGGGGGTGATACCCTCGTCGTAGCCATAATCGTAGTCGGATTCGTTCTCGTAGTCGTCCATGATGTCGGTATTTGTCGCTATAAATACAGTGATCGAGTTCTCGGGGTATTGAAAGGTAGGCGATAAGGTGTTGCTGCTCAAATCGATGGAATGCGCCCGTTAGGCAGTTGCGTCGAAATTATTCAAAGAAGGACAAAGGAGCTACGACAGCGAAGTCAGGGCGGTCAGTTTTGGACCTGGCGCCTGATGCACCCCGTGAGCATCTGCCGATGAGTTGGACAGGTCGACAGGAATCTCAAGCCAGGAGATAGAGCGATGTTGAGGAATGCGCGAGGTGAAGGGTCGTGGTGGAGAGGTGATGAATTTGTTACAATGAATCCTCACTAAGCATTCAGGAGCCTGAGGTTGAGGCGACGAGACGCGCCCAGAGTGAGCTAGTCTTAGTATGGTTAGCGTCATAAGGAAAGCGCCACGTTGATGAATAATCCTAAGTTCAAGAGCGGGTGAGGTGTGGCGTTTACGACCCCATAACCTGTGGCTGAGTTTCAATCAACTTTTGACCCCATGCCCCCCATGATAAAAAGACAATCCTCGATCCATTTGGTCTAGGGTAGCCAGACTCCTGGTCAAAACAGCTCATATTCTCTTGAACCGACTCTGCCATTGCCTTGTGCATGAACAGAAAGGAGAAGTTGCACGCTTTTGCGGTGTTATTCAGTTCAAGTATCGACCTCGGCATCAGGTCAATTACGGTAACCTATTAAATAGCCTCTTGGTAATCGCGAGGTTAATCTCCGCTATACAGGGTGAGGTGTGATGGTCTATGGAATAAGTACGACAGGAAAACCGAGTCCATTTACCAGGTCCAACATTGAGAAAATAAAGTTAACTGTACTCTTAGCACTACGATAACACATAGAGTTCAGCCTAAACAGATAAACTAATGCACTAAGCTTATGATACACCCAGCAGAGTCAATCAGAACTTCACTGTGAACTTACGTAGATTAGCCCAGAAGCATATCGGCATATGCTCTTCCACCACACTCAGTATTTATACATTAGTCCTAATCAATCTTGATCCCGGAGCTAAGATAACATGCTCCGTACATACTTTTACTGCACCGCAACTTGAAGCCATCGCGGCTTCATAATAAGTGCTTAAAGGTGCCGACGATCCGTCGCATCCGCCATCTCAAAGTCTATGTGTTTCACCTCTTGGCGCGCGATTCGCGTCAACGTTGCATCCGGCAACGCTACAGTAGCTCACCCATCACAGGGGCACTTACACCAACGGCGGCCCCCCCTCCCCCCTAGTGCTAAACCACCAGAGGATTCTAGAAGGAGTCTCATCTTATTTCCAGCGTCTACGGTATAAACGGCATCGCTTCTTATGAACCACCTGTATCGTGCAGGCAGTCTTTACCACTTCTAGAACCATCGCCTTTATCTGCTCCTTTCAGCCTCCAATCTCTATCCCTGCCACTCGGGCCCAATCTCGGGAGAGGCGGCCGAGAGAAAGGACAACGGTTGTCAATTTCCCCACAACTGTTCCTGAAACCAAAGTCTCCTAGACTTCATTTCTCACTCGTTCGGTCCAGCCTTGCCGTCCCTTGTCCGTCAGACCAGCTCCTAGACGTCTTATTAGTGGAGGATCTGTTTCCCGTTCCCGACCTGCATCGATATGCTGACTAGGTCCAATCATTGCACCACCATCAGCTTGTCATCTTGACTTTTCGTGATCCTTGAATCTGTACCTGCGCTAGTTTGACCTAGACTAACTGACCACTTGGACGAAATGTGCTCATGATGTACGACTGTTCACGGCGCAGCATAGGCTGAATACGCGGGAGTTCGGGTTGGGCGGTTGTATATAAGATGAAGCCTGCGTCCCGACGTTCTGGTTGCTGGACACTCGAGCACTGCCTTCTCATTCATTCATTCATTTCATTCATTCTTTAGAATTACATACACTCTCTTTCAAAAAAGTCACTCTTTAACCAAAACAACTTTTGCAACAATGCGATCTTACACTCTCCTCGCCCTGGCCGGCCCTCTCGCCGTGAGTGCTGCTTCTGGAAGCGGCCACTCTACTCGATACTGGGATTGCTGCAAGCCTTCTTGCTCTTGGAGTGGAAAGGCTGCTGTCAACGCCCCTGCTTTGACCTGTGATAAGAACGACAACCCCATCTCCAACACCAACGCTGTCAACGGTTGTGAGGGCGGTGGTTCTGCTTATGCTTGCACCAACTACTCTCCATGGGCTGTCAACGATGAGCTTGCCTACGGTTTCGCTGCTACCAAGATCTCCGGTGGCTCCGAGGCCAGCTGGTGCTGTGCTTGCTATGCGTCAGTCTCTCGCACATAGATCTTAACAACATGCTGACTCTTTCTAGTTTGACCTTCACTACTGGTCCCGTCAAGGGCAAGAAGATGATCGTCCAGTCTACCAACACTGGAGGTGATCTTGGCGACAACCACTTCGATCTCATGATGCCCGGCGGTGGTGTCGGTATCTTCGACGGCTGCACCTCTGAGTTCGGCAAGGCCCTCGGCGGTGCCCAATACGGCGGTATCTCCTCTCGAAGCGAGTGTGATAGCTTCCCCGAGCTTCTCAAGGACGGTTGCCACTGGCGATTCGACTGGTTCGAGAACGCCGACAACCCTGACTTCACCTTTGAGCAGGTCCAGTGCCCCAAGGCTCTCCTCGACATCAGTGGATGCAAGCGTGACGATGACTCCAGCTTCCCTGCTTTCAAGGGTGATACCTCGGCCAGCAAGCCCCAGCCCTCCAGCTCCGCTAAGAAGACCACCTCCGCTGCTGCTGCCACTCAGCCCCAGAAGACCAAGGATTCCGCTCCTGTTGTCCAGAAGTCCTCCACCAAGGCTGCCGCTCAGCCCGAGCCCACTAAGCCCTCCGCTACCCACCCCGCTGCGAAGCCCCAGACCGACAAGCCTGTCGCCACCAAGCCTGCTGCTACCAAGCCCGCTCAACCCGTCAACAAGCCCAAGACAACCCAGAAGGTCCGTGGAACCAAAACCCGAGGAAGCTGCCCGGCCAAGACTGACGCTACCGCAAAGGCCTCCGTTGTCCCGGCCTATTACCAGTGTGGTGGTTCCAAGTCCGCTTATCCCAACGGCAACCTCGCTTGCGCTACCGGAAGCAAGTGTGTCAAGCAGAATGAGTACTACTCCCAATGCATCCCCAACTAAATGGTAGACCCATCGGTTGTGGGAGAGACCATAAAACGTCTCAGAAGGGATCCTCTCATGAGCAGGCTTGTCATTGTATAGCATGGCATCCTGGACCAGGTGTTCGACCCTTGTTGTACATATTGGATCTTCATTGTATATATTTAGACACATAGATAGCCTCTTGTCAGCGACAACTGGCTATAAGGACTTGGCAGGCTTGTTCAATATTGACATAGTTTCCTCCATGACATGGACCCGGTCGTAATGTCCTTACAACGTGAGCAAGCGAATAAGCTGTAGAGTTGATTGAGCATAAAGGATGTCATCCGTTCGTGAAAGACGATGACAAAAAGAACTCGAGAGTATATCAGGTTGATCTTTTCGGCACTATCGATCACTTAAGCAAAGGTAGTTAAGGAAGGTAAGAAAACACTTGGATAAGTTTAATATATCTTAGCAGTCACTAGCAGCCCCGACTTAATACTATGAGTTTTCATGCTCCTTGGGGGTACGCAGTTCCATGATATTCCATGGTTGACATGGATCTGGACTTCATGCCACTGGAACCCATCGATAACTCCCCCACAAGCTTGTTTTCAGGATGCTTATCGTGCCAATTACTATAGTACATACATTCAGAGAAACGAATATGGTACAGAGCTTACATGATTGGGAAAGATTGTCTCTTTCGGGCCAAAAGCACAGAAGTCACATTGCAGAGTCGGGTCTAAGTTCGTGTCATAACGTCGTGAGTCTTGTTTTTGTATCCAAGTATCTATCTACACCGATCCGCTGCACGGATAATGAACTTTGGGTATCCGCAAGTTATACAGCGGAAATGGAACAAGACAAAGCTGGGTTTAATCCAGCAAACAACCGTCGAGCCGAACAGAGAGACCAGTCTCAAAGGGACTCGATGGTCGCGCACCCTCAGATAGATGAGGGTGGGAAGAAAATGAAGAAAGTTCCAGGCAAGGCCTGGCAGAAGAAGTTTCAAACGAGTTTTAAAGAATTACTAGTTACGAGGGTAGCTAGTTTGTGGTTTCGTAGACGGCGACGTAGGCGACTTCCATCATGTTCTTGTAGCCGGCTTCGGTGGCCTTGTTAGGGTTGCCCTGCATAATACGATTAGTTTTATGATACCTTTAAACACTAAAATTGCTGGAACTTACAGGCCAGGTTCCGCCAACAGCGACGTTGAGGAGAATGTACATGGGAGAATGAGCCAGAGTAGCCCAAGTTCCCTCATCATTTAGTGTCTTGCCCGTGATGCTGTGGAAGGGCTGTCCGTCAAGCAGCCAGGTGATCTTTTCATCCTGCCAGCTGCTAGCACGACGGTCGATAACCACAGACCAAGCATGGAATTCGTTGTCTGGAATAGTGACTCGCTGTCCGAGACCCTCGGGCTCATTGCAGGGACCGCCGCCCTCATGACCACAGTGAACAGTACCGAAACCAGTCAAGTCACCATTAACTCTCTCGAAGATGTCGATCTCGCCACAAAGGGGCCATCCAGTTCCGTGGCGGAGTGCATCGCCAAGCATCCAAAACGCAGGCCAGATACCCTGCTTACGAGCTGAATCACCCATGCGAATACTAGCCTCTACACGAAGAGCTTTGTTCTTGTCTGCGTGGAAAGCCTTCTTGGACTCAAGACGTCCAGAGGTCCATTCGCCCTTCCCGTCCTTCCAGGGAACGAGCTGGAGGGTGTCACCGCCGGAAAGCTGGATGTTCTTGTTGGAGGTGGAGTACACCTGGAGTTCGTTGTTGGAGTTGATGTTGAGAGCAGTGTTCCAGTTGTTCGTCTTGGGTGAGCAGCCTTGACATCCGGTGAACTCGTCTTTCCAGATGAGTTTGAGATCGGGGCGGGTTGGGGCGCTGGTAGCTGAGACCAGGGAGGCGAGGCCTGCGATGATGGGAATGAAGTTGAGCATCGTGTAAGTCGGCGTGGAACTGATCGGAACTGTATAATGTGTCTTTGATACTGAATTCTAAAGGAGTGGACGAGAACAAATGTCACAGGTAAGGAATGTTATGCCTCCAGGGCTAAAGGAATGAAACCGGAGAAGGCGATATATATGAAAGGAACGAAAGAAGCTTGAGATACACGTATCTCGAAAGCAAAGAGGTCAGAAAAGAACGTCAAGACACAGAAAGAAAGACCGGTGTGGAGAGGAAGACAAGACAAGTTTACATGCGCATTGTTCTATATATACGGCTCTTATGAGTGGAGTCCTCCATGTTAGGGGAGACAGAAACGAGATGTGAGGACCGGATGTTTCCTGTTCACCTCGGGGCTCAGTTGCCCAAAGGGGCATGGAGAGAACATGGGGTAGAATTGTGTTGCATGAATCAAAGGCTGGGCGGGCGGGTGATGTTCAGGGACGGGAGGAGCATGACTGGATGGTTTGATGTGATGGGTTTATGGGAATGGAGCTAGCACTTCGGGATAGGTACGCCACAAAACGAGAGGGCAGGGGTTGAAAGACGCTATGTTTTGAAGATTTGTTATGGAGTTGATTCGTTGTTGAGAGGAGTTTTGATATGGAGGTGCAGAAGCCAAGTCTGGAGTTGATAATGTCTGTAGTATTCACCACCAACCACGATGTGCCAAGTTCGTCTTGTACAACGCATTCATGCCTAATATTGACCAAGATAATACACTCTCAACAACCTCAAGATAACTCTCTTCACAGAAAACGTGCGTGGCAGCGTATGAACCGGGGCTAACTAGTGCCATCGGAAATAAAACCAGGGGGTCAGAGAAAATATGGATATCATTTTCGCTTTCGCCGACCAATATGAACCCCAGACCATTCATACCAGACAAGAAATTCATCTCCGAAAAGAAAAGAGGTTTTATTCTGTGAAATTGTTTCTGAAAATAAGATAATGACTTGGTGAGCGGTTACTGGTGGTGGGCATGGATGGTGCTTGGATCTTGGCAGGTACATGAAACAAAACCGTGAGAATCATTAACCAACGAGGAAAAGCAGCCTACGCGGCTCAAGAAAGGAGGTGTCAGGGATGAAGGAGGACTAACAAGGACATGCTACGGTCTGATCTTTATCATGAAGACGCATATAGTTCAATACTGAACATCTCAGTCATTGTATTTTTAGAGATGCTTCTTTGTGTCGTAATGGCTCACTGCCATTTTGAGAAAAGTGCATCTCGGCTACCGTGAGACAATCAGTTAGAGTTTATGCTACTGTCAATCATTAAGACGATCTACGATTCGGAAAGTCAAATGTATTGAGCAGCGGGGTTTTGGCTGAGGCTTGGCTTTTTGGTAGTGTCGAGAACTGGTAATTAAATTTCCGACGCCTTGTGTTTCACGATTTGACAGGTGAGGCCAGTCACAGCCTCAATTGACAGCTCACGGCCCAGCAACGTGTAGTCAAGTAAATGGCCGTCTCGTTATTACTGTACTTGAGCAAGTCGATCAGAAATAATTCTCGAGTCGTGGTTAATTGTAGATGACTGATCCGTCGCAGATTTGCCATGATTCTCGGATATCTAACACCATGCGTGATCTCGACAATCAACTATCCGTCTGTGCTGGTGTCATTCACTTCATCCCCCACTGATCTACCAGCCTTATCAAACCCTATGTATCCCCATGTTATAGAAGAGCCGGTTCATCTCTCTTCGCAAAGCATGTCCCAAGACGGTCCTGCAGCCAAGCACCACGATCAAGGCCCACCCCACAAAATGTCCGGTTCAAGGTTCAGCTCATATCTGTGCATGATCACGCCTGTAACTAGTCACTTCAGCTCATTGAACGCGGCACCTGAATCTCCAGAATATAGTGCTTCTGTATTTAGAACACCTCAATCAGCAGACATCTGCAATGGCTCCAGATCACCGAGTCTCTCGTTGAGCTGCACAATTGTCTTCTCAAAGACCCGTGCCGCATCAAGCTGGAGCATCATCTCATCATCGTCCTCCACGCCTCCCCATCCCTTGATCCCCGGTTCTTCCGCGTCTGTGTCGGTATCTGTCTCTGCTTCTTCATCTTCTTCGTCCTCTTCAGCTGGATCTCGCATTACTTCCACCATCAAAACGCGACATTGATCAACTAAACTTCGGCAGCGGATCATTTCTGTCGTTGTCATGCCACCGCGTAGTCCGTTCTCAAATCCGGGTAATGTCTCGTGAGTTTCAATGTCTTGGCCGGAAAGAAGACTTGCAAAGCAGTGATCTAGTTTGCGGAGTATTGCGAATGAAGCCTTTGGTGCGGGAGGGAATGAGCGGACATAGCGTGTGAAGTCACTTGTGAGACGTAACAAGAAGGGTATTTGGAGGGATGCTGCCCATTATTAGTGTCAGGCTTCGATCCATGGATTTGAGTGACTTACGAGTGCCTGATTTCCACAAAATATTGGTGATACTATCGAGATCTCGGCATACTTCGCCAAATCTAGTATATCCCACCACTGTATCGCCGGGTTCTGGATTGCCAAACTTCTTGACATATCGCCGTGTTACTAGTAGAAGTTGTTCCTCGGCATATCTTCGCACCATGAACTCTTTACTTGAGTTGGGTTTCAGGGCCTTCGTTCTTGGTGTAGGAAGACCTTGGATGTTTGAGAATGATGAAGCTGATGAGGGTGCAGGTGAAGGAAGACTTGCACCAGCAGGTGCTAGCAAGAAGCCACCGGGGCCTGGCGATTCCATTTTCTATATGTATGTCGTTTGCGCGATGAAGTTCGGGTTATACGTGCAAGGTAAGTTGATGAAAGAAGAGTGAGCACAATGGGTGAATGCCGAGAGTGAAAGTGAAGCACTGTTGCTGCCTCTGTCTTTGCCAAACCGAAAACTTATTTATTATCAAGAGGGTCTCCAAGAGATTATGTTTAAGACTTAGAAAAAACAGGTATAATTCTTTGTGGGTGAATTTGATGAAGTATACGACGGTTATGACAAAGAGACTGTTCCAAGCACAATTAATAAGATAAGCCGCGATAAAGATGACGAAGGTGTTGGCGATACTCAGTCATGGTGGGGTAACTGCCGGATTCGGTACGTACTCGGTTCTTGCAGTGCCTGGGAGCTGGACCAGCATCAAGGAGTACAAGTACGATTGAGATAACAAGCCGAGACTTTTGAGTAAATGGGATAAGTTTGACTTCCTATAATACTGCTTCTAACTGAAGTTTATTGGAATCATACTGCATTCCATCTTTTCTGTAGGCTTTGAACCTCCAAGTTGCATCTCACAAGCGCGCGTCATGTGACTTTAGCCGCTATCGCGCTATCAGTGGAAAAGCTTCATTGCGAGCTGTACCGGAAATTTTCTCTCCAATTCGACGACCAGATCAACGACAACCACGCGCCCGCTTCTTCTATCGACTTAGAGTCATCACGAACCCACAGACCTCGCATACCCGACCATATAATCGCAATGCCTCCCAAGCGCATCCAAGTTGAGCCTCGAGGTCGCCGTGCCCCCAAGGGCTTCATCGGCTCCACCTATGACGCTCTTACCTCTCCCGACAACGCCGCTGTCGTCCGCAGCATTGCCATCTTTGGTGTAAGTTTGGTCTTGCGATCTTGAATTTGAAGATGAACCAGTGCTGATGAAGTATTTAGGCTGTTGTGACATTCTTGTCTAGCTCTTGGGGCGAGATCCTTCTGCCTCCGTAAGTTGACCCGGCATGCGAGCCTCGACGAACACGAACTGATCCCTCGACAGCCAGTAAATGACGCCGCAACGATACGCGATCAAGAATTTGGAGGAGGGGAAAAAAGTCATTGGTAGGGATTGCGCATCCCTCATGAACTACATAATCGAAATACTTGTACATTAGTTGGCGTCCAGTGTACGTTTAGGCACGATGGGATTTCAAGGTTGGCCTGTGCCTGACTTGGGCATTATGATATGGGCTGTATAGAAATCGACATAGCCGTTATGGCTGGGGTTGGAAATGATAAGACGTCTCCCCTACTCCTGTTTGGCTCCTAAGGCTACGTCGAATACTGAAGACTCGTCTTTGTTATGCTAACCACAACAGACTGGAGACATTTATTTCCGAGGATACGGCTTGCGGTGCATATGTACCTTGCCGTAGGTTCCAGTGCTAGGTAGCTCGGGAGGCATGTGCATCATCTACATCGCGCTTTCCATCTAGATGCGATGCGATCGGGCGAGGGTGCTCCTTCCATCTGCAATCATGGCCTTGTCGTCTCCATCTGCCAAACTCATGACATCTCTGTCGATTCTACAATGTTGTTCCAGGCAGATTCATCCTCATCTTTTGAACAGACTTCGACGGCATCGACATTCGACACTTTCTCGTGATATTATACCATCAAGACGTGATCTTCATCAATATCACAGCCTCGCCCGTCTTTGAAGGCCGCCAACATGAGCACGCATTCGTCTTCCCGCAAGAATTCACCACGCAAGTTCGTCTCCGAAAGCTCAGATACCCGCAGCTTGGCCAACAGCAAGTTCGCCCAGCTTCTCTCAAAGTTTGAGGTTCTTGAAGCAGTCTCCTCCGTTGGCAGCCCTCCTCTTCCTTCATCAAAGACGAAGCCCACTTCTGTTATCAAGGTCACCTCGACAATTGAGCAAACTTCATCAAGCGCCTCGAAGCCATCATCTCATTCATCGACAAAGAGACGAGAAAGAGGCTCCACCGGTTCTAGCCATGTCTCGTCTGGTCGTTTCGTTCCTTCAAGCCAAGAACCCTCTCGTGCCCGTCGAGTAAAAACTTTTGGTGCCCAGTCGCCTGTGATATCGACTAGAAATGCGGACTCAAAGGCAAGGCAAAAGTCTGTGGCAGAGAGACGAATAATGTTTGAGGCTGCAGACCAACAGGCGCGTATGTGTTTCGGGTGTATCTTCTGTAGGAAAGCATTGACTCTCTGATAGAAATAGAAGCCTCCAGTCGCACCCGTACCTCTATTCCTCGTTCGCCATCAAAGCTGGCTCATTCCAAAAGTTGGCAATCGATCAAGACAAGACGGTCAGCCACAGAACCACGAGCAGACGATGTTCCCACTACGCCGAATTCAGGGCACGTTGCAAAGCCATTCTCGCCTACGTCTCGTATTGTCCCCTCACCGCGGACACTCCTGGCTTCTGATGACCCTTTTGGCACATGGCGATCTCCTTTGAATCGACCAGATGACTCATGGACCTCTTTCAAGCGTAACAGTCTCGTCATGAGTGCGCCTGATGCGAGTCCAAGCTACATCAAGTCTCAGTACACCGAAATGACACCATCATCTGTGCAGGCGGTATCTACGACTCGATTCAAGCTTGATGATACTCGCGATGATGTTTTTGTTGACAAGAACGAAGTCACAATCGAAGAAACCCGGCAGAATGGCTGGGTGCGAAATGCTCGCAAGATAGCATCTTCATTGTCAAATACAGTCGCTGCAGGAGGCTCAAGCCTTCGAAGGAAATCTCGTGGATCCCATGATGTCCCCAGCCAACCTGCGAGTAACAACAGCGGTCTCATGTCTTTCAGGTCCGCGAGAGCAAGTACCCCAAGTCGCTCAAGCCTACCACGTTCTAGGATTTTCAGTCTCAGGAAGCAGTTTGATCAGTTGAAGGATCAGCCAGTGGCCCCTGTCGCTCCTCATGACACCAAAAAGCGCGAGTCAATCCTTACCAAGAACAAGGCGCCTTATTCGCCATCGAAGCATCCTCTTTTGGGATATTCCGATTCTTCGGAGTCCGAAATATTGAATGCGCCAAAATTCAGGTCCAAAAGTTATGCTCCTTGTGGGAGCCGTGCTACAGTGGAACGTCCACAAACTCCTGTCGGTCGGCGTAACACAGAGAAGTACATTTCACCGTTGAAGCAAAAGATCGACCTTTTTGAGTCCCTTGATCGCCAGGTTCCTCCACTTGATTCTCCCCGTCCGATCGATACTGGTAAGCAGCCTATGTTCAAAATCAGCAAGCGAAAAAGTTCTGTTGTTGGTCCTCTGAGGACCTTCAAGGGCACCCTTCGACAGATTTCTACATCTTATCGAAGGATACCCTCAGAATGGAGCACTACAAGTTCGAGAGACATCGCCCCATCCCAACTTAGGGGCTCTGATGATGATACTGTGGTGCAGGATGGCCAGGCTGCTGAGTTTGCAAATGACGAACCGCTATCACCCCATTCAATTGATGCGATCCCCAGTCAGCCCGTTCTCGGTCAAACTTTTCTCACCACCGAAATCATCTCGCCTCTTTCGCTGGGAAAGCCATCGTCCCTCCCTAGAAGTTCCATCACCCAGGCAGGCTTCAACATTGATGGAGAGGCTGGACTTAGTGTAGCGCCGCCTCCTTTGTTCGCAGAACCTCAAAGGCGGTTCTCTCGCACCAAGCATGCCCTCTCCCGAGCGGCAAACCGGTTTTCTCTGCCCGACATTGGAAAGGAACTGGAACTCATCGAGCTTCTTGAGAATGATCGTCAGACTGCACCCGCGCACAACACATTTGTCTCCAAGGTAGTCTGCGAATTGGAGCAACCTCGACCGGTACGCGCAAATGAGCTGAAGCGCCTTGTTAGTTTGTGCAAGGAAAAGGTCAGAAGGATTTCAGGAGGCCGCAGCGAGTAGATAAATGCCTCATCGCACGAGGTCCAGATGAAGGAGTAGGCTTGGTTATGTCATCTTGGTGCGACTCGGGCTTGGATGGTAGCTGTTATACAGTATTTAGCGTCAATCACTCACATCACATTCTGACTGTCTTACCTTCCAGCTGACAACATAGCACTCTGAAACTAACACTGGGCATCACAGTGGGTAAGGCAGGGTTGGCAATCTGAATGTATTCATCGCTATTGTGCGCTTGA
This sequence comes from Fusarium fujikuroi IMI 58289, assembly GCF_900079805.1. Taxonomy (NCBI): domain Eukaryota; kingdom Fungi; phylum Ascomycota; class Sordariomycetes; order Hypocreales; family Nectriaceae; genus Fusarium; species Fusarium fujikuroi. The sequence goes on along the minus strand of NC_036626.1, from coordinate 3,948,046 downwards.
GCGCTTATCCATCTTTTAACTAGAGAAGTAAGGCATGGATAGCATCGTCCATGATTAAAAGCCGTCGATTCAAAAGAGATATCATAAACTAAAGAATGTAGTATGTGAGTTATCTCAAGCATCATCAACCGCATTGGGTATGAAAGCTGTTCGCTAAGAAAAGCAGTAAATGAAGAAAGCAACTTGTGCCGATACGCCGCGCTAGAAGTTTTGTTTTGGTCGAAAACATGAACATGTAATACCATTTTCCAAAAGCAGTCTTTTCGTGGAAGCTGAAATTGAAGAGGGTGGCCTAGATCCGCTCTTCACGTTGCAAGAAGGCTTTGTCAACCCGGACATGGTCACCGTCCATCTTGCCGAGCTCAACATCCTCGGGGTTGATGTGATCGCGAGACGAAGTCCCCGCCTCACAGCGGGCGTACACGGAGACGTGAGGCCTGTCTGTGGTGCCGCTGCGGTTGGTGCTGAAGCTGGGTGCCTTGAAGCCGGTGAAGGAGCTGGGCCCGCTGACGCCGTAGCAGATGCCACTGGAGGCGCCGGAGGCGCCGGAGGTGTTGGCGCTGTTGGCGTTGCTGGCGGCGATGCGTTGTGCAGCGAGGGTGCCGAGGGGGAGGATGACAGCGACGGAGGTGAGGGTGAGAGATGCTGCTTCGAAGTCGACGAAGTGAGCCCATTCAAGAGAGGCGAAGATGACTGTGGAGTGTTAGTGAGGAATTCGAGTGGTTGTGAGGGAGAGACTTGCCTGGGATGATCATCAGGAGACCGTTGGTCATGACAAGGACCTCCATGGGGTTGAGTGTCTTGTAAGATGGCAGGATACCACGGTTGGAGATGAGATGCCAGATGAGCTTGATGTTGAAGATGGCACACCACCATGAGATTGAAGACACGTTCATGATGACCGTCCACTTGATGAGCCAGAGCATGTGCCACGGCGGAATGGTATCGAGATTCGCCTCGATCTGAACAGCCGTGAAAGCAATCCTCACACAAATCGTCATGAGAGAAATGACGAGTGAAAGACCAGTGATGATATACTTCCACAGATTCGGCCACAGCTTAACCATCGTCCAAGCCTGGCTCATGAGCATCGTCTCGATCGAGATGACGAGCAAGAGCGAGATGATATTGGCAGCAATGGCAGGTGCATACCCACTGGTAGGAATATGGCTAAAGTCATGAGACCAGAAGGGGTAAAAGTCGGCAAACTTGGAGATGTTCCAGATACAAAGCAGCACCATTCTGACCGAGCAGATGACGAGACTGAGGATCTGAAGAGCGTTGAACGGTCTCTTGAACTTGGAAAGGGGCACCATGACGAGGAGAACGACAAGCATGACGAGACAGGCGCCGAGCTGTGTGGCATAGTTGATGACGGTGTTGACCATCATGCGACGCATCTCGTCAACGAGCATCACGGGGATGCTGATGGTGGTGTTTCCATCTGCTGCTAAGAACGTGACGTTCTGCGTGAACGGATCAAAAGTCGACATTGCTTGCGATCTGATAAGCAGTAGTGAAATGAGTGAAGTGTAAGTGAAAGGGGAGTTGGCTGTTGGTAGATGTTGATCGGATCTCAACGTGGCAAAGATGGATGGATGTAGTTCACGAGCGAACGGAGAACTAAGAGGTCTGAGCTCTTCAAGATATATATAAGAGAGAGTAGAATGGAAGTGAAGTGAGAAGGGAATTCTTGTATAACGCTGAAGAGAATTGAGAAAGTGGCAACATGGTTAAACAGATCACACCAGGCGAGAACGGTCTTGAAGAACAAACAGTTAAGCTAACTTGGCAAGCAATAATTAGATATTGTCAGCGGCAAGGAAGAATGTAGTCCAGGAACAGGATTTGTATTCAAAGGGTGTTATCACATTCAACCAAGAATACCAAGGTCGGTGGGGGTGAGGTTGGCCTTAGTATTGTTCTTGCAGTTCGTGGCGTTTTGAGGCTTAGTATTGTTCTTTGAGCCCGCTAGACTCGTTCGGCGCAGAAGATCGATCCGTGCATATCTTGACAGGCCGAGAGCTAACGGTCCAAGTGACGGATTCGTTTCTTTTTCCCCGTGTTCCTGACTCCGTGCACGCCAATTGCCGTCATGGATGGGGGAAGGGGAGTGGATTTGATATGGGGTCCGTTTTGATATCAAGAGTTTAATTATCCGCTTTGGTCTCGATCGTTAGACTCTTAATCTGCCCAGTCTTTTTCCAACCGTATCGGGAGCTGTTCGCCGTATCGATGGCTTGAGATCGCAAGATAGACTTCACGGGCATCCAGCTAGCCGGTCGACTCACTCGTTTGGCTTCGTTTCAAAAGTATGTTGCAATCCACCTCTTAATTGTCGTAGTTTGCCCAGTGCCTCGCCACGTAACTGCTACTCCATGCACGATGCCAATCCTGGAGCTCCTCCCGGCTGCCAGCTGTAAGAACAATACTAAACCCCCGCTTGGCAAGGGAGCTGCGTCAGTCCAAATCTCGTATGGTATCCCATCATGAGGCCAGGCCCATTCCTTGCCCAATCTTTCGCACAAGTGCTTTTTTCAGATACCATTCTCTAGCAAGAGTTCTTGTCGTCTTGGCAAACACTGCTGGTGTAATGCGGCCGCGCTCGACAGCCCGTCCAAGCATGAATATGGCGTCACCTATAGCTCTCTCCTCTGCCACTAGTGTGTATAGCTGGTTTGCGACTACTGTAGGAGCTACAAGGAGCTCATCAACATCTGGAACAGGGTGGCTCTTGGATCCTTCGATCACTGCATCCGCTTTATGAAGAGCATCGTGTAGAATGTTAGAGTTTGACGTTAAGACATTCGACAATTGTGTCAACTGGCCACCTTCGGCCTGGAAGGCTGGTATCGCTGACAGCATTGCTGTTCTTTGTGCCTGCAAACCAGCCATGCTTGAGTCGTTCTGCTGCCGGCTGCGCATCCTGATCGAATACAGTGTCTGAGCTAACTGTCGCAACAACGCATCCTTTTCGGGATTGGGCGGGATAGGAGGAGCCGCTACGGTACTATTTGGCAAACTTAACTCCAATGGCTCATCAAGCAGATCAGGAGGTGGTGGTGGTTTTGCAGGGCTTTGTGGTGGTGGAGCTGCCTGGGCCGTCCATGCCGGAGGTTGTGGAGGCTGTTGATATTGCTGATGCTGTGGTGGCATTTGCCATTGTTGTTGTGACGGAGACGCAAACGACTGGGTATCGTTCATGTATCCAGGTTGTGCAGCCATTGGCGGTCCAGCAGGCGGTATATGACGAGTCGCATACTGCTCCTGAGGGCGAGGCAATCTTGGGTCCTGTGCATTTGGACTTCCAACTTGAGGTGGCAGAGGAGGAGCTGAGTCGTACCGTGACATGCGGTTGGACTGCGCCGGGGAGCGTCCAGGGATTGGGGGCAAAGGCGGTCCGTTTTGAGATTGTGTCTGCGCAGGCGATGTAGTCTGAGGGCCCTTCGGGGGTGGTGGAGGAGGGCGTGGCTGTTCTGAGGGATGCGGATCTTGTGTTGCAGGCCGCGAGGTTGATCCCATGCCAGGAGGCAGAGGCGGCACAGGAGGAGGTGTCGGATTGGCTTGAGCTGGAGGTGGTCGGGCCTGTGGTTGCCGAGCTACGACTGGAGGTTCTTTTGCGAAGATGTCGGTTAGGATGTTGAGGAAGTCCCTTAGGTTAGATTTCTGGTCATCTTATCAGCAACAAAACATCACATTGTAGCTGTGGCTTGGGGGCAACGTACATCCCAGAATTCAGCCCATCCCACCAAGTATGGATGATACACCAGACCCTGCGGATCGATATGCTGTCCCGGTCGAATCATCATGGTTTCAGTCGGCACAACGTATATCATGGGTGGTTCTCGCGGATAAGCGTGTGGCACCCATATCGAAATGGGGAAACGGTACGTCGTCCCGCGAAAATTAACAGGGAGAGTTCCCGAGAGATGAAGCAACAAGGCATTGGCGCCATTCGAGAACGCTGGTGAGGGTCAATATCCGAATGCGACAAAGCTGGAGTTTAGAGCGCAAGCTGGTTGATAGCTCTATGCGAACGTACTGTGCACATCGGTTCGCGGCGATAGCGAGGGGAATCGGTCGAGAGCCTGCGCGACATCGTTGTAGGCACGATTCACATCGTGATACTCCTGTAGCGCGTTCAAGTCAGCTCTTGTGAACGAGCGGGGGAAGCATGGAGGAGGAGATACGTACGCTTGTGAGAACGCTGTAGAGCCAGTTCAGCACATGTTGCTGGACAGGCATCGTGTTATTTGCCAAGTAATCCAAGTTGTTTATGGAGATATCAAGGAAGATGGAGCTCTTCACATCTGAGGCTGACCTTGAAGGTCGTCGTGAGGTAGCTTGGTTCGGTGTTGGTGGTTCGTGCGTCTTCCATGTTGGACCTCATGCGATCGACGTAATGGAGTACGTACCGTGCACCTTCCTAAAATCGACCCGAGCCGCGGATAGTGGGGGTGGGGGTTTTAAGACTTCAACACCAACTGAAGCAACTGAAATGGGAGATGGTGAGTGAGTACAGGTTTGTCTTCGTTATCGTTATATATGTAGGAGAAGAACTCTGGTATCAGTGGCTCTTAATGGTTATGTTGCCCGAGTTAATTACTTTTTAAACAAGGCTGAGGAGGCCACATCATGGGAGCCATACATAATCTGGATAACCTCTGTCTCACAACGATTGAGTTTCGGGTGGTTGAAGCCATTTGCCTGTCGCTTTCCACCAACATGACTGAAACATAAGTGAACAAAAGACCGCTTGGCCGTTGGTGACTCAACCACCAACAGCCAAATACTCTATCGAATACTATTTAGTTATGTGATCTGCGCGCCGGAAATAAAACCGAGACATTTCCCTCTAGCTATAGGGTAACAAGAACCAACCATTCAGAGACTCAACTCTATCTCAACAACACCCTTCGCAATAACATCAATTAATAATGTCCTCCCATCAACGTTATCAAAACCCCAAACCCCAAGCCACAAAACATCACATGTAAATGTAAATTACAAATCCAAACACCATCACATCGGCCGAAGACGGAGTAAAAATCCGGCTTCACGTCCGCAGACAGCCCCGTCCCTCCGCAACCTCTTTGGCACTTACAAGTTCACAACCAGGGAAAAACACATTATGCGCGCTAATTAAACCTTTTTCCTGCATCCATGTGGCGTTCTAGAACCCTCCCTCTTTACAGTGGTTCTCGCAACTGTCCACTCATCCGAATCGGCCAATCATGCTCTCTGCTCGACCGTTTCGCCGCAGAAACTAGCACGAGAAAACATAGGAAGAGTCATTTATTAGACCTTGTAGTCTATCCCCAGAACTAAATTTTTTTAAGCTGGTTCTTTCTTTGTTTCTCCATCATATCCATTATTCCACAACTACCGGCCTTGGCTTCAACTACCCCAGAGTTTTAAAAGCATCGTTGTTATTTCTTCTCTGATCTGATCCTTCCGGAGCGGCCCCACTATTCCGTCTCCGGTTCCCGGAACACGGCTCTTTCGCATCTGCTGATTCTCTGTTTCAGCTTGTGACTTCTCCTCTTTACAACCTTCAACAACTTTTAGAGGGAATATTCACATAAAATGCTTCCCTCTATCCCAGTCCTAGCCGAGTACGGCATCTCGCCAACTCACGGCTTCCTCCCGGATACTCTTCCCTTGACCCGTCTCCCAGATCCATACTACAACAAATGGGAGGCCATCGCCGCAAACCTCCAGGCTCTTATTCTCAGCCGCAGACTGCGCGGTGTTATCGACAGATTACCAGTTCTGTCGACAATCGGTCTTGAGCATGACGCTGAGTGGCGACGTGCCTATTCACTACTCGGCTTCATGGCCCATGGATATATCTGGGGTGGTGATTCACCGTCAGATAGACTTCCTGCATCTATCTCTGTTCCGCTACTGGAGATCTCTGAGCATCTGGAAGTGCCGCCCGTTGCGACGTATGCGGCTGTTTGTCTCTGGAACTTTAAACCCCTCTTTGTTGACGAGGATATCGATAACCTTGAGAACCTCGCCACTCTAAACACATATACTGGAGCTCTTGATGAATCATGGTTCTACCTTGTCTCAGTTGCTATTGAGGCTCGTGGCGCGCCAATTATTCCTTTAATGTTGACGGCTATTGCTGCTGCTCGTCATGGAGACAGTGCTGCCGTTACGCGCTGTCTGCGCACTTTCGCAGAGCGTCTCACAGACTTGACGAATATTCTTCAGCGGATGCACGAGAGTTGCGATCCTACCATCTTTTATCACCGAATTAGACCTTTCCTTGCTGGAAGCAAGAACATGGCGGAGGCTGGCCTCCCTAATGGTGTCATTTACGAAGACGGTTCCGGCACTGAGGAATATCGACAATACAGCGGTGGCAGCAACGCTCAGAGCAGTCTGATCCAATTCTTCGATGTCATTCTTGGAATTGAGCACCGTCCGACAGGAGAGTCTCGCGATCCTTCTTCAGACAGCGATCGAGGCCGTGCTGCGAACCGACACAACTTCATCATGGAGATGAGACGCTACATGCCCGGTCCTCACGCCCGCTTCCTCAACGACGTAGCCAACGTCGCCAACATCCGCGAATACGTCGAATCCCACCACTCAGACAAACAACTCTGCCTCGCCTACGACGCCTGTCTCGCCATGCTAAGCGCATTCCGCGACAAGCACATCGCCATCGTGACACGCTACATCATCAACCCGTCCAAGCAAGTCCGCGCGCGCAGCCGCTCCCGCAGCCCTGAAGTGACCCGCAACAAGCTCAACCTCGCAGTCGCATCGCGCAAGAACAAGGAGAACCAGAAGGGTACGGGCGGCACAGCGCTTATTCCGTTCTTGAAGCAGGCGAGGGATGAGACGGGCGAGCCGGCGGTTGAGGAGTGGACGAGGCGGTTTATGAAGAGGAAGATGCAGACGGAGGGGAGAAATGATTTCTTCTTGGGGAAGACGTTGCAGGATGATGTTAGTTTGACGGAGGATGTGGAGATTAAAGGTCTTGCTGGATCGTGGACCATGGACGATGAGATTGGTGGTATTTGTCAGTATTAGAGGAGGACCTCATAACAACGAAAATGATGACTGATGGGTAAATTAGATGGGTTGGGTAAGGGAGTGATTAGATAATTTATGGTAAATGCATATGATCAACTCATTGCAAGCGTTGGGAATAGATGAACAATACTACAGTGAACTGCAATCCCTTTTTTACTATTAAGTTGATACTCATAATCTTGAGCAATGTTAATTAGAAGGACAATTTCCCTTCTTTTAAGCCTTACCAGTGTTGTCATTCCATGCCTTCGATGAATTTGCCCTTGCGTACGCCTCTGATCTGTGCCAGATCAATATACCTTATACCAAACCATACCTAACAAAAACAACCTGTCGAGTCCTGACTCTGACAGGATTAGTTACCGAGTTATACATATCGTGTACCAACCGTCCAAAATGATGATCCCAAACGCCGAGACATTATGCTCTTGTCCCATGTACCAATACAAGAGCATTGCCGTGACAAACACAACGCCAGTCGTAGTACTCATGCTCATACTCATACAATACAATCTTCAGTCATCAACACATCTCGCCGCACACATTCTGCTTCGTTGATGCCACTTCGCTTCATTGGGGGTTATGGGTGCGTATCAAATCATTTACAACTCTTCTCGCCGCATCTTGCGCGTCTGTCACTAACCACCACTGCAGCCTCCACTCCTCATCCATCAGCCACGCCAAAACAATGAGCACAAGCAAACAGCCATTAGTAAGGAAGCCTCAGTACTTCAAAGGCTTCTGTCCTCACAAACTGTGTTGCTTGTCTGTTTGTTTGCCGTTCTGTAGAATGCCATCTTCCGCATCGAACGAGCTCTTCATGCATCAGCGCAATCAGAAACCCGTTACCCACAAGAAACAGCATCCTATCCCCTATGATCATTGATCATCTGGCCTTCAGCCCACCACTCTCACGCACGCATCCACTGGTCTTTTCTGCCGCCAGGCGACAACACAAGCTCTCCCGAGGCTTAATCTCACCCGCATCCTAGCGGGACATCTTCACTGATCAAAGCCTGAGTCTCTGCGCTTTTCTTTTCCAAGCTCAACAACCAACACATCGCCTCGCGGGGTATATCCTTCGCAGGGTGCCGTAATTTTCGAAAGTCGTTAAGAGCTACGTGACAGCGTCTGTCGTTCAAATCGTAGTAGTAGTCCTTGGGTGAATGATCCAAGGTTGTATCTGAGGAAAGGTGTCAGATAACGGACAAGCCGTTCAGAGACCCCCTAGTAACCAAGGATCCACGCAAACAAGTCTAGGTGAATGTTGGAAAAAGGAAATTCGTTGCTAGAAATCTTTCCTTGTCAAGTACCGACATTTCCTCGCGGGTCGTGGTAGCAACAATGCTGCATCGACTATGTACCACCGCTGGAACAATGTGGCATCGCTCAAGTGAAAGATGAAAAAGAGGTTCAAAGATGAATTCGGACGGACCGAAAATGACATGCAAGTCGAGGCCAGATAAGTGATGCTGGCAAATGCATGCTTCGGATCAAAGAACAAGAACCAAAACAAAGAAATAATTTGAGAGTAAGGATGTAGTGATATGTTCACGTGTCGGCATCAAAAAGAACAACTGTTGAAAAGCAAAAGTGTCGGCCATCCCAGAACGACGCTCTGAACCGCTGTTGGGACATACGCCACCAGGGGCATACACCAACAGCCAACTCCAGGGTTTGTTTAAGCCACGGGAGCGATAGAAGCAACGGGAGGAGCAGGAACGCTGCTGATATCAACCTCCTGAGGGATCTCGCCAACACCGGGAGCGTTCTTCTGAGGGCAGTCACGAGAGATGTGTCCAGCCTCACCGCACTGATAGCAAGTCTTGCCAGCAGTGTTGAGAGGACCGCCGTTAGGAGCAGTGCAATCCCGAGAGATGTGACCGAGCTTGCCGCAGGCATAGCACTTCATGGCCTGAGCCTGGCAATCACGAGCAAAGTGGTTGGGACCACCACACTTGTAGCAAGTGGCAGGGCGAGGACCACCGGCGAAACCACCACGGCCGTAACCACCGGGGAAGCCACCACGACCCATGGGAGCACCACGGCCCATAGTAGTACCAACAGGGTTGGGGCAGGCGCGCTATATCAGTTAGTTATGTCCATAATTCAGGGTAATGCCATCACATACAGCAAGGTGACCGGGCTGGCCACAGTTGTAGCAGCGGCCGCTGGTGCCGGTACCGCTCAGGCGGAGGGTAGGGCAGTCAGCCTGGACGTGACCAAGACCCTGGCAGTGGTAGCACTGCTTGGCCTCAGTGGTTCGGGGAAGAGGGCATCCGTTGGACTCGTGGCCTTTTGGAAATTAGATCAAGTCTGTCTTGACACATCATTGGCACGTACCAGGCTGCTTGCAGTTGTAGCAGAGACGCTCAGCAGAAGAGCAGACCTCAGCGTAGTGGCCAACATTGCCACACTTGTAGCAAGCACGTCGAGAGAGAGAAGACATTTTGAAGATAGGTCTGAATCAACAAAGTTAGTTACAGTATTCAATGCAGTGTTTAGTTGTGCATTATGGTGCTGCTGCTGTGTATCTGCTGTCGCCTAGTCGCCAGTATGGATATTTTGTCGCAACTCCAGGGTACATCAGAGCGGCATGTTCCATCGTGTCTTTGGTCCAACATGGAATGATAGATAATCCGTCCATTGATTGAGGTCGAATATGCCCTTGTAGGCGTCGAGAACCCAAGGTCGACGGCGACATGGGCTTGTTCCAAGTCGTCATAAGCTTCGTAGTGGCGCAAATGCCGTTGAGGCTACCGCAGCTCTTGTTGAACTCGGTTCCAATACTGAAGGTCGGGACAATGTGATTGTCCAATTGGTAGTCATATGATGAGCTCTGACAATCCGAGATCGTCAACCCCGCACTTCGAGTGTGCCGAGGGGCAACACCAAGATCAGAGCTCTCGAGAGAACCGGGAGATAAAAGGCGATATAGTTCGGACGCGGACCGTTGAAGGCCGGAGCTTGCGCCGGAATATCGGGTCGTACACGGAGGCCAAATACGGAAGGCTTTTGGAAGTGGGTTGTTGTGAGGCCGAAGCTTCAAACGAGGGATTTCTTGCATCGACGGATTTGAGAGCAGAAAACGGGGTTTGAATCGCAACAAAAATTCGATATTGATTTTGTATTCGATAAATTCGAGAACGGGGGCCAAAAGTATTTCGCTATTTGCGATAGGCGAGGCATGTCGAATATGGGCGTTGTTGTCGCGCAAAGGAGGGGCAGCAAAACACAGCAGCAGCACAAAACCAAAAACCGCAATGCAGCAACGCACGCTCTAGCATCAACATACCTTTATGGACTCGGAGGGAGCTTGATGGGTAGGTATAGTAGGAAAAGGGAAAAGTAAAAAACAACGATGGTCCAATAAGTGGATTTTGTTGAACAAAAATAAAGAATAGGTAGAGAGGTATCGAGACACCGAAAAATGGCACTTCAACACCAAAGAGAAACAGTATTCGTTATGTATGGTTCTTTGTTTTGTCCTAAATGGAATGGGAAAATGGGAATAATTTTTCGAATTAAAAATTTTTCAAAATGAGGGGAGCACCCAACCGCGGGCACACACACAGCGCAAGGAGCGAATGACACACACTGCCTGCCATTTCTTCACCATACGACTGGACAACCCCCGACCCCCGAGACTGACACTAACGAGGCCTAAGTCGAGTTACCACCCACAAACGAGTCGAATCAGAACGGAAACGGGATCCATTATGATGATTGTGGATGTTTGGGATGTGGGGAGGGGCGGACCTCGACTCAGGCTTGCTCAGGCTGGCTCACTCAGCGGCGCGACTGAAGTGGGATTAGTTAGCCAAGTGGACGGGACTTTTGGACTAACTTAAGAGGGAGGGAGGGGGAGGGGAAATGGAGTTGGTACATATTGAATTGCCTCGGTGGAATGAATATAGCTGTGTAACAGTTGTTGAACCTCAAGCCTGAATGAGCTCTGAATAAGTGTAGAGCGTGAATTGTGATTATACGCATCAGATAAAGTAGCTTAAGCATAACTCAGTCACTATCCAAGATCAACTCATTCTCATAAACTCACTCAGTCAACTGCAGAATCTCCCTTGACCCTCGCTTACCATCATCACACACGCTCTAAACGCGCTGAACTAAAAGGACAAAGGGCAGAGAAGCCACTGACTGGGGGTCGAGTCCACGCTCCAATCAGGACTAACCCTTGCCCTTCACATCTCGCCTCGAACCTCTCTGCTTTAGGAAAGAATGAGAGTTCACTACCTAGGGAGGAAGCGATGCTTTCCCATCTGGCCTCGCTGTGCCTGCCAAGCGAATTGATGAAGCACTGATTCACCTTAAGGTGTTCACGTGATACAGACAACCAACCTCATTCTCCAACTGGCCTATCATGCAAACGCAAAATGCAGATGGCTCCAACAGAATGCCCTCTTTAATGCGGTCTTTGTTCCAAGCTGGAATTTGGTTGAACCCTTTTTTTGGGAACTTTGATTTCCTGGCCCAGCTGCAGTTGGCAGGGGATGGGATATAACCGCGTGATGTCAAACCCCGGCCATGGCAACCCCACGCCTCTTCCGAGACTCGCCGCGAGATAATTACTCCCTGCTCAGTGCTCAAACGAGAGGGATAACCTGATCGCGAGATTGAGCAACCACCACCTGCTGAGTATCACTGCGACTGGGTCTCTAATTACCGATAGACAGGCACGAGCAACCTCACCTGAGAGCAAGCCTATAGTATTGCCTTTCCTATCTGGTATCTCGTATCTCATAGCCTGAACCTCAATTCCTTTCAAAAAGCAATACTATGCAAAACTTCACTAATATGTGATATCAATGCTGCAGATACTCGTGTACGCTGATTTGACAATGCCTCTGAGAGGCTCTGGGTCTTCAAATGTGTCTTCGCTTTCATATAAACCATGCACATTGCTCGCTATTATGCCCTGTGAAATTGTCCCTTGATGATTCCTACTCTGTTGGTACCCTAGCCACTCTACCAAGCTCCGATGGATGTGTTGGTAGAGGCACTTCAGTTGTAGGTGCAGTTGATCGAGGTTGCGCCTCGACTACATATGATATACCATCTTCAGACACATACGACGGTGGCCTGGGACCAGCTCGAGTATTAGGTCTTATTTGAGAAAGGTCCACGGCCTCGTTGCGCTGCCAGAACAGACGATCGGGATCAACTCGCTGCAAATTGTTAGCGTCATCCTGTCAAAAGTTACAGGCTAGATACATACCACTGTCTCACGCCATCGTCCATAGGCTGGTGGTAGTGTCTTTGTTGCTTCACTCTCCATACCGACAGCTTCCTCATCCTGCGCAAGAACAACAGGAATGGGAACAGGAGGTACAGCATATCGAGGCGCACGATACCGAGGAGGTCGATTTGCCCGCTCAGCGGCTTCGCGATTACTTTTTATTATTAGGAGACACAGTCTAATAAGACCGTGGAAGAAGAAGGCGGCGGCGAACAAGACGACAAGAATGAGCATGATGTTCATTTCGCGCGTGTTGACCTTGTGTGTCATGGAAAGGGCGAGATCTATTCCTGATCAGTATCGCAATTATACAGGCGGCACGATTGGGTCTTGACTTACAGACAGTGACGAGAATTATAAGAAACAGACCTGAAGTCAAACATCTCAGGATCTGTGCTCTCATGCGCCTCGATCGAACCCATGGTATACAGCCCAGGAAGAACTTGGGATGTCGCTGATGACTTCTTCGCGACCTGTGGCGGTCACGTTCTCTTTCATGGTATTCCCTCCTTCTTCGATGCCTTCTAATAGTTGATCCACCCAGGATTTCAGAGAGATGTGCTTCCAATGGGTCTTGAGGAGGGTTTCGTTGTCGTCTTTGACGTCGCGATCGATGCGATTCTGAAGGTGCAGCCACAGGTTCCGGTCTCGTCGGTGACTGAGATTCAGCGATGGGTAGAAGCGGCGCGGGAGAAGCTGTGGCAATGCGAATATCGTCGGATTGTGGTGTGGTGTTGTTACGTCCCCATATTCGCAGGAACCCCGGTACAGCAAATCTTCGAGAGCCCCCAGGGCGATTCGTATTCGAGTCTTGAGACTTGACGCTCTCGATCTCGGCGAGATGAGCTTGTCCCGTCATTGAAGCAGGTTCTCTCCGACTCAGCAACCGTGACAGGGGCGGAGGACTCGAACGAGGTTCTTGTATATTGTGCTGAGCTTCGACATCAACATTGACGTCGAGGTTGACGTCGCCTCCATTCGGACTACCACCTCGCTCCATCCTTGATCGTTGTATGAGATCAGCACGAAGCCTCTCCATGTCAGAACGGTTCAAGTCCATATTTCGACGGGGGCACCCGAGGCAGTATATAGATCCGTTACGACTCAGGTAAAAGCGACTAAGGCGGCGCTATCGTGAATTTTCAACAGTCCACGGGAGAACATAAAAAAGAACATACGATAAAACTACACGCTCAACATGAAAACTTGTACCATCTCGGTCATTATTAGTAGAGAAGGAACAAGATTTACAACAAGTAAATAACAAAAGGATTCAAGAACCTGTCTTGACTTTTTCTGAGACAACAAACGCCAAAAGGGACCGAACGAAGACGGCAGCGAGAGACAATAAAAGAGGGTCAGGTTTCGATAAAGCAAAAAATGGCACCGGCTTCAGTCATGATCTAATTATGTTAGTGGGCAGATGGCCCGTCGTTTGTCTTGTCGTTTTCACACGAGGTTCCCTTTTTCGACCCCTTGATTGAACTGAAAGGTTCAAGGACCCATGTTCAAAAACCTTAGCCTACGGGTCCTCCGAAAGGGACAAACCGCGTCAGGGATATCCCCCCTCTCCAAGGAGGAGCCCAGGTTCAGCTGTCGAAGGATGTACATAAACAACAGGGATTGAGGATGTGATTACTGTGCTGTACAATTTACGGCTGTTTGTGGCGATGGATTTTGGTTGGCTTCCACGAAATTAACCTGCTACAGTTGATAAGTTGCTCTAGCAAAATAGATTGGACGTCCCGTGCGTGTTGGAAAAACGTGGGAGGTGGAGATCTACAAATTACTACCCAGTCCGAGCTCTATCCAGGGGTAACCAGCTTCAGAGCTAGTCGAGATGCGGCTTATCTCTGGAGGTCGACCGTCGGCCTTCAGCTCAAGATGATGCCATCACATATTTTCACAATTACTTTGTGTTATGCTTAAACCGCAACTATTATGTCACGAACTTATAAGTTTCAGAGCCTTTTTGCCTTGTTGCATCTGAACGTCTCGTGTTGAAGTACGCCGCATTTTGCTTGGAGCGCCTCACAGCCAACCAGGGGTATGAACCTGAAACCCAAGTATTCTGGCTATATGCAGCTGTAACCTCACAATCATTGGATAGTGTCTGAGGAAGGGTTACATACAACTAACTTCATTGGAAGATAACATCTCCCTCGAGTTTTGATCGTGTTTGATGTGGCTTGTTTCTTCAAGGGCTTACTATTAATCGACTATTTGCACATATAGTATAAACATCCATGCGTGCCCCTAGCTCATGTCTCATCTTTTGATACAAGCCATAAACGCCTCCTTCACCCTTCCCAATGTTATCTCAAGAACTTTGTGCATGCTGTAATCCGCTTTTCTAGCCGTCTCCAGAGCTTCCCCAGATTGAATATTCATGCTCCCTAGCAATATTGGAGAGACTTAGTTACACAAAGCTCCCTGCGTCATCCTAACGGCTACACTATTCAGCCACGGTGAGGGTGAGGGGGATGCCCGTCCCTTGGTACGCCCTCAATGGTAAGCTTCAATGGCATAAAGGTTACCAGAATACTGAGCCCTGACACGGGAGCGCGCATCTCGTGGTTCAATATGTCAGGGAGAGTACGGGTAGTAGATTTAAATATCGAGTTATTGTTTAGCCTCCTCATTTCAACTCGCCAAGTAGCATTGTGCGGTCTGACGATGCAGAAAGTACTGTAACTTGTTAGTTCACCGCCTCGCAGAGGATCAGCAGAATACTTACGAATAGGCTCCTTGTTTGGCGAGAACTCTGCGCAGTTGACTGTGCCCTTATGACCGGGCAGCTTGTAAGCGAGCTTGCCTGTCTCGCTTGACCAGACCATGACTGTTCCATCTCCTGATGCTGCTGCAATTCTCTTGCCTTCTGAGTCCCAGCTTGCTCCGAGAAGGTTCTTCTCCGTGCCCGCTGTCGCACCGTCGAAGGTTCGAATCTGTCGTTCTGTTGGTGCAAAAGGTCGGATATCCCATGTTCGAACTGTAGAGTCCATGGCGTACGAGACAAGTGACTGAGAATCTGGCGAAACTCTTAATGAGGTGATGGTGTCTGAATGGCCGAGCATCGAGTATATCACCGACTTCTTGCGCAAGTCCCATACTCGAATATCGTTGTCGATGCCGCCAGCGTATATCTCGTTACCAGCCTCGGATACAGCAATGGCGGTGACAGGGAGCATGGTATCGATATAGTCGACGGCGTTCTTCGATCGGGGGTCCCAAATTCCAATTGTCGAGTCGTCGCTACCACTGACGAGTATGTCCTCTCCTCGTCTGCTGATGCCCACAGTGTTGATAACCTCCTCATGTCCAATATATCTGCGGATTCGTGTGCCCGATGTCAAATCCCAGCTCGCAAGGTGCATATCGGCCGAGGCACTGTATAGAATTTCCGAGTCGCGCGACCATTGTAAGTCCAGAATGGCACCGCGGTGACCATTTAATATTCCGTAGTTTTCACAGTCGCCATACGTTCTCCAAAGCACTACCACAGTCAGTTCGTTATCGCCTAGAAGGTATTGTTCTTGGCTCACTTAGTGATCTATCCATTCCACCAGAAGCAATCAGGTTGCCTGTAGGATCGAACTTTGCTGCAAAAATCTCGCCCGAGTGTCCTGAGAGTTGCATGACAGGAGCTTGAAGCCCGCTTGTCCTTGGTGCCTGCATCAGTCAGTACAGCGACCTAAGAAATTAGACAGTTTCCAACGTACAGATTGCACCAGCGCATTGCTTGACGCGTTCAGACGCGCGAGAGCGCCCGTAGAAGGGTTGACATTTTGTCGCTTCACGAGCGACTGAGAAGAGCTGGGATCCCCATCGGCAGGACGTTTTTCGGCGGACATGGCGAAGTTGAAAGGGTATCAAGGAAGACAACGATCGTATGCGACGCTGATTATGTGAATGCGCCAGCTTTTGCCGAGTTCAAGGGTTGTCAAGTGAGCTTAGAGCTTCCTGTTGCTTTACTTTTTGACGACGGCGGTGGTGGGCTTCATGCAAAGTAAATCGAGCTCCTGCGATTGATTGGTGGCCGGGCCGAAGATTGTTCCTGAGGTCGGTGTTTCGACCCTCCGTGCACCGACATTCCAGAGCGGTGTTGGCGCTACTGCTTCACCTCCCTGGTTCAAGCTACATCGACATAGCTCTGTTCACGTATGATATTGGAGTCTCTTCCATTTCTACGATCTTTTCACTCCTCGCCAACGTCCTCTTGATTGTAGAGCTCGGTCGCTGTTCAACTCTTCCACAACCCCTCCCTTACAGCCGCAATAATGGCGGCCAACAAAGCGTCCCGCGTGGGCGAGGAGTAAGTTCATCATGACAACTATTCAGTCCCCAAATTATTGTTAAAGACTAACCCGCTTCTAGAATCTGGAAGTAAGCGATTGCTGCTTGGGACCGCAACGGGACGCCTCTCTAACAGAGCAACAGAACTCGAATCGACAAAGTCAACGCTGAGCTCGTCACTTTGACCTACGGAACTATCGTCGCACAGCTATGCAAGGACTACGAGAGCGACTATGCCGAGGTGAACAAGCAGCTCGACAAGATGGGTTACAACATTGGCCTGCGACTTATTGAAGACTACCTCGCCAAATCCAACACCATGAAGCGATGCGCCAACTTCCGCGAGACGGCAGAAATGATCTCCAGGGTAGGGAGACTTAATGCGCAGCGTTAGACAATGACTAACGAGAGAACCAGGTTGGATTCAAGATATTCCTCAACATTACGCCCCAAGTGATGAATTGGACAAGCGAAAATGACCAGTTCTCACTGGTATTCGAAGAGAATCCCTTGGCCGACTTCGTCGAGCTCCCCGACGATGGTCGAGCGCAAGATCAACTTTGGTACTCCAACATTCTGTGTGGAGTGCTACGAGGAGCTCTGGAGATGGTGCAAATGCAAGTTGAAGCTCACTTCGTCAGTGACGTGTTGCGGGGCAATGACAGCACAGAGATGAGGGTATCGCTAATTCGATACATCGACGATGAACTGCCCCCCGAGGATGACTAAGAGATGCAAAAGGGGGGGGCTATGAATGTGATTATGTGACGACGATTTAGCAATTGCAGGACACAGATGGATGGGTGGCTATGAGAAATTCTAGATTTTCAGGGGGAGATGCCCCCAAATGATCGTCGACGGCATAGACGGCAAGATTGTGCCGATCACGACGATTGGCATGGAAGCAAACTTACTTATGGAACAAACTTCGTTTTAGCAATCTTGCGAGAGTTGGCTTGGGATCATGGCACGTGTAGATACCCATGGAAGACAGCTGTCAGCCACGTGCTAGGCTGGAAATGCCGGTTGATTGAGCTCACGCATAGTGATAGAGCCAGAATATTAAGATGAAACATTTTGCATTCGTTTTACTGGGCAATAAGAGCTGGTATATTGCGAGCTGAAGTTTGTTTTATTACGAGCAACTGCAGTAATAAATGAAAGCGAGAGCACCAAGACAACCAGGCCCTCGTCTCATTTAGTAGAGAGGCATCATGGATATTGGTTTTTAATTTCTCTCTGCTTCCACAAACGTATATTATGAGTTAATCAGCAACCGACACAAACACAATGTCAACTATCCACAAACGCGACGTAGATTGTTGGTAGATATCTCAACCCCGCCGGACATTGAACAGTTGAAGCTCCATCCCACAAGGGGCAGATTTTAGTAGATTGATAACGTCAAATCCCCGCGAAACGACGGATGATCAATTGGCAGTCAAACGGGATTTGTGAGTGGAGGTACCTGACTAAGGGAGGCAAGAAAACCCAGGGCTTTGTGAATGGGTGATGAAAAGATTCAACTAAGTTCAGGCAATTCTCAGCAGGCTTCCGACCCATTGATTTTGGCATCCTGGCTCAGCGTCAGAAGTTTTCTTGCTCTCAGACCATAATGACGGTAACACATATGCCTGAGGCAAAAGGGCTACCGTTATGTCTCCGATATCATGCCTGAGGTCTCAAGACTGGCGACATTTCGAGCAACAGTCCAAAAATTACGCACCTTGGTCTGAGATTTACGTACCAGAATGTAACGCGACAAACTCAGCGCGCCAATGGCGAGGATGGCCGTCTAGCCCCAGGGCGCGTCCCTCAGATCAAGGGTCCATTGTGTGGGGTGACGTGACCTATGATCATTCGGGTCCGCTAACGTGCGAACCTTGGTTGAGAGCCCCTGAAGAGCATCCACTACAGCTGCGGTCTAGGCCGCTGAGCGTCGCTGAGACGCGCTGAGCCTACTGAGCCTCACAGGGCACGTTGGCAGCCCTGTGCTTAACCCCGGTTAGAAGCCAGCCTCCCTTCTGTACATGTTCCATGTGCATCAAACCGGTCTCGGCAGTTTGTGGCCAAGTCGAATGTCTTTGAAGAGGATCACAGAGAACAATGAGGGACTAAAATAGTCAATTCTGACAGAATCTCGAAGGGGGTTTCAACGTCTCGCAATTGACTTCAATGTTTACGTTGGATTCGCTTATATGCGTCCCTTCGTTCTTATGATCGACCGTCCCGATTTCTTTTAGCTGCAAGGAGTCAAGGCATCCCAATTTGGTGGATCTGTCTCCAGGTCCCAGGGAAACCTAAGCTTTTGACAGACGGCCAGCCTTGTAATTTGTGTTTTTACCGTTTTGGAGCAAGGTCTGCTGTGCTTGTAAATTGCATGCATCTAACCATCGGAGGCGCATCACTGACTGTTGGTACCAATTCTAATATGCGGAGAGAGGGCTACATCACAATGCTGTAGTTGGGAAACGTTTGGTAAAAATAAATAAAGGTTTCACATGATTAATTGGCCGTTGTTCATAGACTCTGTCAATTGACAAAGTTTCAGGGAGCGATTCACAGGGAAGAAGGAAGAAGAAAAGTTTGACCGTCCTCCTCCTTTTCCTTCACTCACTGACTGGAGGGATTCCCACCGCCCAAATCAAGGACCGACCACGTTTTTTCACCCACAACCTCTGTCTTGCTCCCTTTTACTCGCCCTCACACCTTTTCCTCCTCCATCAAACAAAGCACCTCATTCCTCCTCGGCCGTTGTGCCATCTGCTTTGAAGAGCTCCAAACGGCGGGTATCCGTCGCGTTTGATAATTGCAGCCAGAGTTTGACATACGTTGATCAACCTACTGCATCTACCTTATACTGGGTCTCTCCCCGTCCTCCACTGTTCCCGTCCGTCTGGCGTTTGGATCGTTTCCGTTTGCTGTCGGTACTTGGATAGAAGGGCACTCAGCATATAATTTGGAGGTACCCGCTTGTCCTTGGGGGCGTTCCGTTGAATTCTCCAAGGTACTTGGCCTTTGCCCGAGCTGCCCGCAGAACCACAAGTACCCTCCCACCCCTGGCGAATGCCCAACCCCAGGCACTCGTTTTTTTACACTTAGCAACTGAGGCAGCGTCCATCACCTCAGGAAAGCACAAGCCCAGCGCCCACTTTCCACTCCCAGTTACCTCGACACTCCGCCAAATCCAACCTACACCAAACCAACCACACCATATTCATCCTCCATACTTCTTATCTCCTACTCATCACCGCGACATCGACTATCGGTCGACTATCGCATCGCGTACTATCGCACAACAGTGCACGCTACGCTTTTATCACTTTTGATTTCCTGCGATATTCCTTTCCGCCGATTGCCGACGCCTGACACGATCCTCCAATTCCCTCTACTCGGGCTCGCCTCCCATTCTGGTCTCCTGGTCTCGTGGTTCTCGCGATCCTCGCCCCCCCGCCCGACTGCGCGCCTGGCAACTTGGACCGCGTCCACGCCTCCTTCGCTGGTGATCCCCTCGCTCGCGACCTTTGGCTTCACTGCCCGTCACGTCCACGTTGGGACGCTATCCAGCGCTGCTCCGCCTGGTGGCACGCCCCCGTGGCTACACGAGCCCCCGACTGCTGTCGTCGCTGCAGCAGAGCCTATAGGCCTCTCTCTGTCTTCTCTCCGGTTACTTCTGAACTGTCATGGCCATGAATCCAAACGTCAACATGGCCAACATGAACCCCATGGGTGGCCCTGTTGGAGGTGCCCCCATGCCCATGATGAACAACGGCGTCGTCAACCCCCAGGCCGCTGCGGCTGCCGCCGCCGCGTCTCGCCAACAGGCAAACGAGAACCAGCGCAGCATTCTCAACACCTACATCTACGAATACTTTATCCGCATGGGAATGTACGATTGCGCCCGATCTCTCCTTTCCAGCGATCAACAGGTCAATGTCCTCGGTAAGGATGGCGCGAACCGTCGTCGCGACGAGAACGGAAATATCATCAACGGTGTTGGCGACGACCCCATGGATACCGATTCGAAGGACGACATCGACTCCAAACTCCCTGAAGACTTGCCGCCGCCAAAGCTTCCCATGCCTGCTTCCGACACCTCTTTTCTCTACGAGTGGTTCTCCGTCTTTTGGGACATTTACTACGCGCAGCGCGCCAAGAGCGGAAACAATACCATTAATCAATATGTTCAACATACTCAGGTAAGCCATCTTTTTTTTTCTGTCATGCTGCCACCCAGGGTACTCCAATCCGGCATCTCACCCACTCAATGGATGATGGTGTCAGATTGACTGCCATGCCCCTAACATTTGGTAACCACTTTGGCTGGTGACCAATGCTGACCCTCGGTGGCAATGTAGCAGCAATCCCGGCTAAAGCAGAATCAACAGCAGGAACTTCTGCGAGGGATGAGACCAGACATGGCTGCGCAGCAATATCAGATGATGCGCAACATGCAGAACGGCGGCATGATGAATATGAAGCAGGGCAATCTTGCCCGCGCCGCCATGGCTAACAGCCAAAATAAGTGAGTATCTTATTTCTCATCGTACTACAAGCCCCTCGCCTAACAGTGATATCCAGCCCTCAAATGATGCTACAGCAGGCCAAGCAGAACCAGATGCAGCGAGATCCCTCCGGTATGGATGGCCAAAACAGACCTTCTTCACCAACGTCTGGGGAGAACGCTCCCTCGCCTTCCAAGCGACAGCGCATCGACGGCGCACCGTTCAACCCTAACCAGCCTGGCATGATGCCTAATGGCCGCCCCGGTCAAGGCATGCCAGGCCAGCAGATGCCCGGAGGAGCCAATACTGCCGCCGCTCAACAAACCTTACTTGCCAATGGTATCAATCCTCACTCGTTACATCCTCAGCAGCTGCAGAACTTTGCCGCCGCCCCGCCCGCCGCTCAGCAAAAGTCGATCGCGACCTACTCGCAGAACCTGCAGCAACACCATGGTACTCAGATGGGAGGCAAGCAGATGCCCAATGCCGTTCCTCAAGGCCAAGGATCCCCAATGATGGCCCAGGGTCCCGATGGAACTGCTCTCAATGCGTTCTACAACCCAGGCGAGATGGGAGGCCCAGGCGGCATCCGGGCGGGACCTGGAGGTCCCCAAAACGGAGGGGGAAGCAACCATGCCCTCCAAGACTATCAAATGCAGCTAATGCTTCTAGAGCAGCAGAACAAGAAGCGACTCATGATGGCCCGCCAAGAGCAAGATACCGTCGGCGGCAATGGCATGCCCCGCGAAGGCCAACCCGGACAACCAGGTGGCCCTCCTGGACCCAACGGCCAGTTCCCGGATACTTCGCCCCAGGCCATGCGACCAGGTGCCTCGCCCAACCCTGCTGAGCAGATGAAGCGCGGCACACCCCAGATGAACAACTCTGGCATTCCTTCACCGGTCCCCGAGGGTGGTCAATCCCGTGGCTCTCCCAACCCGGCCATGAACTTCATGGGCAACCAGATGGATCCCAACATGGCACCTCACTTCTTCAAGCAGCAGATGGATGGCAACATGGGAGGCCAACCTCCGATGAACGGCGGCATGCGACCCCCTAGCTCTCACCCTGGTGCACCTTTCAATGGACAGATGAACCAGCAACAGATGATGGCCGCCGCACGACAACAGCAAGGCCAGCCAGGCCAAGGGCCTCAAGGAAATCCTCAGCAGTGGCAGCAAGGACCTAATGGACAGATGGTACCTCAGCAGATGCAGCAGCAAAGTCCTCAGATTCAGGGAACTCCCCAGCAACGATCGATGCCTCCTCCCCAAGCACCACCCGCTGGCGCAAATGGAGCCAACAGCAGGACGACCGCATCCCCTCAACAAGCAGCAGCTGCACCGCCAACTCCTAGCCAAACTAACAAGGCCGCGCCTAAGAAGAAGAAGGGCGAGACCGCCAAGGATAAGGTATGTCTAACTGGTGAACTATACTCTGCATGTACTAACAAGTTCAAGCGCGCTGCTGCCAATAAGAAGGCGAACCAGAACCTCAGCAATGCTGGTGCAACTCCTTCAAACGAGAATAATGAATCACAGGAGACTCCAGCTCCTGCGACACCCATTCAAAACGCCAATGCTGCCAACTTCAATAAGAATGGGCAAGCTGGCAACACCGGTCAGAATGGTCAACCAACGACTGGCCCAGCTGCTAATGCTCCCGCAGCTGCAACAACCGCTCCTCCTCCTCAGCCACCAGCTCCTCAGCACGACCCCAATCAAATGATGGGTATGGATAACAGCTTTGGCCCATTGGTACGTGCAATCTCCTTAGTGGTGAAACTAGATACTAACTCTGCTTACAGTTTGATGGCGGCGGCATGGAGTTGGCCAACCCCCTCAACTCGGGTGACGTGCTCAATGACTTTGACTTTGATTCGTTCCTCCACGACCAAGATGGTGATAACTCAGCCTTCAATTTTACGGAAGCATTCCCCATGGGAGATGAGATAGGAGCAGATTAATGACTTGCGAGAAACTTTGGGTTGGCTGGCATTACACACACGATCTTGGGTCAGACTTAATCAGGCATCATTTGTCACGGCGTTCTGAGTGGAAACTATATCATGGTCATTCGGCGATCTGGTCCTGGAGGTGAAATTCCCTCATGTGGTGGCTTCAGGGGAAAAGAGCACTTTTTGTTTTTTGTTTATGTTACCGACGCTTTCGCGGTGTTTGACTGAAACAGGTTCGACACAACTGACATGGTTCTTTCCTTGGAAACTTCACATTGTCCTACTTGGTCTCTTTCCTCTCTTGTCTTTTTGTTGTTGTTTGTTTTTGTTACCACACTTCGTCATTTTGCTTGCGGACCTGGGGTACATGGGTGGAAAAAATCCTGGAAGAGTTTCAGCAGATTTTATTTAAGGATGGAGGATGAGAGACGAAAGGGGGGGGGGGGGGAGGGCGGCTGATATCCCATCTGTGTAAAGTGTCGAAGTTTATTCATCCGGTGTATCCTTAAAGCTCACGGCGAAAAATTACATACCACGCTTATTGTTGCCGCCTTTTGTTGTTGCTTTTACTGTTAAGACAGACGTCACATCTTTTTCCTTTTCCCTTTATGGTGGTTTGGTTATCTGCGGCTACTACTCTTTTTTTTATTATCTTACGAGTTGACATGGTGTCATTTGTCAAAGATCAACATACTATCATAGTTACTGTCTCTCAGGTGGTGCAATAAAACGTCCCTTTGTCTTGTTCGATATTTGAGAAATGTGATGTGGCTTGTGTGTAGGTTTGGCTGTTGCTGGGTGAATGGTTGTACGATGGCTTCAAGAGGTAAGCGAACTTCTGACGTTAAGTCAAAGTCCAAAGCTGGTCTGAAGGCATCAAAAATTTACCCAAATCTTTTGATCGCATCGGATGGGTCGATATCTGGAGGTTTCTTGCCTTTCTTCGGTCGGTTACGAGGGTTTTTAGAGTCTACCTCTCAAATATCTTTACGTGGAGGGTATCACTTTTCATGGATTGGCTGACAGTACGTGTAGACAACGCAGCATCACGATCATTCTTAGCATGTAGACATGGCTTCTGGCTTATTGATAGCTATGTCGAACATCTCCGTACATCTTTTCGGGCCTCGTATGCCACTCTTCCGTATTTATTACTGGACAGGTTTATTGATATCTTCCTATTTCTCGGATGATCGAAGGAAAACCCATGTTCTGAAGAGGATCTCACGATTCCTACCAAAATTAACTCCGTTCCTTGTACTAAAGCATATCCGTTCCCACAAACTCGGTTGTTCGATTGCTACTCATCGGGGACAAGAATACCGAGACACTTAATAGCTGTGCTGCAGCTCCTGCTAAGCCAGTAGTCACTATCCTTCTTGTCTTCTGGACTTAGTTCTCGCGAAGACGCTTGTTGGGCCGTTTCTCATCATCAGGAACACCAAAGATATGATGCTTGGCTGCGTTAAACGTATCAACAATACTTTCGGCGATCTCGATAGCAGCGAGTGCGTGCTCCTGACCCCATTTGAAAGCTTCTTGGGCCATCATCGTGTGTTGGTGGATTTCTTGTGCCTTCTCCTGCACTTCCCGAATGCGTCGCTCTGAATCCTCCTAGGGTTTAATAGCGTCTTGCTGCATCTGAGCTTGGAACTCGGCAAGGCGTTGCTCAAAGTCGCTTCGGATACTGGCTAGTTGTTCGTCGTAGTTACGAAGGGTATCGGGGGCACTGGCAGGTACTGGCTGGGAGATATGAGCGGTGTCGGTGGCCACTTGAATGCTGCCCTTCTGATCTTCCGTCTCCGAGTCACCGTCATGAGTTAGAGTGAAGAGTGCGGTGGAAAACTGGCTCCGTGAAGAGCGCCCGACTTGTCCCCGAGGACGTGGATTCTTCCCCATGATGAGTTCCATCTCCCTCTCGGTGTCTTTCAGACGGGGGTAAAAAGGTTCCTGGACGTCAACTTGAAGATCCCAGTGACGGCCGAATTCCTCACAGACAATTCTGAGAGACTCGGACGGTGGAAAGATTGCATGTAAGACGAAGAAATAAGGATAGTAGAGCAGACGCACCCCTCTTTTAGGGCCACTTGACTGTCCTTTTATATGCTTGTATGCAGGGTGTCTACTGGCAGAGGGGGCATCGTTGATCCATCTGCCTGCTTTGAGATACTTATGGATCTCATGGATGGCTTGTGCTGACATGACCTTCTTGGCTTCCTCGAAAGATGATAAGACACTATCGACCTGAGAAGAGCGCCAGTCGAGATCTCCCTTTGAGATTTCGTAAGAGAAATAATCTCGAGTGAGGTTGTATTCATTACTAGCCGCTCGGCGGGAATCATTGTTCACCATGTTGATGGCAGCGCAATAATCGTCGCGAGAGCAAGAAACTGAAGTAGTATCAGATGCTGCAGAGAAAGAAGAGGAGTGTAACTTGCGAGTGAAAGCGCAAAGACGAGGAGTGAAAGGGCGGCAATCGAGACTCTAGAGGTTTGTCTTCTTTCTGGCTCTGTTGAAAAGATGAAAAAGAGGCACGGGCTAATAAAGAGGGAGAAAGCTGTTTGGGTTTGCGCCTGCCATACGCGATAGACAGGAGAAGGTCCAACGCGTGTGCGCCTGCAGACGGGAGTTGACACTGACTGCCAGTACATCCATGTTAAGAATGGTCGATGGCAGCAAATGGCAGATGTCTTTCAATATTCCTGCCAGATTAGCATTAATATATATCAAAGTGAATATGTACTACATTTCCATGTAAAATTCTACTGCGTCACTTGCTTCAGTACACAGACTAGGGGAGGAAAGAAAACACAGGTCCTCGATCCTAGGTAGATGACAAAAAGACTTAGGTAATATAAGGTAGGCTAAGCTTAGGATAACTTTTGCCAAGTTTATTATCTCTCGGTTATCAACAATTGACATAACTCATACATCATTAGTCTTTCCGCAAGTAGCTCTTCTATGGCTGAATTCATAATTCGTCTCGTCTTATTTGCCCTTTACCAACAGCTCTTACGTTCGGTTGCCCTTCCTTCCGCCAAAGGCGATGTTCTCTTGATCCCAAACTCTCTCCGTAACTACTCCTAGATCCAAAAGTCTTTTTGTATCCTTAAGGTAGCTCAGTCCTCACGAGCTCTCTTGTTGGTTCGTTGACCATTCTGGGCTGCGTGACTGGGACTCTCAGCAGTAGCATTGAACTCCTCGATGGGCTCGATTAGGAGATTCAAGACCTTGCTCTTTTGCTGCTGGCCGAGGGTCAGAAGACACTGGATCTTGTGGGCGGCCTCGTGCGCTTGGTTGGAGAATGATTGAGACTGTGAGAGGTGATGATGGGCCTGCTTCTCCTTCTCTTCGTACTTGCTCAGGAGAATCTGGAACTCACGGCATTGTTGCTGCGTATCGCGAAGTTCTCGTCGAGTCTCTAGCAGTTGTTCCACAGCCTGCTCATATCGCTGTTTGTACCCGAGATTGTTCATCTGGAAGTCTTTGTCCTTGAGCTGCTGTTCTTTCTCCAGGATCTCGCGCTCGAGGTCCGCGACACGTTGGTCGTACTCGAGGAACTTCTGATTGATATCGGCCAGGTGGGGGCTCATACCGATGGGAAGGTTGGTAATGGTCAATCGGCTGTGGCCAGATGTGCTAGGACCGGGAGGAGCAGCGACGATGCTGTCCTGGGTGGTTGGGGATGCGGCGGTTCGTCTTGCAGGCCCCGGGGATACGACTGCGACAAGGGATGTGGCAGGATGTGAGTGAACGGGAGCAGCAGATGTTCTCACCTGCTCAGAGAGCATGGCATGGTTTCCCAGTAGTAGTCGGAGTTCTCGCTCAGAATCAGGCAGGTAGGGGAAGAATGGGACCCCCGGAGTAGCCTGCATACCCCAGTGCTTAGACACCTCGTCATACAGCCTGCCCACTGCCTTGAGGATACCTTTGCCTTTGGGGTCGGGATCGAAGATTGCCTGAATGACAAAGAAATGCGGGTAGTAACGCGACGGTGTTTTAAATTTGCCTGTCCCCATGAAGCGCGCGTATGCAGGGTGGCTGCTGGCAAGCTTTGCCTTGTCAATCCATTCACCCGTTTTTAGGTACGCATGAAGTTCAGCAGTAGCTTGCCGAGACAATTTGGCTTTTGCTTCTTGATAATAACCACGGACCCTCATGGTCTGATCTCGAAGTTGAGCAAGATCCTCGCACCGTTCTTCTTCATTAGGAAATGCATAGGGCAGGACATATTCATCCTCTCCAGCATGACGGTCAGACGCCATAGTATCAGCCTAGTTATAAGAAAGAGCGAATAATAGAGAGAGAAGATCTAAGAAAGCAGTAGCTATTAGTATTTAGTTAAGGAGAAATAGGAAAAAGAAGGCAATATACTTTTCACTGCTTATAGAAAGCAATCAAGATGCAGTGCACCTTGCTTGCAACCACTCGGCCGAAAGAAAGAGAGTTCCTTTTTAAAAGAGGAAAGGACTCAACATAAGAGAAGGACTATAAGATCCAAGGATAGTATTTATGAAGCGTATCGAAAAGGGTGTTATGGTTGAGTGCCTTGAGGGGTTGCACTGCTTGCTGGTGATATGCTGAAGGCTAGCAGAAGCAAATGCCTACTATTTAGAAAGAATTAGTGCTATAGCATGCCGGAATTAAAATCGGCCCGGAACCAAACTTGATGGAATTTCTCTCCCTCTGGTAAGTAAATAAATGATTATATGTAGCCCTTGTTTACTTCTTGACTGACTGAATGGGATGCCTGTAACCAGGGACCAGTGATACCGGAATGATATCCCAACAATTAGGAGAATGAACCTATTCTCTCTGGACAATTAAGAGAAATTATTAACAAAACTTATGTATTAATGCTTTCCTCTAAGACACCTTATCTGGGACTTAGCTTGACAGTCATTCTCTGTCCCACGTATCACTTCCCAATATCCGTCGCTGATCATCCTTGTTACCAATGAACCCCCTTTCCCATGTCTTTGGCTTCAGTTTGCTTCCTGAAAAGCTATTCCTGGCGAGGCCGCTTGGGCTCTCTGCCGTCTGCGATCCCATCCACGGGACGCTTGGTCGCCGCCTTGAACCCTTCAACTCGGGAAAGGCTTCGTTCAGCCACTCTGTTCATGCACTGCTGACGCATAGAACTCTTGGCCTTGCGCTGTTTGTCGATCTCTTGGATCTCTATCGACAGCTGTTGGTACTGGCTGATGTCGTTTCGCATTTGACTCTGGCCGTTTTCCAGTGCATTTGCATATTGGCGTGAAATTGTCAGTTGATGCTGTGCGTATCGTAACTGGCCTTCATTCTCCCTCAGTTTGTTCTCAGCATTCTGCCGAAGATTGGATTCGTCCCGGACCTGTTGTTTTAGGTCGAAGTCTTGTTGTTGCAAGGTTCTCAATTGTCCTTGCATTCTTTGCAAGTCCGTTTCGTGTCGTTGCGCTCCGACTTGAGCCTAATTGCTCAGTTCCGCTGACAGCCTCGCAACAGACTCGAGATGACTCCTCAAGGCCTTTTGTTTTTCCGAGTTTGTGTTGTTGTTGTTAATGCTGTTGTGAGCACCGATATTGCCTTGGGTCGCGTCGCTGACTTGTCTTCCACTTGGGGCACTCGGTCCTTGGATGTTTCCCAGAATCAGAAGACGCTCTTTCTTCGAGTCTGTGAGACGCGGATAAAAAGGCTTGTCCGGGGTGATATCCATACCCCAGTGTCGAGAAACCTCTTTGTACATCCCGCGGATGGCATGGCATCATGTATAGGCTCTCCACCTACAACATATATGGCCTGGATGACGAAGAAGTGTGGGTAGTAGAGTGTACTATTGTGGTGAGACTTTCCCATGAACCGCCTATAGTCTATATGGGCACTCGCCAAATGACTGCTCTGGAACCATTTTCTACCTACCTATCTTTGAGGAGGTAC
Source organism: Fusarium fujikuroi IMI 58289 (assembly GCF_900079805.1). Lineage (NCBI taxonomy): Eukaryota > Fungi > Ascomycota > Sordariomycetes > Hypocreales > Nectriaceae > Fusarium > Fusarium fujikuroi. Next base: position 3,919,068 of record NC_036626.1, on the reverse strand, counting down.
TTGTGTACCTCTCCTGCCCCATCTCTCGACATGCGCCCCTTTTCCTCTTCAAAAGAAGCAAGGACACGATTCACCTGGCATCAACGCCAGGCAACATCGCCGCCATGCTGGGTGACATGCCTTTCAAACTGGGCGGCAGTAAGGACGTAAGCAGCACCAGTAGACTCTATAGTATTTGATCAGATAGATGCTAGGGAAAAGGGATGCCTTAAAAGTAATCTCTGTTAGTATCAATCCTGTAAAAAGGAAATAAAGTAAATGTAACTTACTGGCAGTATAATAGGGATAGCGGATCAGATGCGATAGTCCTTTATGATATCGGCTTCAACTCTAGATTGAGTAGGCCACTTTGATCAAAGAGAAGATTGAAAGAGAGGCAAAAAGCTGAGATTCTAAGATGAAAGCTTTGGTGTGTAAGTGAGGAGGTTAATTGAGAATAAATACTTGTCGGAATTGTGATGCCTGCATATATCATGCTAGATCGCATTTATGGTGAATCACTGATATTTTAAATAAGCTTGGTGCCAAAGCCTAGCCGATAATGGATATGCAGCCTGCACTAAGACAGATCACTGCTGGATCTCAGAGATTAAGCAGCTGCAGGAGTTAAGGATGTCTTTGTGTGATTAAGCCTGCAAACTGTTAGGACAGTGGCTGCTGGTGTTCTGAACATCCAGTTGGTATGAGATCACCATAGAAGAAGCCAGGGAATCGTAAAAGAGTATCTGATGAGATGGTATTTAAGATATATGTATGTATGTACGTGCGGCGGTAGTGTGATACCCCCAGCTGAATATGATAACTCCCCGACCATGCATTCTGGAACGCTTGCTGATGCAACCCAACGACACCCGCAGATCAATCTACAGCCAAGTCCTACTCATGCTGAGTCTCTTGTAACTGCTCACCCTCGGTTCCCCATACTCCCTCGCCGTACTCAACCCCTCATTCTCCTTTCCAGGCGAGTTGTCCTGGAAAAAGTAATGGTTCGCACTCGGCGCATACGCAACCTTCCACGGAACAACAAGGTGTCTCTTCTCAGGACCTCCACCACAGCTGCCGTGGAACGAATTACTTGGCGGACTGTTGATCGCCAGAGAGAATAAATTCTGTGGTTCGGTGAAGTCTGTTACTAGCCCGGAGCGCATGATGAAGTAGCCCAGACAGAATAAATTGATGGCGAAGACGAGGACGAGGACGACGTAAAAGATGTTCTGCCATGATTGAGTGTGTCCGGATGTGTATTCCTGTGTGATGAGAGATGCGTTGAAGGGTTGAGGAAAACCAGGTGCTGGGATGAGGTTTTCGGGGTATGCTTTAGGGTCCTGATCCCAGTAGTGACGGAAAGATGTATCGATGGCACTGATCATGATGAGAGAGCTGGAATACACAGCAAGGGCTTCGGCAAGTGAGGGATAAGAAGCTGGCATCTTGGGTTCATGAAGGGCAAGTTGAGTGAGGATACGAGCGTTGGAAGCATTGTTGTTAACAGAGCCACCATTAAGATCCATAGACAAACGCCATTGATCAGCGAGCCACTATTGTTGTCAGTCTTGTTCATACAATGGACGAGGTGAAACTTACCTTCCAGTCAAGAGAGGGAGCAGACCAGCCTTGGTCTGAAGGGAATGATCGTCGATAAGCATTCTCGTCGGCGTCGTCTTCGCAGTGAGCTTTCATGCTGGCACCGGCGATACCGGAGATGTTGAATTCGGTAGAACAGTTGGGAGATACCCATGATCGCAGTTGGCAGACGGTGTAGTTTTTGCTCTCGGGTGATTTGCCGAGGGTGTAGATGGCGTCGGCAGCATAGACGGTTGCGTTGGTGAGAAGATTGAAGTCAAAAGGGTACTGCGATATGTTAGCTACGACATTGGGATGTGTGTGGATGACTTACCATCTGGAAGACAGGAGGTCGACGTTCGTACTTTGGTCCCCATCTGAATATATCATCCACATCAGTCCGGTTAAGATAATAATCCTTGTTCTTCCCATCAAGTGGCTGAGGAACTTCGCCCGTCCAACCAGACCAGCCAGTCTTTTGACCAGGGATATCAGTGTCATTGACCTTGGCATTAGGCCACGTCGTATAAACAAGAGGCGCAAGTTCCTTTTTATCCATGTCGACACACAAGACGTTGACAGATGGTGAGACAACGCCTGCCCGAACAGTGTACTCTCCCACACCAGCGAGATCGTCAGGTTGAAGAATTCCGTTCACTTTGAGTTTCGAAGCACCATAAACACCGGGGTGAGGAAGGGCTAGAGTGACATTATTGATAATACGCCCTGTTTCCTCAAAATGCGCTTCAACGTCGCCGTGCTCAGTCTCGATCCAGGAAGAGTACATCGTAGTATTATCGTGGAGTAGTGTCGTTCCACCAGGTCGTTTCTTCAAATCCGATGAGATTTCGGTTCCGTTTTGGTTCAGGTTCGTCCACATATTCATATAGTTAAGTAAATTCCTGTAAGATTGACCCGAAAATTGAACATTCATGCACGACTCGGCGGCATGGATATCTTCAGTGATGTTAAAAAGATACGGGCAATCCTCACGCACATAAGCTGCATTAGCATACGATGCACGCACATATCCAACAAGCTCCTTATGCTCCCAGCTCCCAGACTTCAACTTGGGCGAGACCATCGCATCAGAAGCAGTCGTGTAAAACGCAGCTGCAATCGTAGCGGTAAGCGACAACATGCCCAGAAGCGTCAACGACGAAGAAGGCAGTGTTTCGAAGTGAGTGATGAGTGATCCAGGCTGAATAACCCAGTTCCTCATCGTCATCTCAGCAAGTGACATGCCATGGGCTTTTCGAATAAAAGCTCTGCGGGTGAGAACTTGGCCTAGGCATGAGACGAAGACGGTGACGAAGGACATTTCGATGGTCTTTGCTAGTAGTGCTGCAAGGGTTGTTGCTGTTGATGGTGAGAGGGATGCGCCAGAGGCGATTTTGTGTCCCCATCTTGGCTGGAGGATGGCTGTGACGAGCCAGATTCCACTGCCGACTGTTGAGTAGACGGAGAGGACGTAGATGGTAATTGAGAGCCAGCTTGATCTTGGCTGGTGAATATCTCGCGTTGTTGAACAACCCTTTGGGGGTTCCGCTGTTCAAGTAAGTCTCACACCTTCAACAACAAAATGAGAAAACTTACCAAACTTTTTATAAAAGATCTCATCATCAAACTCATCATCCATCGCATCCCCCCTCGGTTCCACAATCTTAGGAAGTTTCCCGCCCTCACTCATCTTGACTTCTCGCTCCATGGTCCTAGGCATATCGATCTTCTTCTCATCACCACGCGGCATAGACGGGGCCCAAATCTGAGAGTACGGCTCAGGCGTTCCTTGAGAATCAGCGACTCTGGGACTGGAAGAAGAACTCCCCGCCGGGTGCCCTCCAAGCAGGTTATGAAAGGAATGCGGTGTCTCGGGAGGACTGCTGCCCGTTTTTGCTTCCGGCGAGGGGCTGTGAAGATCGGCCATTTCGTGGGGCATTAGATGATGATAGCCGCTGCCAGAGATTCCGAATATGTTTATACCGGAGGGCTTGCGGGCGTGTATGTCCTCTGACTCGGCCATGGCGAGAAGAGAGGTTCCCTTTTTCTTTTTGTGTTTTTTTTGTCTATGGAAGGGGATTGCAAAATTGGACCTGGAGAAGCTGGGATGAGGGACCCATGCTAAATCCTGTCAGATTGTAATGCGTGTTGTTGGGTTGGGTCAATTCCTTCGGCAGGGATCGCTGGGCGAAGGGTGGCGCAAGCAGTATAGAGATTGAGGGATGTAAGACACAAAGAAAGACACCAAGTTTAAGATCGGCAAGGAGTGATGATCTTGGATTGCGGGTGTGTTCGTGCGCGGTTGGGCCTCAGTTAGCCTACTCTACAGTGAAGAAACAAGTCAAGCTCTGCTCTTCATCGAGGAAAAACAAGAATGAATTGCCAAGACTGTTGGTTATGAAGGATTGCTGAGAAGATGATGCAGACCCAATTTACTATACAAGGGTATATAGCTTAGCTGTAGTAAGGCTGAGCTTTGTTCAGGTTTAAAAGGGAGGCTGACTGAAGTCTGAGTGGATAAGTTACGATCGATCGCAAGGCTCGGTTACAGTAAGTCTGAGTCTCCCTGTAAAAATAGTCTTCCAATTCTTTTCGTCTGTATCCGTCGTTGTGTTACCGTCCCTTAAAAAATGTCCCAGATGAATGCAATGCAATGCGAATCATGCCTGCAGATCTTATCTTAGCTCGGCATTATCAGCCACGTCAAAGAACGGCACGCGTGTTTCACATCTCAACGTCGTTATATCATGATGAACGCTTCAATTGATACCTCGCAAATAGATCAAGTCATGCTTTCTCTCCTGGACACCGACAGTAGGAAGGGCTGTGTAACTATCTGCACCTCGCCTCTGATTCCCTAAATTGTGGATCAGAAGTTGCTGACAGTATCCACAGATGGTCCTTTTTATTACATGGTAATTCCAAGTGACAAAAAGGCTTGAGTACATGTAGGGGGTTTTTTAGACTGGGTATTTCTGGCACCCTTGCTGAGCTGTCAGCATGCCAAGGCTTTGCGTCGTGTGCTACAAAGATGAACTGATGATCTGTTGATGATGCTACAGCATAATTTCGGAGACTTTATTACTGCTGTTGTATGTAGAGGTGAGAACTCGCGGGAGCTAGGGAGCTATTTTGAGATGCTTGGCCCCCCCAGGCTTGTTAGCGTTGTCCACTATCGTGGCTTAGACGATGATCAAGGACGCTTTCGAGGATAAATACATAAGCTTGAGAGCTGACGGGATTGGCTTCTAAAGTTCTTCCTCTTAGATGGAGATGAGGAAGTACGAGATCGGATTGATGTGATCACTAATTAATAATTGATCGGTATCATGTTTCTTTTCAGGCTTGGTGAGAAATGTGTCTGGGTGGTTAGAGCTTGCCTGGAAGCAGAGCTGCATATGACAAGTTTGCGGTCTCACTAGGAACTCTAAAGCCCTTTTGCAATAGCTAGGTAATTGATCAAGTGGAAAGAATAGAAAACGGTTGTCGTGGTTTCAGCCTTATAATCTCAAAGAGGTAAGCGTAAACTCAAGCATAATTTGGCACGCGACACTTGACCACCACATAGAAACACATTCTCAGTCACAAACCCGTTTCATTCGCTATCATAACCTATCCAAACCATTCAATCCTCATCAGAACAAAGACGTAGCAGTTCTTCTCTTCGCCCCATCCCCCTTAATAAACCGAATCTTCTCACTCGCATCCCCCACAAGCGTAGCATCCTTGGCACTATCATCAACATCCAGCACCTTGGTACTGCACTTCTTCTCAACATCAACCTCCTCGTCATCCTTTCCGAAGGGGATCGGTCGGATCACTTTCAGGTTGATGTCGCTGTCGTCCTCACCCTCGCCGAGCCCGGTGTGGAAGATGCGGATGCCGGCTACTACCACGGCGTTCCAGGGGTCTTTCTCGGCTTCGGAGGCGGATGAGGACGAGGAGGTGGTCGATTCGTTGTCCGAGTCGCTGTCGGAGGAAATAGTGCCCGTGTAATTGTCGACGTGGATCCAGAGTTCGCGATCGGCGAGGTTGGCGAGTGTGCCGACGCTTTCGACATCGGTTTCGGGTTCGCTCTCGATGTCTTGCTCTTCCTCCTCTTCTTCGGCGTCGGCTTCAGCTTCCTTCTCGTCGGCCTTGGGCTCAGCTGCTTCAGCTTCCTTGGCCTCCTCCTTCTCATTCGAGTCCTCGTCTGCGGTAGACTCGGGAGTCATGGGCTCTTCAGGCTTGGACTCGACCTTCTCCTCATCTCCCTCAGCCTTTTCTTCCTTCGCGGCCTCAGTCTCTTCCTCCTTTTCTTTCTTTGCGGCTTCCTCTGCCTCAAGCTTGGCCTTGGCTTCAGCTTCAGCAGCCTTCTTCGCCGCCTTTTCAGCTTTAATTGCAGCCCTCTCAGCCTTGCGAGCTTCCTGTCTCGCCTTCTTAGCAGCCTTCTTCAGAGCAAGCTTCTCCTTTCTCTTCAGTCGCTTATGCTCATCCCGCTCAAACTGTCGTGTAGCAAGGTAGTGAGCCTCTTCCCGCTCCTTGAGAAGCTTTGCCTTGATCTTATCTCTCTTCTTCTGCTTGATCTTGGCCTCATGCTCTTTGCGGGCGGCCTTTTCTTCGGGTGTCTCGACGAAACGGCCCTTGCAGTGGCCGAGATCGTAGGCGAGACCGATGCGGAGAAGCTTCTCGCGACGAGACTTGGCGTTATCTTTGATGACCTTTTCGATGGGTAAGATATCCTGGTTGCGGGTGGCGTTGATCTTGACGCGGACTTCGTAGTCGCCAGCCTCAAGCTCCAGCTCAACGTTGACGGAGCGCGTCATGCGGTATGGTGTCTGGCTTCGTACGACATAGTCAGAGTGACCAGCTTTGTGAAGACGGAAGCCAAGCTCAAACATGTACTGGCCCTCGAGACCTCTAAAGTAACGATCATCGAGCTGAGCGAGGACAAGAACGACGGGACCAGGCTTGGAGAGGGTGAAAGAGAAGTGCGTGTCGTGGTAGTCCAATGCCCAAGGGACAGAGAGCGTAGTCCAGAGCTGGCTGACGCGCCAGTCGTCGGTGAAGAGACGGGTTCTCTCAAAGGCCTGGTACTTTCTAAGTAGGTCTTCATACGAGATCCAGAAATCTCCGTCGTCGCCGAAGCGGTGGTCGAGCTTTTGAAGCCACTCGGCAGTCCACTCCTTTGAGCCGTCGCCTGTAGTTGGTCAGCATTTGTTCATTAAGGAAAGATTTGGGATGACTTACTCCATGGACCGGTCCATTCACCCTTGCCCCAAGGGTTCTTGAGCTTGAGGAGTCGCTTGCCATCAATCTCGATAGCTTTCTGAATGGAGTAGGCGTGGAGTTCAACAATGCCCTTGCGCTCACCCCAGCCACGACCCCAGATGCCGGTGTTACAGCCAAAGAGGAACTCTTGGTTGACTTTGAGCAACTCTTCCTTCCAGAAGTACTCCTACACTCTCGTTAACACTGTGATACGTGTTGACATTGTGGAACATACCTTGTCAAGAATGTCGGTTGTCAGAAGCTCCGAGGTGACACCACCGGTAAGATCCTCAATACCCTCGCCTCCGAAGCCGCCCTCGATCGCACCGTAATCTCCGTGAGCCTTGGCGTAACACTTCTCAAGAAGGGGCAGCCAAGTCTCCTGAGGATGCTGACACTGGGCAAAGTATAGCGCACTGCTGTTTGACTGGAAGATGCGACGGTATGCTTCATCCGGATCAACGCGCTCAACGTCGTCAAAGAGGATCCTGTCAAAGTACCCCTCGTCATAGTCCGGCTTGATGAGGTACAGCTAAAGGTTTGTCAGTTCTGTATCACGACACACAAACAGGCGGGAAACTTACGAAATCGTCAACAATCTCGGAAATCCAAGCTCCGTCCCGATAAAATACAAACCCGTAAACACCAACATCTTGATCATGCGCAACACAAAGGCGTTCAATCAAACCAGGCTTCTCACTAAGCGTGCACAGCGCCGCCATGAGCCAGCAATCACCATCTCGTCCCTGCCTAACATCATTCGCAGTAGGGCCATCAATGTAAAAACAAGGCTTTTCAAAGATATCACCAACGCGCTTCACGCTCTGCGGACGGAGATCTTCACCGGGCTGGTAGTTCTCAACATTGGAGAGAGAGTGCAGACAGTCGTTGCGATAGAGCTTGAGATCAACTTCAATGTCAAAGTGAGGATCACGGTACTTCTTGTTGATGCGACGGCACTCCTTGACGATCTTTTCGACTTTGGCGCGGCATGTTGCTGCGGCGTCTTCGTAGGATGCTAGGGTTGTTGTGGTGGTTACTTGGTTGCCTCTCTTGGCGGCGAGATCAGTGTAAGTGTTTGAGGGAATGACAGTAGTTGCTGTGTCTGTTAGTTAGTACATGTTTGGTTTGGGGACTAGGGAGGGATTGGGCACCTTTGCCGGGGTTCTTGGTAGTGAATTGCTTCCAAAACTTGTCAATCGCTTGCTGAGGTGTGACTTTTGATCTATCGCCGAGATCAGCGACACCAGATGCAATCTCGGCAAACGACGGGCTTGCCGAGGAAGAACTAGAGGAAGAAGATGAAGGCATCTTGCTTGACTATTAAACCGACGACAACCATAAAAGATATGGAAAGAGAATGAAGAGAAGGACAGGAGGAGAGGAGAACTTGCTGACCTTTTATCCTCACACAATCATGCACGCCCAGAACACACAGCGCTTCACGACATTTCAGCTCTCAGCCCTGTAAGCGGACAACTCATCAAAGAGACCCCTAGATGCAACACTCATCCATGCAACAGAGTGAGTGGTAAGAAGAAAGATGTAACCAGAACGGGCGTCGCTCTACCCGCCCGTCTCTGTAGCTGTGTGAGCGTCCAACGACGATAGAGCTTGGCCCCCAAAAGTCCCATTTTCACGGGCCGTAGTACCCCTGTAGCGTGCCCGCATGTCAGCCCACCTAGGCTTGTAGGGCTGGGGAAGAGGGGGAGGTGAATTGTGAGTGGTTGTTGCTGATTACGTTTGAGGATCCCTGTTTATTGCGGCTGGATGCATGGACGGGGCGTTAATACTGTATTGGAAGGTCTTGGGATGATGCCAAGTTGAGGGTGCATCTTGAAGGATTGTCGATGAGTTTAGGCTTCCTTTTAAGGTTTCAGTTTGTATACATGGGTGTTTGTTTTGTTAGTATCACAACTCTCAAGGTTGTGGTTTGAGCTGAAGATGTTGATGAGGTGTATCAAGCCACCCTAGACTGTTCACATGCACAACCACAAACGTAGACAAACTAATGAAACTACTGTAGACCATGCATGTTCCTAAGCTCAATATGTGACACGTCTTGTAGTTCAGGTGAGTACGTAACGCATAATCTGTTTGCCCTCGTTTGACCCATCTTCTGTCATCCTCTGCCAGCGTCACACCAGACGAGAGCAAACTGAGGACAAGGCACACAAGAGACTATCCTGCTCTGTCAAGATGCACCAGAATCGAACCATGCTAAGTACATTTCCGATGATCGATCTCACTGTCCCTCATTTGTCAGCCGGACAGACTGACCCTCCAGTTTTTCGCCAAGCCAAAGATGCAAATGACTACATCATCAAGACAATATCGCTCAACAGCTGCATACCATCTACCCTATCGCAGCTAAGCAACCACAGCCTGATTTTGAGCTGAACCCTTCTACCATATCTATAGCCCCCAACCTCCGCAACGATTTTCACAATGTCGTTCATCATCAACTCGCTCACTCGGCCATGGATCCCCTCAGCATCGCCAGCGGCGTAGCAGGCCTTCTCACAGTCTCAGCCGCCGTGATCAAAACCTTCGACACCGTCAAAACCAGCATAGAGAACTGCCCCCGAACAGTATTCTGGGCACACGCTGAAACAAAGGAGATCAATTGGGCGATTAGACGTCTGAAGAGTTTGATCGATGATCCAGATTCGGTGCCGAAAGCGGCGAAGATGTCGGTTGGTATTCATGATGCGACTGTCACAATCAGTGAATTGATCAAGACGTGTGATCATCTCATCACCACGCTGAAGCCGTTGGATAAGGATGGGAAAGTTGTTCTGACGAGATGGGACCGGGTCAAGTGGTTGAGGGTGCAGGATGATGTTGTCAAGTATATTCGGCAGCTTCAGGCGCACAAGGGCTCTGTTACTCTCATCTTGAACATTCTGCAATGGCAAGTCTCATTCATCCTTGGTATTGAAGGCGCTAACACCGAGAAGCGAGTCAGACGTAGTTATCGTGGAATCACAGCGCGCGCTGGAACTCAAGATTGATGCAGTCCTCAACAGCAGCGAAGCAACCCAGAGACGAATCGAAGGTCTTGAAGCGCTGTTCAACAAGTTCATCGCCGACAACTCCACTCTGATCCCCTCGAATCGATCATCCCGACATTGCATCATTGGAAAGAAGATGACACCACAGAAACTGATTCAGTCGCTACATCACGGAAGTACGACCAAGACGAATGGGGTGGCTTTCACGCGAGCGCAGAGCGATCACTCAGCTTCCCGACATCGAGCGTCCCAGCATTAGGAATGCCGACACTCAAGCGCTCAACTTCAGCGGAAACTTCGACGAAGATTGAGAGCAACGGCGCGACTTCACCACCACGTCGAGAGTTCGAGGTAACCCTTGAGAAGACAGACGTCTACAAGCGCGTGTACAACTCGACAGACGCTTTCTCAATTCACTCTACTCATGGTCGCTCCATGACGGGCTCAGTGATGACGAGTTTCAGTCTCGCCGATGATTCATCCATCCTGTCGGCGTTTCCCATCATGAGCAGAACGGAACTCCAACACCCTGAGTTCTATACCCAGATGAGTGGCAATCAACGCATATCCCGAGATCTCATGAGAACCATCACAACTCGAAGTGTTGTCAAGTCTCCAGTGGAACCACCTCCAGGAGCACCATTCTCGCTGAAGCAGTTCAGATCGCCCCCGAATTGTGGTGAGAACGTCATGGGGAGGTGGCATCAATCCCGGATCAAAGCCTGGCGACCCAAGGAATTTCGAACAGAGATTCAATTCGAAGTCCCTGTTATCTTTGTCTCTACTTCAAAGACTGCGAAGGGACCTATCGATGGAGCGGACGTGTTTTTCATCGATGGAACGAGAAAGAGTCTTGATAATACGTGGACTGATCTCGAGCCACCATCTACCGGTACATTCACCAAGACAGGGCGCTTCATTAAGAATGAGCGCGCGACTTGGCTTTCACTGCTATCAAGTTTACAAAAGATGGAGAACGAATCGCAGAATTGGACGAGGCAGCAGATCATGGGCTTGAGGCCTCGACCAGCAAGCGCCACAGCCATACTCACTTCCATCGCTGGTAAACACACCCTCAACGCCGCTCTGCAACGCGAGAAGAAAAGCTGGGATGACATGCCCCCATCAATTAACCGCCCATACGCTACAACTACCATGAGCAGCTTGATAGAAATGCTCGCTATGCTTGGTATCTACTGGAAAGACTTCAACACCTTCCACAACGTGTATCAAGCTGAAGGAAACGGATTTCTCGTCAAAGGCCATAAGATCAGTGGACTTGGGATCATGTTTCACTTTCAAGCGTTGGAAAAGGCTGTGTTTGAAGGGAACAGAACGATTCCGACGGAAGCGGTGACGAGACTTGCTTTTGGACAACTTCCTACGATGTTTACTGAAGGACATCCTGGGTATAAGGGCGGTAACACGTTATTTGAGTGGCCGAATGTTGGATTAGGAAGTAGGACGGAGATTGCGGAAACGTTGTCTTCATTTGGATGTGGACGCAAGGCAGTCAATTACTTCCTGAGAGATGGAGCTGTGACGTCTCACATCTTTCCAGGTAAGCTCTCGTCTCGCACATTAAACTGACAGCACTAACATATCTAGTCACTTTTGAGCTCATAGGCATGATCGGCCAAGTCTTTCACATCAAGGACCTCTGTTTCAGATATATTCCCAACCCATGCTACTGCACCTGGAGCACAAGAGGCTTCTCCCTCTCTAGATTACTGGCTTCGTATCAACGATATATCCAAGACGACCCCGACATGGCAAACGGAAAGCTACCACTTCATGCGAACACCATTTTCGCTCAGAAGACAGGTGTTCGACCGGGAGATGACACCCCACAGAACTACACTTGGCAAGCACAGGATGCACTGCACTCTGTTCTCGACGAGCTCGACGACTCACTCAAAGACTACTCTTCACCAAAGCATGGAAGTCAAAGAGCATCTCTCGGGCAGGAAATTGTTGGCGCACATTTTGAAGAACTTCTCTCCCAGATGAACAGCGCCTCAGCATTCCCACCTGCAAACGCAAGCAACAAAGAAGACGCCCTGATAAAAGCATACTCCCAACAAATACTTCCCGCTGTGTTGAGGGCAGCATCAATGAAGTTCTTCAGTCTCAAGAACGCAGATTCTGAGTTTCAGGTCGTCAAGGGGGAGGCGGCCCAGACGGCTGAGTATGCAGCATATCTTCGTGCTGCGAAGGAAGTTTGGTGTACTTTTGTTCTGCGGATGATTTGTTGGCTCATGCTGCATGATTTTCACCGGGATGATGTTCAGGTTCAGAAGGGGAGTCTGTTTGGGAGTGATATGCCTGTTTACATCTCTTGACAGTAAGAGGTTCGATCAGAGCCTCGTCGAGTGAGTGCAGGTAGGAGTTGCGGATTGACTGGTATCTGGAGTCTCGGAATTGAAAGAGGAGAGACTTTTAGAGACATTGAATGAAGATGAACGTCCATTTTCTTTTCCCAACACCATCTGCACCTTAATTTAGAGAGGAGTGAGACGTCAGATGCTGGGCACTTTCTCAGCCAGCTTCAATTACTTGTAACAATATTAATGAAACTGATACTTAACTGGATTCATTGAGGGTCACTACCAATGTGGACTTTCATATATGGGAGTCCTTGTGGTATATCCAGGATATCATTGTTGATAATTGAGTAGAAGACCGTCAGTGTCATTTAAACAAAGTCTGAAGTATTGTTTCTCGCCCCAACTAAAATCTAGAAGAACATAAGTTGATGGCTAAGATTGACTCCTTAGTTCCGCAGTGCCATGCGTATGCAAAAGAACAGAGCCGCGAGCCTCTGATTCACCGTCCACACTCGCTTCATAACAGCAACTCTGCCTCCATTTATTTCTCAATTCTTCTTTTCTCATCCCCTACACAAACTCTGATTCTGCCACTCACCTACTGGCAGAGATTCGGGAGATGCACTGAAATTCTAGACGACAAGTTCAATCTTTTAACCAGGACCCTGAGATTTCCAAGGCGAAACCATTCTCACGAAAGATGGGTGAGATCCGCAGTCCCAGACCAAAGCGAATGGCACCAAAGAGAAATACCGACATGGAAAACTACAGGCTGTCAGAAGAGGGTAAATTGCTTTGGGAAGCTTTTGAAAAGGTGAAGCCACGGATGTGTGGGCAAGCGGCGAAGTTGACAATTGAGGCCATGGAAGAACACCGCGAGTACAGAGATCGCACGGGCCCAAGCAGTCACCCCTTTTACGCTAGAATAAAAGGAAAAGGTCAAATCGACGACCCGGAACGGTACTACTATCCTTATCTATTGGTCATTCAGACGATATGGCCTGAAAGTTACCACGTTCAAGCCATCGGGAAAGCGTTCTCGAGGTATTGGGGTGTCCCTGACTTATGGCGCGGCCCAGAAAATTATCCCAGGATCCACGACATAGATCGCGAGATGAGACTCGTCATGGGACGGGAACCGAAAGAGGCCAAGGTACGAGAAGACAAAAGTTCATCAGGAAATGGTGAAGAGAGAGAAGAAGAAGAGAAATACGTAAAACAAGAGGACATGGGAGAAGAAGACCAGCTACAAGAGGATGGACAGGAGGAGGAGGAAGAACAGGCGGATGGAGATCAGAATGAAGATGATGAGGACACGATTCCCGACGTCGACGCCATTACCGACATTTACGAACTCGACGGACTGGAAAATAAATTCGAAAAGAGAGAGAAAGAGCTCATGGCTCAGGTCCATAAAGCAAAGGAACTGATCCGAAAGGTCCAAGAACGCAAGAGGAACATTTTCAAAAAGAAGGCCCGTGCCTCAAAGAAGGTCGAAGAGAGATTATTGAAGAAGGCCGAGGAAAGGCGTAAGACCTCCGAGTACTGGGCCAACATGGAACGGGAGTATACCAAGAAACTCGAGCAACCTGCCGCCACGTCTTCTGCCATCTCTCCCCCGCCAGAGCAAGAGAATCAACGTCCTGCAAAGCGACAGCGGGTTATTGAATCGGAGGAGTGAGAGGCTGTTACAGTAAACGACGGGGAGGGTGTCACGTAGCTTAAGTTTGCTATTTGCAAAGCAGCAAAGGAAAGCGACGCAGGATTGGCAGGACAACAGTTGTTGCTCAAGTTTTTGGTCAGATTTGTCAGTGGAATGAAAACCACCGCGAAAGGGTTTGGTGAAAAGCAAGTCAAAAACGGGGAGTGATACGAAATGAGAGTGCTATTGCCTAGCATTAATAAATACTAAGATTGAGTTTGCAATTGTTCATCATGATGCTGAAGAAAACTTGATCGTGAAACAGTTTGTCCATCATAAATATTTGCTCTTTGCTTAGGCAGAAAGCAAGCTTGGGCAAACCGCTGAAAACACCACAGCCATCATATGATGGAATGATGGCAAGTGGAAACAAGATTATATAAAGCCTGTCTCTGAAAATTATAAATACCCCGATATCCCCGGGGTAGAACTCAGTCAATTTACAACTCAACTCAGTTACATCAGACAACATCTTCAACATATATGTGTATATATTCCTTTTTCTTTCTCTTTTTTGAGATCTCCCAACGCCTCAGTGGTTGCGATTGATCTCGAAACATATATATCTGCCCAGAATGACCCTTCAAACTGGCACCAGACGAGGGGATCAGTGTAAGAAGCGATCATGATAGTCCTCGACACCATAATGATCGGACTTGATGGATATAACAAGGTACCTTTATTACTCTGTCAATAGCCTTACTTGCAGTGCTAACCTCTCAGCAGAGAGAACTCCTGCGTAGACAAAGACTGCGAAATGTCTACATGGGGAGTCAAGGAAATTTGGGACATCGACACCAAGAAACGAAAATAATTAGGTAAGTCTAGCCCGAGCTTAGGATGACTATAGGACCACCTTTTCTGAATTTCTTTTTAGTACCTACATATGATGAACATTGCTATCGAGTCGCCCGTGGGGATCGAAGCGATCCTGTCGGTTCTCGCCATCGTTGCTCTGGCATGGAGTATTTGCAAGTTCTTCCAACCTGGCACACCTGAGCCTGTCGACCCTAGGCATTATTCTATACCCTCTTTTCACCAACAGAAGCATACAGTATTTTCGACCAACCTACTATGTCCATCCTAGTATCGTTTCAGTCAAATCGCCTGTCGCTGCAGGTTGCCTTCTTCACTTCTGGGCTTTCTCCTGCCCCTGTCGGCCCCTGACTTCATTTGTACCTGCTTTTATATATGTATTCGGCGCCGTTCTGCTATCTCCAATGGACCACCAGGACGGAATTTGTGCCTGCCATACCAGTAAGTGTATTTATGATAGTTTCCAGGTTGGCACTGCGCCCTGAGTCTCGCGCTGTCAGCCTGCGTATGATATAGCATATGTTAAAGCAATTGCTCACTTTAACTTACTCTGAAAAGCCAGCAAGATGGCATAGCGAATCGGAGAGAAAAGAAGGATGAAACAGCACCGAGAGGGTTACCGATCTTGGCCGTTTCTTTGTTATAATTATAGAGCCTGAAAGGTTTCCCATAATCTTGCAGGGCGAAAAGATTCTAGAATGTCACAGCCTGGACGACATCACGGCCACTAGGCGTTTACAGTCGCATTCAGAAAAGACACAACGACCCCCCTCCCCAACAACATCTCTCTTCACGCATGTCTTCTACACAGAACAAAACAGTTGAAGGGCGATCTTGTGTGCTTATATATATCCTTGCCATTGTCAACATATGATGATCATGGTGATTTCGACATGACGACTCATGTCTGACTGCCATGACCCCTCAACCTTATCACAGCATGCTTGGTAGAGCTATATACGAGGCTCTGTTTTCCTCGGCGACCAGTGGACCGGATTCCAGCTCTGGGTTGCCAGTAAGACAAATGAATTTAGACTGCTGTCTTGGCTGGAGGAGAAGCAGGAATTTGAGGGTGTTGAAATACCTTTTCCGGTTCCATGGGCGAAGTTTTGGGTCATGAAAAACCTTCAGGGGATCCAGCTGGACCTCTGGTGGCTTACAAGCTTCCAGAGAGATGAGTTGCGCGATATGTGCTCGGAACTGCCTGTATGGAATAGCCTCCGGTCAACCAATATGGAGAACGAAGCCGACACAGAGCTTCTGGCTATCCTGGTTAGCAAGGCAAGCCAAAGAAGGATGGGGAGGTAGAATTGTCTCTACACCAGCCATCTTTAAATGTGGCTTTCGGACTTCAGGGTTGAATAAGGCTAAAGTAGAGCCATTTCGAGCAGACCGAGACCGAGAATCAGTATGCAAACGATCCGAATGACCACCTCTGTGACAGAAACAGCGAGCACACGATCGAAAACGACGAGCTGAAGAAAAACCTGGCTCTTGCGGAGGAATGAATCGCGCGAATCTCCAGCTCTTGAGAATCGGCCGATGAGGTTCATTCCAGAATAGTACTCGATTTACATATATGTTCTCGAGAGACTCTCCGGAATATCACACTTCTATTATATATCAGAACCATAACCCCCGGTTTCCTCTCAGCATCGAAGACCAACTGACGATGACAAGTCTCACCAAAGTAGATGGGTCATTTGCTATATTGGAGCCCTCATCTTAGGATATACTCCGTACCGCTGGTATGCAATACGCTCTTGCCCAGCGATGCGTCACCGAAACATCTTTGTTGCCTCGTGAGTCAAGAGATTTTTCGGCGTAAAGAGACGGTAGTGGAGTTTACAAAAAGCATTGCAAGCATTTCCCTGTTCGCCTCTACACTTAGACGGATACAGAAGATGGGTTCGTTGCCTATTGTATCAGGCGTCGAGCTGCCTGTTACCACCTAGGCTACATATAAAAGCGAAAAGAAGCGCAATGCTGAAATTTCTCCTGATTCTTCTCCCCATATTTCAATCTCCTAGCTGCAACGGCACTCATGGGCTCGTAAACTTGCGCGGACGCGCCGTACCATGAATGAGAAGCCTGGTTCAGGAGTGATTTATCTCCCCCTCGTGGAGCTGGTCCGCAGTTTGTCGTCTTTGGATTTTACGGGGCAGAGTTGAAGAAGGCCGCATACAATCTATAAGATCCGGCCTCGCAGTCTTGCGATTACCTATACGTTCATTATATAAACAAAACATCCTGGTTGGCGGATTAGGAGGCTCGAGAAGCGGCACGCAAAGCGAGAGTGGCAGCTTGTAAAGCAGCTGGGGAGGCAGCGAGCCAGGAATAGGCTGACGAAAACACCTTATTGGCAAGTCATTAGAAGATCAGTCGAGATGGGAGTTGGATGCGAGTGACGCCGGTTCCGGTAGTGCAACTGTCAGTCGACAACATGAAGTCCGGTTTCTCTGTGGTCGTGGTCGTGGCCGTGGCCGTGGCCAAGGTGATCGGTGGTCTCAGCTTCCAATCGACGCCGCATGGATTTTGCCGTGTGTTTGTTTGGAATCATTTTCAAATTATCCCACGATTGGTTCTGGTCTGAAAAAATCTGATCTCTGTGGCCGCCACAGCAAAGAATCGGAAAGCAAAGAACTCACTGTTCTATCCCCGTCCCCCGAAGCCACCATCAGGTCTCTCAACCGACATGCTCTCCCTGTAGAGAATTTGCTCAGTGTCTCACGCGCTATTTGGCTCCCGCAAAGCCAAGCTCGTGAGTATGCCCCATTCCTGCTTTATTGAGATCTTGAAATGGCATGCTAACGTATTTAGCTCCCGACGAAGATGACCAGAGCGATGGTTCTGGCCACGGACCTGACGAGGCTGGGCCATCTGACGCCCCCCCTTCAACATATTACGACATGACGTTAGAGGAAGACCTGCCGATCTTATCCCGACCCTCCAAGGTGAAGAACCTGGCCTTGGCCATCGAAAACGCAGGCCGCGAATGGAACATCGATGGCTTCCAATCTTCTCTGATATTCCCGAGACGAGACACATGTCTCTCATCATCCACTATTCATCACAAATCTACCGACCTTCGCATATGAAGACAGACGTAGTATATAAGACGTCGCAGGATAAAGACTGTTGCTTGCGGAACACGAATATACAACCGGGCAGCTGAGTTCGCTGCAATACGCCGCGTCTTTTTGCAACCTTCACCACTTCTTTCACTCACATACCACCAAAGATTTTATTCGCACATTTCACCACATTCAAAAGCAAACAAAAGCGCCTCCTTATAACTCAAAAGCTCCTCAGTTCTCAAGTCAGTCCTTGCTCCTATTTCCGATATTGGGAATGTGTTGAGCGAAATAATGGCCCAGGCAGACTTCCTCTGCGTACATTCATTCGACGCCGAGATCTCGCCTGTCCCTTATTGGAAGAGATTTCTTGCCCAAGGACTTGCAGTCGATGACGCTGGAAGTATGAAGTCGTGGCTTATCCGTTTCGAAGTATCTGAGCGAACAACTTCCGAGAAGAAGCTGGTCGAACGTGCTCATGATTTGACTCCAAAGGCTGATTCACGTCCAGCCTGCCCAGACAATGGAAATACCGGTCCTAAATAAAAAGGAAGCGACCTCTGATCTATATAATTAAGAGTACGGTAGATATCTGAACAACTACTCATGATGACAAACGCGCCTCCGGATTCTTGGGATAAGGTACAGTCCCTGACATTGATCAACAAGTTCCTCAACGGCTTGGTATCAGGGGCTCGCACAGAAAACAACAAGACTAGACTGATCTTTCATGCATGGCCGCAACCGGAATTTATGCCCAACGTTGACCCTTGCGGATCTCTTAAGCCATCACCCCTGACTACGATGCCCACTACCATGATGCTCACCCAGAACCTGACTCTGGTGTCATCACCAACACTTGGTACTCACGCCTCCTTTCCCTCCAGGCCCTAATAAACAACGTTCCCTATATACTAACGGGCGCAATGTGCGTTTAAAGATTCGATGATTCACTGAATTCTGCAATTCACATTACTTGCCTATATAGAGAGGAAGAAACAATAAATTCTTTGGGAAAACGCGATATTATTGCAGGTTAAAGAACAGGAGGAATTTTGCGGCATGTTGGATGAAATCTGCGACCAGATGCATCTTATGCTCTTTCAGAGACTGAGTCTCCGTCGCAGGATTGACAAGAGCCCCTTGGGTAAGTTTGTAGCACAGTCCATCTGCTTCATTTATCTAACATATGAAGCAGTTGAATATAAGGGTGCATGAGTAGTGATAGGTCTTCTTAATTTTTTATCTTCCTTGACCCACATCTTCTCGGACCTTCATTTTCTTCATCTTAGATCCCCTTGGACTTATTCTCTTGGAATCATCTCGATCCTCACTACAAAGTGGATATCATCTGCTGTTGGAATACCCTAGTACTTAATAAATTCTCTGAAGGGGGATTATAAAAGTCGCAGGAGGATCCATCTGATGCTGCTGATTGGAGTGACAATGCGGAAGACAACGATGGGGATGAGAGGACCTATAAACCTACCGCACTCGGAAAGAAGGCTAAGAAGCTGGGGGCTGCACACAAACCGGCCTTGTTTGCTTTTAACTCGACGCTTACTATATTTGATGAGAGACATGTTAGTCCTCGTCGGCGATGAATCTGTTCAGATGGACCAGACTCGATTTAATTTCATTGTAGATATTACCCCGTGGCCCAGAGTAGAAATCAGCTAGGTTTAGTAAATGGCATTTAGATACATGGCTTATTGATAGTGTTATATCGAGTGCAAAATTCGGCATGGGCATAATCTTGGAATATATCCTTTGGTCATAGGTTTTGAGTCAGTAGCCCCAAACATCGTGATTTTTGAGCTTCGCGAAAGCCCGAAGTATCCATAGAAATTGTTATCATAAGTTTCAGTCTCCAGAAGCTTTTTAACGTGAGCATTTCTTGATGTCCATCCACCGCTCAGAAGCTTCGGTCCTTCTGAAATTGATTCAGAGTACCACAATAAACCAAACTCAAGTGCTCATGACATTTACCATGTTTACCCAAGTCTCTTTGTCGCTTAGATGAGAGGCACTATGTTTTCTTGCCTGCCCTTGCCACTTTACAAGTCCCCAGCTCATCGTTGCACGTGAGGGCTAGATGGCCTCACATGAGGGGCTTCGTGCTATACCTAATGGACTGCTTGACCTACGAAACAACTATATGTAATGATCGGTAGAGACATACAGTGTTTGGTTTGTCTCAAAGTTTGTGCTTCAACCTTTCTTCTTAAGAACAAATGTGAGTGTTAGCGGGGCAAATCACTCTGGGCGACACATTTTTGTATCTCATTTCATGTCACTAATCAAGAGAGATCAAATGAAGAAAGTAATAAATTCATGGATATCAGCTAGTTATTTTTCTCATCTCATAATCATAGTCTACCGACAGCAGAACTTCCAAATTCGGTAACCCAACCAACATGTTCCTCAATCGATATTTTACAAGATTCTATTCTTTAGACATCATTCTTCTCGGTGTGAGAAACCTCGCCCTGCTCGTGGCCCTCGTTGAACATCTTGCCGCCAGCTCCGGCAACGCTGTTGCGGTGCTGCCAGGTGTCATGGGGCTTCCAGTCAAGGGACTTTCGAGCAACGCTGACCTCGTCGTAGAGCTGGTCAACCTCCTCGAGGGTCAGACCCTTGGTCTCGTAGATGAAAAAGTAGACGAAGGCGATGCACAGGAAACAGCAGCCGAACCAGATGAAGAAGATCTTGGACTGGAGGTTGGCCTTGCCGGAACCGTAGTCGACGAGGTAGGGAGTGGAGTAGGCGATGGCCCAGTTGAAGAGCCAGTTGGTGGCAGTGGTCATACTGAGGGACTTGGCACGGGTCTGGAGAGGGAAGATCTCGCCAGTGACGACCCAGGCAAGGGGTCCCCAGGTTGAGGCGAAGAAGAAGATGTAGATACAGACGAAAGAGACAGCAGCCTTCTGGCCAGCCAAACTCTTGACGAAGATGACTCCATTGCTGTCTTGGCCGGTGGAGAAGGTACCGGACATGGCGACGATGAACTGAGACACACACATGCCGACAGCACCCCAGAGGAGAAGAGGACGACGACCCCACTTGTCAATGGCGTACATTCCAGGGATAGTGGAAGCGACGTTGATGGCTGATGTAATCATGGAAATGATGAAACCGCTGGAAATACCGGAGTTCTCGAAGTACTTGGTACCATAGTAGAACTAGAGCATGTTAGTTATGTCTCATAACCACGAGATAGTGAAACAGGAACTTACGATGAAGTTGATACCAGTGAGCTGCTGAAGAGCCTGGAGAGCACAGCCAGTGAACTGGCGCTTAAGAATAGGAGGCTTGAAGCAGTCAAGGTACGAAGATGTTCCGAGGCTCATCTCATGGTCGTGGTTCGCCTTGATCTCGCTGAGCTCAGCCTGAATAGCAGGGTGGTCAGGACTTAGACGGCGGATCTTGGAGAGAGCTTTGGAAGCATCATCGTGACGGTCTTTCTTGATGAGGAATCGAGGTGTTTCGGGTAGGATGAGCATGCCACCGAAGAGGACGAGAGAGTAGGCGAACTGAACGGCGATGGGGATACGGTATGACCCTGTGTCATTGCGCTTGCCTGTCGCGTTGTTTACGATTGCAGCGAGGAGGAGACCGATTGTAATGGCCCATTGGTATGCACCGACGATGGCACCTCGAATCCACTTTGGTGCTGTCTCAGACTGGTACAGGGGGACTAAAAAAAAAAGCGTGTTAGTGAGACCTAAACTCTGAAGACGTCATGTGGTAGTGAGCTTGAACTTACTAATAGCAGAAATTTGACCGACACCAAAACCGGCGAAGAATCGACCAGCCAGGAACATGGGGATAGAAGTAGCAGCAGTTTGGAGAGCGACGCCGAGATTGAAGACCCAAGTGGCGATCATGAGACCGGGACGACGACCAATGTAGTCACTCATGAAGGGGGAGGAGAGGGCGCCAAAGAATGTGCCGGCTGACAGGATGGAGACGATGCTGGACTCTTGGCCAGTTGTGATGTTGGGGTTGCCCTTGGCGTCTGTGTAGCCGGTGCTGAAGAGTCGCTGCCAGTAGGGCATGGCCAAAATACCAGAGATGGTACCTGTGTCATAACTGCGAATGTTAGCCTCATGATGAATCTCCAGGTGAGAAGCAGTGTGACTTACCCGTAGAGAACACCACCAAAGGCGACAAACAAGCCGATGGCGATAGCAGGCCATGCCTTGCCAGCCTCCTCGGGCTTGCTGAGGGATGCCCTTCGAATTGCGTTCATAATGAAGATCGACACTCAAATAAGAGTGCGCAATAAGAACTAATAGTGTATAAACAAGTGCGATGTGTGTGTGAGATGAAGAATAAAGCCCAAAAGTCAAGGCGGGAGATTGTCTCTTTTAAACCCCAAACGAGCATCATAAACTTCTGCGTTGTTATACTTAAAGCCTGCATAACCAGAAACCCTCTTGCGTAACATGACCTCTCCCCTCCACCCCCAGAAGCTAAAAAGCTAAGCTAGATATCCCACGGCCTGTCCGAGCTAGTGGATTGCGGAGCAGCCGCACCATCAACTTACGATGGTGTAGTTTAAAAACGACTAAGCTGGGGGTGAGGAGGTCATGCGCTTCATTGGTTCAGCAAAGATTTGGTGTGGTGGTGGTTTACTGTAATACTTCCCTCCCCCTCAACGAGTGTCGTCACTGGCGAGGGAGATATAACGCCTTCGCCGTGGAGAACGGCTTGTACTAAAACGACGGGTAGATGGTGGCGTTTTGATCTATTCTATATGATGATATAGCTATGGCAGAATATATAGTGCATTACAACTATGTAAACCTATCTCGTCGTGTTGCGCTGCAGAACCCGTCAGAGCAAACAAGCTTCCCCAAACAAACTCCATCTTCCCCAGGTCTTTTTTCCTCGGCGCCCTCGTGCTTAACGGACTCATCTCCACATCCAGGTTTATTTGGAGTACATGCACTCTAATGTCCCATGGCCTGGGGTTGTAAGTTAAAGAGTGGATACCCTTTTCCCCCGAGCCAAGAGCCGGGACAGGCCGGCTCGGCGACGCAGATGCCGAAGAGTCTATTACCATTTTTGGTAAGTAAATTTAACTTTGGTGAACGAGCTTAGTTGACGATACCCTTTTGCCACGACTAGAGACTAGAGATATCCAGCTAAAAGAGAGAGTAATTTTCAATAGTAAAGGTGTTACCTCGCTGATGGTGCTTGCAGCAACCTGTGAGAACGGTGTTGAAGCAGCTGACGCCCAATTCCGCTGGTGACGCTTTCGGAGCCGGCGGCTTCACGAGTAGCGCGCGCAAAGACCATCAACCACTTCGGCCCTATTGTGGAAGAGCCTCTTTTCTTTTCATGAGGGCATTCAGGCCCAACACTTTTTTTTTCACATCTACTGACTACCTACGCAGTACTCTAATAATAACCCCAAACTCTAGCTCAGTTCAGCTCAGCTCACGTTCACGAGTTACCATAACGACGCTGTCATATCATAAAAATCTGCATTGAATGTGGAAACATGTCTCATGCATTATTGTGATTGCGGAATGGCGTCGCGCCTCGCTTAGAATGAGGCGCTTGGCGCTACAAGGCTGAAGATGTGTGTGTGCGTGAGGCGGCAGAGCTGTAGCTTGCAGTGGCTGTTTCTGTGGTTGGAGAAGAGGATGGGAAACCCTTGTTCAGGCCCTAACCTTAACTTTATACTGATATTCAACAATATGCATGCAGAGAGTTGTTTGTTGGTCCTATCATAGATTTGCAACCTCGCAATATGCAATTGATGGTCTCGGTTGTACTGAACACGATCTCAAGTATGATACGGGTCCCGAGAAGCTCAGTTAAAGAATCACAATGTATTGAGAACCATTCTTAGTGTCAAAGGCTGTACCGTATCTTTCAACGACTCGACTGATCAGCGGCTGATTCTCTCAACACTAACTCAACAGTCCCGTTCCGACTAACAAACCACTCGACTCCCACATGCCTCGATTCCCCCAGACCTTGACTCCATAGGGCCATCAGCATCAGCATCGCTTAGCACCCAAAACCCCGCATATTGGGGCGAGACCAGCCTGTCAGTTGATGATCATGTCCATTTCCAAAACTCAATCCTCCACCCCAATAACACAACCCTGGTCACTAGCTTGTCGGACCGGTAATGCCACCTAGCGCCAAGTCTTGTTAACAGAAGCACCGAGATCTGCACCGTTTCTCACGGATACCGGCATCACGATATGGAGACCTCGAGTTGCGAACAGGGATAACTCGACTCGTGCAATCCTTTCATCTTTTTTTCGAATCGGCGGTATTATGGAGTCGATCACTATATGTCTCTCCATCCCCAACGTCCGTGGGTTCATGACAATCCCCGCGGGGGAGGGGGATACCTGATCACCGTTGGACGAATATAACCAATGTCCGTTTATCACTGCGACCTTCCTAACGTTAGTCTAGTCTCTTTTATCGGACCGTTGAATGCTTAACACCTCCCGCTATTGTTTGACTACAACCCCCAGGTTGTATGACTGCATCCTTCTCCATGGGCACCCCATATCCTCTCCAACATTTGTAGATTGGCTCTGCCTACTCCGTACTTTTTTGATAACGCTACCCTTCTGTGGTTGGGTATGCGGGGGTGGCCATGTCACTGTAGGATCTTGGGAACTTCCTCCGCTTACATGAAACAAATCCTTTATTGCAACTCACTGGCCTCGGGGAGCAAGAAAACACCAGACCTTCATACAGGGTGCCAAAATAAACCTAGTAAAAGATATCCTAAATTTATGTAAAGTTACTTAAGTCTTTTTGTCATTTAGGATAAAGGTCGCGAGTTTTCTTTCCTCCCATTGAAATCTCTGACGCTTGATATTATCAGTCACTTTCAGATGTGCAACCAGCGAAACGGGATAGAGTGAATTGAATCGCTTCGTCTCTGTATCGTCTATGTGACTAATCTATAATTACAACTCAAGGAAAGTTCCCATGACCTCTTCCGCTGATATACACATGAATGATAGACTTGAAATCGATATACGCTTTCCTCCCGAGCGAGAGCTCTGTCACCCCGTATATGTGGGTGGCGTCTGCTAGTCTTCTGGAATCGCGACCTCCATATCCTCGATTTTCCGTTCGTGCTAAACCATTTGGTCCATCTTCTCCCTTATCTGCTTTACCAAGCTTTTAAGATCTGTCACAAGTTGATCAAGCTCGTTGCATTGGGTAATCTTCAACGCCGCAAGCTGTTGCTGATTTCGAGAGCGTTGCCTAACAAGGCTGGATCGTTGTACTGCTGCCTCGTACAATGCTAGGGTCGTCTGTTCGTACGCAGCGAAGTCCAACTCGCCGTTAGTGTCCGACCTGTTCTCGCTACCACAGGATGTAGGGTCTGTATCTTGATCATTCAGGTCGTCCAACTGGGGGGTTTCTGAGGCATGAGAACCTTGGCCATCGTCCTCGTCAGCTGTCTCATCAGAGGGCTCACCGCCTACAGGCGATCTATAGCCATCACCCTCATCAACATTCTTAGAAGGCTCGCCCTCATCAGGCTTCCTCTCAGAAAGCACTCCACCCACAGGTGGTATATGGCCAACCTTTTTCTGAGCCTGAGATTTGCCGCAAGTGGCATGAATGAATTTCGGGACTGTGAGATATTTTTGTGGATGATCGGGCTCTGCAACTTTAGCTTCAACTTCCCCCTCAAAAGACTTTTCGTTCTTGTGAACAGGGCCGTCGACCATACTCCCGGATTGAGAACCATCCCTGCTGGCGTTGGTAGTCTTGGATCCGTGCTTGCTGGAAGCTTCATCAAAGTTGACCAAACCGGTAGTGTCCCTCCGTGCCATGATGCGTGTTGCGTCGGGCCAAGGGTCTGAACCATCCGGACCAACAATGGTATAAAAGAAAGGTACCATGCACTCGAAAAGGTACTTCTGTATGCAAATAAGAGCAAGGGAGCTTGTTAGGCCTGCATCTCCAAGAGGCACCATTCGCTCGGTAACGAATTCTCTCAAATCATGGTCTGTAATGCGTTCAGATCGCAGGCCCTTGCGGATCAATGCTCGGATGTTGTCATCATTGTCCTCACTACGGATAGTGCCGTGGAAGACGTAACGTGGTCTACTGTCGGGAGCTTGACCGAAGAAGGCGGAGATTCTTGCTATAGCGGCTTGCTCAGAAGCATTTGGTGCACTGACAAAAAATTCGGAGACGCTTCTTTCTTGATCTTCAGTGCTGATGAGATTTGCTTTCAGTTGATGGTAAACCATTCGTTTGTGATTTTGCATTGCCCTCGTGATCGTTGGAGGTGATGGGGTAGGGAATGAATATGGAACCGTGTCAGGAGTTGTTTGTATGTCTTTTTGTGATGAAGCTGCAGCACTCTTGCTGCTCTCTCCTTGCTGCTCGCCATTTTCTTTCTCGTTCCTGTTGGCCATATTTGCCGATGTAAGGGATGCAGTGTGTGACGAATGTTGTGGATGTGGATGAAGATGGAGATGATGGAGATGATGGAGATGAAGATGAATGAAGACATTTGGTTGTTGTATGGACTGATTTATGACCCAACTGGCTCATACCTAAATGAAGTAGTAACTGGAAGCATGATTGATATTCGGCAGGCTCAGTCCATGAGGTGAGTAGAGCCTCTGCGGGCGTTGGGGAGTCTTGGGGGGCAAGAAAACAGCAGACCTTACTGTAGGGTGTTAAAATAAACTTAATAAAGGTTATCCTAGACTTAATAAAGATACCTTAAATTTAATAAAAATATCTTAAATTTATACTAAATTACTTAAATCTTTCTATCATTTAGGACCAAGATCCTGTATTTTCTTTCCTCCCCTAGGGGAGCAAGGAAACAACAGATCTTAATATGATTAGAGGTATCCTAGACTCATGCCTGCCAATCTTCCTATGTTACCTAAATCTTTTTCTCTTGTAAGATCAACCTGGAAAGTCCAGGGTTCTTTTCACTC
Source organism: Fusarium fujikuroi IMI 58289 (assembly GCF_900079805.1). Classification (NCBI taxonomy): domain Eukaryota; kingdom Fungi; phylum Ascomycota; class Sordariomycetes; order Hypocreales; family Nectriaceae; genus Fusarium; species Fusarium fujikuroi. The sequence continues at coordinate 3,892,362 of NC_036626.1, read as the reverse complement.
CCTAGGTAGGCACAGGTAGACCTTACCTTATAGAAGTCCCCGACCTCCATGGTCTCAAGATACAGGTAAGTGCCCTCGACCATGACGCGGGACAACAGTTGATAGACTTTTTTCTCAATATCCAAGTGTAGGGTAGGTAGTATTAGGAGATCTCTTGCCTTTTGACGGCTCCAGCCCTCAAGGGGGCAAACAAAAAAACTCAGCAAAAGATATCCAAACTTATGCCAAGTTACTAACCTAAGTTTTTTTTCCGTTCAGGAACAAATACATAAGGCCATGTAAGGGCTAAAATGGAACTCAGGTTCTTTAAAAAAAAATATTAAAAAAAATGAGGTAAATTCTCATAACTTCAGGGCTGTTGGATGATTCTATATCGGCATATCTGATATTAGTCTGTTTTCTTCCACCCTATACCTGGCGGGACCGCCCTGCATTAGCACTCCCGCACCCCCAGCACCCACTGCAATCCACTGGAGCACTGAGACATCCGCGTTTCCCATCAACACGTGTCAAACAACCCGAGATATCTTCATCTTCAACCTCGTCTCATCCTCCCTCAACCCACAGTCGCTCATTTCTCCCCCAACCGCCAAAATGCCCCCGTCCACTGAAAAAGAAAGCCCGCCGGCGCCTTCAATGATCAAAGGCGCTTCCCTCCTCATCATCCTCCAGCTCGCCTCCCGCCTCATAACTTTCATCGCCAACCAGCTACTCCTGCGGTATCTCACTGCACCGCTACTAGGTCTATCAACACAACTTGAGGTTTACTACCTCTCAGTTCTCTTCTTTGCTCGCGAAAGTCTTCGTGTTGCTATTCAACGCCGAGACTCGGGATCGCAGGCCAAAGAGGAGAGTCAAGCTGTGGTAAATCTAGGATATCTCGCTATTGGACTGGGGAGTTTTGTCAGTCTTGGGTTGGGGTGGATGTACCTTGCGTATGCGAATGAGATCACGCTTGCTACGCCGTATTTGGTTGAGTCGTTGTATCTCTATGGGTTTGCGGCTATGGTGGAGTTGTTGTCAGAGCCGTGCTTTGTTCTCATGCAGACAAGGCTGCAGTTTGGGACACGAGCTGCTGCTGAGTCGATTGCTACGTTTTTGAGATGTATCGTTGTGTTTGGTTCTGCTGTCTGGGCGTCCAAGCACAATGATATCGGGGTGCTGCCTTTCGCCCTTGGACAGATCACGTATGGTGTCTCACTACTCCTGGTCTACTTGGTCTCAGGATATCGCCTCGCCTCATCAATCGGGTTCTCACTACTCCCCAAAACAATCACCTCAAAGGACAATCGCTTCTGGGCCTCCTTGTTTGACCAGTCAACTATCGGTCTCGCAGGGAGCATGATGGCCCAGAGCGTGGTCAAGCACCTCCTTACCCAAGGCGACACATTTCTCATCTCCTTCCTCGCATCCGCCAGCGTCCAAGGCGCATACGCTCTCGCAAACAACTACGGAAGTCTCCTTGCTCGTCTTCTCTTCCAACCTGTTGAAGAGAGTAGCCGAAGTTACTTCTCTCGCTTGCTGTCATCTGTAACACCTGTCAAACAAGGCGGCAAGCCAGTTCAGGAAGTGTCAGAAGCGAAGCAGAACCTACAAACCCTTCTTCGTCTTTACATCCTTTTGGCTTCAATAATCATCAGTCTTGGCCCTTTTGCTGCTCCGCCTCTTCTGGCTATTGTGGCAGGCAAGCAGTGGGCTGGCTCAGGGGCAGGTGATGTGCTTGCAGCGTACTGTTTCTACATTCCCTTCATGGGTCTTAACGGTCTCACAGAATCATTCGTGGCGTCAGTCGCTACTGAAGCCGAAGTCCATATCCAGTCTGTCTGGATGGGCGCATTCTCTGTCATTTTCGCTGCTTCGGCCTTCCTCTTCATGAGAATCTACCCTCTCGGTGCTATCGGTCTCGTACTAGCCAATATCATCAACATGGGATGTCGCATCATCTGGAGCGGAGCATTCATCAAGCGCTTTTTCAGAAGACACGGAACCGACTTCAAGATCAAATCACTTATTCCCGAGAGCACACTCGGCGTCTCAATCGCTACAGCTATCCTCCTCAAGCAACTAAAAGTCGTAGACAACGCAGATCAACCGATCAAATCTCTCGTCAAGATCGCTGGCTCCGCTATCCCATTATTGCTTCTAATGTACGTCTACAAAATTCCAAAAGCAAACTTTTTGAAAACAACATCTAATCATCGCAGCCTGGTCCTCGAGCGCCATTTTATCCTTGAGTGTCTAAACTCGGTCCGCGGTCGCAAAGCCGCAAAACAATAGTGCTCCACATAATAGTTGTAATTCTCTTAATCAAATGTGATCTTGGTCGACTTGGCGTTCATGTCGACATCCTTGAAGAAAGCGCCGTACATGTCGTGAGCCTTCTTCTTAACGGTGGTGCCGAACTTGAGGAGATCTTCGGGTACGGGCTGGTTGGCACCTCGGAGAATGTTGACGAGCCTGAGAGTGTAAGTATATATTCAGTTGCGTGAGTATCGGGTACTTACGAGCCGGAATGCGACTTATCCTCAACGGTAAAGAAGGTGATAGCCTCACCAGTCTTGCCGGCACGGCCAGTTCGGCCAATGCGGTGGACGTAATCTTCAATGGTCAAAGGGAACTAGGCAAATTAGCGGATGTTGGGTGGCAACTTGGGTTGAACATACTGTAACGTTGATAACGAGCTTCACCTCGGGGATATCAAGACCACGAGCAGCGACATCAGTGGCAACAAGAACAGGAGTGGCTCCAGACTTGAAAGCCTCAAGACTCCTTGTTCGCTGCTCCTGTCGCAGATCACCGTGAATACCACCAACACGAATACCCTTGCGGGCCAAGGTATTCTCCACACGTGTAGCCTCCTTCTTGTACAGACAGAAGACCAAGATACGGTCGTTCTTCTGCTTGCCCTGTTGGTGCTCCTTCAGAAGCTGAAACAGGCGGAATTCCTTCTCTCTAGGCTCAAGAACCTCAACTCGCTGTGTAATTCTTGAGTTGGCTTGCAGCTCAACGGATCCATCAGCTGTCTCCTTACCGCCAGATCCAATGGCGATCTTGACAGGGCTGACCATGAAGGAAGAGGCGAGGGACTGGACGGATTGAGGCCATGTAGCTGTAAACATGAGTGTCTGGCGCTTCTCGCGAGGTTGGCAGGCACCAAGGATCTGCTTAATATCCTCCTCGAAACCCTTGTCAAGCATACGATCAGCCTCGTCGAGAACGGCGAAAGTAACTTGGCTCAGATCAACGGTTCCATCAGACATGAAGTCCTTAAGACGACCGGGGGTAGCAACAATAATGTCAGCACCACATCGGAGAAGGTTTCGCTGATCGTCCTTGGAAGCACCACCGTACAGACACACACACTTGAGCTTGTTCAGCGCAGCGACGGAAGCCATCTGCTCATAGGTCTGCATGGCGAGTTCTCGTGTAGGCGAAACAATAACGGCCTTGGTGCCCTTGTACTTGATTTCAGAAACAGCCTCAACGCAGGGAAGAGCGAAAGCCATGGTCTTTCCGGATCCTGTCTCAGCGACACCAATGACATCGCGGCGAGAGAGAGTGAAGGGCCATGAAGCGGACTGGATAGGTGTAGGGGCCTTGTAGTTGGCGAATGGCGAGGGTTTCTTCTCGAGGAGGTTTGTGGCAGGGAGCTGGTGGAATTCCAAAACAGGGCGAAGAGTGACGGTCTCGGTCTTGGGGTCGGTGATGGTGATCTGGTTCTTGGAAAGGAATTCGTCAATCTGGGCTTGAGGGACGTTGGAGAGGCTTGCGGTCTGGACGTAAGCAGCATCGGAGGATCCGTCGTCAGAAGATTCGTAAGTGACCTTGGCTTTCTTCTCCTTCTTAGACTTCTTCTCCTTGGGGGCCTCCTCCGTGGCTTCGGTAGTCTCAGCAGACTCCTCAGCGGCCTTGGCCTTCTTCGCCTTCTTCTTTTCCTTCTTAGCCTTCTTGCGCTCAGCACGCTCAGCCTCAGAATCGCCAGTCTTTTCAGCAGGAGTCTCCTGCTCTTCAGTCTTGCGCTTCTTGTCCTTCTTCTTATCCTTGCGCTCCTTCTTCAAACGAGCCTTCTCGTCGTCGGTGACCTTGGTCTTCTTGGAAGGTCGGTCGACGACGGCATCCTCGCTATCAGCGAGGAGATGCTTTGTAGCAGCCATTGTAAAAGATTATATGTGGTATTCGACCGAAGGGAAGGTCGTACGAATGGCGGTCGAGGGTATCGCAGAATGGCTGGGAACAAATTGCGACGTAAAAATGGGTGGGATGTTTTACAGAGCGAGCGCAAAAAATCTCTTATCGATAAGACAAAAACCGTTCGCCTTCCAGCTTAGACCCACATTCCGCTGCCCCCGGTAAAAGGTACGTACCCAAACTCCTTTCTTTGAAGACCCTGGATTGAACCATTTCATGAGGTGCTTCTAAGTCGCTTCACAATCACTATATTATGCCTTAATAGCATTTCATGTTGTGACATTGAACTAATTCTTGTACGATGCAATGCGTCGCTTTGTATACACTAACCTATGTCCACAGTTCAAGCAGTCGGCGACACGTGTGCCCTGTTGTGTCTTCGCTTTTCAACCCTTCAGGTTTAGACGATATACAACATTTGAAGTCTCGTGCGTAACGATCGTGTATGCTCCCGTTCAAGTCGGTATCCGAATGCTACAGGTGTCATACCATTCAGTCCTGTCACAAGACCTATCAAAATGCAAGTTGCCGTTCGGTTCTGTCAAGCTGGGGATGGAGTTACGTTGATGCCTCACTTACCGGGCGATGTAACAGAGTCATGATTGGGTCAATTCTGGTTTTCATTTAATCGCCTTGGTTTATATGACATTTGGTTTGTTATATTTAGTCCTAGGGAAGTCATGAAGCATCGCTTGTCCTCCTCTTTGCCAAAAGCTTCATAGTCTCTGTTGGACTACTTCATGATCGCCTTGGGCGTCTGTTGTGAGAGCTTGACTAGCATGTCTGTCTCATTCTCTAGATGACTATTCGAGAGTCCCAAATAGGTGTTTGAATGAGAGATGGCATACAAGTGTACGCCGGCCCCCAGTCACCATGGGGGATGAACTGTGTTCCCCATGTTTCGCATTGGTCTCTTCAGCGGCCCATGAGACTTCACCATGAATACTAGGAGCGAGCCGCTTTGTTCTCTCGAGGGTCGTTCTGACGTATACGGAGTCGGCATTCGAGCCGCATTTTACGCACAATGGCTTGGCTCTCTTCTCATGGAATACCTCTCTGAGGAGAACCTTACAGATTTGCGGTTTATCAGTCTGTTTTCTTCAGCAGCCGCTTCCATATCTTTCGTCATTGGAGTCGCTTACAACTCCCTTGAGCCACTCGACATACACTTCTTGCTTCTTCTAGCCATGGGTTTCCACATATTTCAGATGCCATTATACATCTGGCGTATTCTCACCAGATGTCAAGCTCACCTTGACCCGTTCCAACTCTCGAAGGAGAGCCATGGGCACTTCTATCATCTCATGAGTCTTACAGTACTCTCAGCTAACGTGTCTATTGGAACATGGTACTTCACGACCTTTCTCCCTCAACTGGACCGTGATTGCCGTGACCTGGTATTTCTATTTGGTAAGGTCAGTCTGGAAAATCAGGGATATAGCATGGGTGGCTCCATATTCTTCATTGGGGTTCTTGTAGGCATTGGCGGGTTTATCTTTTTAAACGCTTGTTGCACTATCACCAAGTCGAGTTCACGACATAGGAGAGCGAGGTAAGATCGTTCCAAGCTACTCAATTTCAGTACTGAACATATTCAGGTCGAGAAATATCTGGCGACTCAGAATACTCCGCGCAACATCTGGCTTAATAGTATTTACACTTTTGGTTCTCTCGATCGAACTTCCTATACAGTGGAACCGTATCCAAGGCGTTTACGAATTTACTACAGTGGCACAATTACTGCCCCTTATGCTCACTATTGGAGTATTTCTTCGATCTTGGGCTGTTTATGCCAGCAGAGCCAACGATACGTCGGGAGGACGAAGGCATCGCAGATCTCCTTCAAGGTCCTCCTCATCAACATCTACATCTACATCTACATCGACCACATCAAGCAGCAACTCTTCCCCAGTCGTTGGCTATTATCACACGTACCCTACTTACCAAAATGATCAGGAAGATCCCCAGTACGACTACGATGATTACTATGATTATTATAACGATTACAATAACTACAATTACTCAAATACAGCAGAAGATGATCAAGCCCAGATTCAGTGGCCACAGGGAGTTCATTTTTCACGTTGGTAAATTGGCAATAAATACATCCTTATCACCAAAACAAGGTGAAGCTCGGTGACCTCGGTGAACCCCGCCGCACAGACCCTTGAGACCCCTTCCACCCCGCAACCGCAAGTAAACAAAACCACCAATTCCCAAACTCAACCCGTCACAATCGCCTGCAGATACGCTTCATTCCAATTGATATCCCAGTAGCGCCGAAAATGTCGTCAAAGGAAGCTTCCAAGAGTAAGGACAAGGATAAGTCCAAGGTCCATAAGCTCTCCCTCAAGGGCAGCGCTCGTCTTGTCGCTGAATTTGTACGTTGAAACAAGCTGATTTCCTACTTGGGCGAGAGTTTGCTAATCGTTGGGATTTACAGTTTCAATATTCTATTCACAGCATTCTGTACGCGAGCCTACACTTTATCGGTCGGCGATTTTGGTTAACGATTTGATAGCTTCCAACGAGGTGTCTATCCCGCTGAGGACTTTACAGTGTACGTTCGTTGCGACCGATGTCTCCAAACACCAACTGACAGAATCCAGCGTTAAGAAATATGGCCTCAACATGCTGGGTAAGCCCGCAATCCTTGACTCCACAACCACCCCTCTACGACTCTTGCGACTAACACCATCTAGTCTCGGCCGATGACCAAGTAAAAGCCTACATCAAAAAGATCATGTCCCAGCTCGACAAATGGATGGTCGGCGGCAAGATCTCCAAGCTCGTCATCGTCATCACAGACAAAGACACGGGCGAGCACGTCGAGCGCTGGCAATTCGACGTACGCCTTTCCACTCCCCCTATCTGTGCAAACCCCCTAACTTCAACAGGTCCAAATCTTCCAACCCGTCAAGAAATCCAAGTCCTCCAAATCCTCCTCCAAAGACCAAGAAAACGCCGCTCCCGCTGGTTCCGCGCCCACAGCCCCCGAAAAGACAGAAACAGAAATCCAAGCCGAAATTGCAGCTATTTTCCGACAAATCACCGCATCTGTTACGTTTCTACCTCAGCTCAGCGGCGATTGCACATTTAACGTCCTCGTTTACGCTGATGCGGATAGTGAGGTCCCTGTTGAGTGGGGTGATTCGGATGCGAAGGAGATTGAGAATGGAGAAAAGGTGCAACTGAGAGGATTCAGCACGGCGAATCACCGTGTTGATACTTTGGTCAGCTATAGATTTACTGACTGAGCTGGAGGATCTCGAGTGTATAATGGAGGGAAAGAGATGGATGAGTTGCTTTTGGTGGATTTCGGCATAACTCAGGTATGATTTATCTTGAGAGGCGTTACAAGGCGCCTTGAGGACTTTGCTTGTCCATATTCAATATTCAACGACCGCGATGGATTTGTACGATACGTATCAGGATGTCTTGTTATCTGATCTTCGCAGGCATAATATCCCAGTCACTTCTACATGCGTGTCTCATCTGCTTTTCTAATGTCCAGGTACCAAATCATGACAGCGTAGACATAGCTGCCATCGCCTCTTCAACCTCGCGCCATTCACCGTCTCATGCAACCGGCCTATCTTCAAATCAAATGCGCCTCACCCATTGCTATACAATCGATAGCCTGGACCTAAACTCGCTTGAAAAAGTACACATACGCAAACTTGCGCATCTCATCAACATCATGGGCTTCAACGACCTTCTCATCATTGAAGAGCACCCAAGTTGGAACATTAGCATCTCCCAGAGCCTTGCGGATGAAAGCAACGTAATGTCTATAACTAATTAGCATGCTGTGTGCTGTAATTGCGTAGAAATACTTACCCAGCATGGATACTTGTGCCCTTGTGGCACACGATTGATCGAAGTTGGAAAGTAGCGGGCAAGTCAGCACTTCCAGCAGGTTCCTTAGGAGCAGCTGCTTCGGTGGGAGCATCATCATCAAAAGTGCCTTGGTCGTCAGGATGGCTGAACAGCCACTCAACAGCCCGCTCGACATCGCCACCTGTCTCTTTCAGGGCCTTCTTGGCCTGAGGGGCACCGAAACCCATAGCTCCGAGCATCTCAATTTTCTCAGGGTCAGCGGTGTTGGCGCCGCCACTTTGAGCACCAAGATCAAGGGGCGCATCAATGTCGGGGTCCTCCATGTGTCCGAACAACCATTCCATCGCGGCGTTGGCATCGGAGTTTCCGGTGGCATGAAGAGCACGCTCGCAGCGGTTGCGAGGGAAGCCCATGGCTTCGAGCTGAGCAAGAGCGGCAGCATCGGGTTCAAAAGCAGGGGCTTTGACCTCAGGCTCGTCTGGCAGCTGCTCCTCCCCAGGCTGCAGTCCCTTGGACAGATATTCGTCCATGTTAAAGGGCTCGTCCGGTACAAGAACAGGAACATCAACCTTGATAGGAACCCAGTTGACCACAGTCATCTTTCGTGCGTTGACAACCAGGGTATCGGGGAATGTCTTGAACAACGATCGCTTGGCGAAGCCATCCTTGCTTCCGCAAGCTGAGCAAGTCAGCTCAACCTTCTCCGCTCCTGTGAAGTTATCGAGACACTCTTTGAGTGACACAGGCTTGTAAGCATCTGGGCCCTCGGAACCCTCCTCCCGAGGTAACTTTTCTAGGGGGACGTCGATGAAAATATTATCTTGCTCGTTGCTGCTGTACCGCACCTTGTGGCATCCCAAACATTGAAGTCTTTGCTCTAGGACAAATCGGAAAGGTTGTGTAGGGTCCTTTCCATCGGGATGGGGAGATCGAGTGACGAGTTTGAATAGGTGCTGAAGGAATTCGAGGGCATCCTGCTGTCGCATTGTAGAAAACTCTTCATGTCCTCGGCCGATGAGGTGCTTGAGCATGGCTGGCGCAAGACCCTTCTGGTGTGTGATTCCCTCTGTAGCAACATCAGCGTCAGGTTTAGAGTATCGTCCAGACAAAAGTCCATCGGCTGTCTTTCGGAGCTGGGTCTCAATATCCGCAGCTGGTTCGGAAACGATGGGTAGGTCGTCATTGGGTCGGAAGTATCGCTCCTGGAATGATGGCATGTCAAACAGACACTGGATGATACTGGCAAGGTAGCAGCTGTTTCCGAGGTTCTTCAGACCAGTGAGGCCAGGACCAAACAGGGGCTTGAGCTCCTTTCCGTCTTCCGTTGTCATGCTGAAGTCCCATTTGAGATTCTGCTCGATCTGCATCTCAGTCAAGCTCTTTTCCGTCTTCTGACGCTCTGCCAATACGATGCCCCAGTGGTTCAAGTGCTCGCCCAGGTTGTCGTCCACTCGTTCGTCATCACACTTGTAGCAGTAAATATCGGCGGTTCCCTCAGGAGTGATAGATCCGAGCTTCACAGCGACGCCATGACCGGACTCGTTGGCGTGAGCAAGAGCATGCGAATTTCCGTCTACGCCACCCATCTGCTTACGGCCACATCCCAGGTTGCCACACTCGATACACAGCCAAAGGTTCTCTGCTAGGTCACAAGCATAGCAATGGCTCAGGTCGTTTTGCTCGATCTTCTTAGCAGGCGCTTGCTGAAGCATTAAGATATGCTCGCAGCTGGTCAGCTCCTGTTCCCATGCCTTAACCTCTTCCTTTCGAGAGAATGTGTTCGCCTTGAGAATACCGTCGACCACAGGTGCGAGCTTGGGATGCGTTCGGTCGAGTTCGGTATTACAGTCAAGGCACTTCACAGTCAGCGCTGTATCATATCGGTCCTCCTCAGTTTCAGCAGCAATAGCTAGCTTGGACATCTTGGCGGGTGGTTCGTCTCGTTCGACAATCTTTCTTGTGCGGCGGATGTTGAGAGCGAGGGGATGCTGGGTCAGCGCATAGTGGAGTTTACCATGGTTACGGTCGCCAGCGCATCCTCCGTTGAAGCACTGAAGGCAGACATCGAGTCCAGCAGGATCATCCTGTTCAACTTGGTCAGTAAGCTAAGCTTGAAGGATTTCGAGGGCTTGGCACTCAGCAAGCGGCGGGAGTCTTACGATGGAGTCGAAACATTGAGTACAATCTTCGCGATAGACGGACTGAGAAGGGTTAGGGGGTGTCAGCCCTACAGTATAGTCAGTCCACAAAGTCCTACTGAGGTCGACCGCGAGCTTGTCGCAACTATCATGACTGGTGGTTGATCAAATGGCGGGGTCGATTTTAAGATTCACGTACCGATCAAGTCGAGATGCTGGCAAGCCATAATGGGGAAATTTTGGTTTTTCTTCCTCTTATTACAGGCCAAGGTTTGTTCAGGACAAGTAAAAGAGAAGATTGAGGTGATATGTGTAGGAGGTGGATGTGGAATTAAGCTCGAGCTGAAATCAGCACTGCCTGGAGTTGGAAGCTTCAAGTGCTTTAGTGATAGGCGGCACACGTCACTGGGGTAAGGCGGCGGGGCATTCCACCAGCCACTCATCCCGTTTGGTGGCGCTGTGGCGTTATTCCTTTGATGATTCCATCCAAGATCCAAGTCCAGGCTTTGTGATGATTCCATATGGCAGCGGGAATTGTGTTGAGTCTTGACTGGTTAATCTCTGTTCGACCTCTATCTCGAAAACGACATGTTGACAGGTCAAAACGTTGCATTCATTGATGGCATTTCCTGATTGGCACCGGCTTTCTAACAATCTTGAATCACCTTGTAAGTCTCGCAACTCCAACAAGGCCGCCTGACGTTATACAACATGGTCTCGACTTATTTGTCAACACTGCAAGCTAGGGGCTTGGATTTGAGTATTCCTACAACTGGGATTCAAGGTGAACAGTGCGTCTAAGGCATTCATTCATTCGCATTGAATGGTAACTAACACAACAGATGGCCTACCCTAAAGACACTGACTGATCTACATCTGGCAAGCACCAGGCACAGAATTCACCAATAATCAAGTCACTTTGTAGGTTCTGTCTTGCTAACAGCAATGCGATTAAATTTATGAGATTTGAATGCTGGTTAACACTATCTCGCCTTGCAAACTGCTCTTACTAGGTTCTCTGTGGCTTCGGGCGCAATTACAATTTCTTCAAAGAAGCCAAAATACCAGGTCTCCCCTCATCTAAAGTTCTCTCTGCTGATTTAAGCTCTCAGCAGAATGTAGAGGTATAGCGCCGTCGGATCCTTCACATGTCACTACCTATTGTGCAACGACTTGATGTCCTGTCCCGAAAGTAGGAATTGCCAACAGCCGTGAAGCACATATCCTGCCCATCTATAGAGAGGCTCTTGCTTCTCATCGTCCATGTCTTGGTTCGTCGAATGGTCCATCGCTTGGGCGGCGACCTGCATTGCTTTGGCAAGATTCACTATGAGGCTGCCACCAGCTTTGGATGTATTGCCATCTGTGGAGGTGCTCTGTTTAGAGAAAGAGTCGAAAAACAATTTCGAAAACCTCGACCCGTGTGTGTCGTTGATTTTCCACAGCGTCGATACAGTTGAACTGGCCCCAGAACACATCAGCGCAGGGACAAGTCCCAAGACCTCGTCTCCTAGAGGCACATCCACGACACCCCCCTGGCACGCTATCATGTTGATGTGTGTGCCTGGTGAGACTAGAATATCAAAGAATTCTCGGGCCGTGACACTCTCAACCGGGCGTTGCTCGTTAGGTGGCGCAAACGGCATAGGAAACTCGACCATGTGATCCAAAGGATCTTTCGATCCCCAGCCACAATGAGTGTGCATATGGAGGAGACGAGACTTTCCAGCAACAGTCAGGAAGTCCTTCTTGGAGGCAGTCCGGTCTATCATTGGATCTGTGTGGAACTCACGGGCAAGCGTCTGGATACTAGCCCGTCCTGCTTTAAGGTATGTGGATTCGGATTCTGCGATGCCTGATATGAATTTGACGTTGATAGGCGCTAGCGATGGTCGTGCCACCTCCGTGGCCGCGAAGCAGGAGCGCAGAAGTGACTGACTGTGTGTGTAAACGACTGGATTCCGGTGTATCAACGCTTGATGTCCTCCGATCGCAAGTGCGTGGAGCGGAAGCCGGTGGAGAGAGGAGGATGGACACAGGACAACGAGCTCACCCGGCTTGACATGGCGGGAAAGCGGCGCAATGAGACCACCTAGCATGCTATCGAATGCTTTGCGTGCCTCTGGGGTGTCGAGATTCTCCTCTTGTATATCTTTAAAACTTTCTGGGGTAAGATATGTTTTCATCCAATCAACCACATCCCCTACTTTCGTAGCCAACATATCCATGGTTAGTTTTATATTTATGTTTCGTTTAGATCGGTTCTTAGTTGTGAACAGGAAGAATCTACCGACGTCGCCAGTGAAATATGGAGGGAGGTAGAACCAGTCAACCAGGACAATGCTTGTACCACTCTGGGCTGTGATTCTGGCCACATCAGACAAGTCAAATGGCTGGGCCTCTTTCAAGTCGAGGAGTTGCCTCAGCAAGTCGTGTGTGTCTCTCATGGTTCGGCGATGCATGTCCAGCTGCCGACGCAGATTGAATTTGGCCATCCCCTCAGCCTTCTCAATACGCTGTTCCAGCTCCATCATCTCATCGTAACCGCGTGCAGCTTCAGGATATGCCTTGATCTTACTCACAAGCTCGAGTGGAGCGGACATACGCACTCCGATGGTCCGCGCCAGTGACCGTGCTTTGAACTTCTGCACCCACTGCCATACCTTGGTGATAGTCTCATCAGATGGCTCACCTGGAGCCGCGAGGAGCAGCTCGATGGCTGTGAGGACCGTGAATGCATTGGCATTGCCCGCGGTGATGCTCTGCCGGTGTGTGATTCCTTCTAGGCCTGAACTTGTGGACGCATGGAGCTCGCTCATCGAAAATATCTCATCAGCCTCTTCAGCCTGACTGATCCCTCTGTTGCGGAGGTCGTGGATTTGAGCCTTGGCATAGTCTGAAAGGCAATAAATATCATTCTCTGCCACTTTATGCCTACTTTCTGCTGTTCTGCCTTTGGTATCGTTGGAGCTCGCTGCTTGCTGCTCCAATTGTCTTATCCGCCTGATCATGAACATGCAGATTTGCGCTCCAGATCGCTGGTGAAGAGCCACCCGAACGAGGTCCTTGTTTCGACGAAACTCAGCCAGAGCACGGTCGTTGTATGTTTGGGCATTTGACAATCGTTCTCCTGATTCAGCGCTGGTGAAATCCGCCCAGTAATCTAGCGGTGCCATGTATGTGAGTGCTATTTGGGACAGCCAACTGCCCTTGCTACCTGGAAACTTGTCCCGGATGATCTGGGGGAGGCTTTCTTCGAGCTCGAGTAGACTCTTGAGCTCAGAGAGGCGAAGGTCCCAGAGCTGAAGATCAGAAAAGTGCATCTGCCTCCCGAATCTGAGCATGACCAAACAGAACAGTCGACGGTTCTTTTGATGCACAGGGGGTTTACTGAGCCATGCACAGAGACGCGTGTACCGTTCTTCTGTGGGCTCATCGATGTCGGTTGCTTTGGGGAAGACAATAGCTTTCAATGCGGCTTCTTTCATACTCTTGAACTCTTCAAGGGCAGAGTTCCCAGTGGCGATGTCTTCAAGCAGCCATGTCAGTACCAGCTGAATGGACATTTCTTGTATTTTTGCCTGGTCTCCAATAGCATCGCTCCAGCCCCAATAGAATGTCTCCTCCCCATCATCGTCCTGAACCTGATTCTGGGTATCTTGTTGTACAGAAGGAGTGGTACCCCTTTTCGTTGGATCGCGGCGGCTCTGTCTCGAATGCATCCAATTGCCCACGGATGGTGTGGATGTCTCCAATCGACTGGCCTCCTCGTCGATCCTCCCAGCCTCATCCTGCCGACGAAGACTTCGCAGGAGTGATGCCTGACTCCTAAGGAGCAACGCCCGCACCACTGGGGCGTCGAAGTGCGGATACTGCTTAAAGAAGTCATCAATCCAGTCGAGAGCCTTATCGCGATCAATTAGGCTCGCGAGCGCAACAGAATTGAGGTCAACATGATGGTGCACCAGATCGCAAATGTCCTCCGATACAGTCTGATCATACGTATCGAGGCGCCTCAGCACATCAAAATACGTGGTCCTGAACAATTCCATTCCAGTGACTTCGTAATATTTCCTCGAGAGATCAGCAGCTGCCGCTAAGCAATAGCCAGTCTTCGTGCCGTCGACAGCTTCCATATGAGCGGCTAGCTCCTCTGTCCGCTCTAATTTGTCGATCGGGTCGTTGATGCATGACAGCCTCTCGTAGGCCATTGCTTGCATATGCGGTGTGGCCTCCTTGTTTCTAATACCAAATTCATCACAGAACCTCTGGAAAGCCGCCTCAGATTTGCCGAACTCCTCAACGGCGCTTTCTGGTGCTTGTAGCTGAATATGTGTGGTCGCCCACTGGAGGCGAACCACAGCATCGATGTAGTCCCGACCCCGACTCAGAGGGATGCTCGCTACAGCCTCCAGAAACTCGTTGACCACAGGGCCTCGGTCTTCTGGTGGCGTGCGATTCAGCTCCGCGCGGAACAGGGCATTGGCCTCGTTGAACATGCCTCGCTGCGTCAGGGAGCGCCGCAGTAGTTGTAGCCCACCCCAGGGTATCCTTTCACCTGAAGCGTCTGTCCTGCCATGTAACGGGATGTGCTCTGACTCTGGATTATTGTATCCCGAATAGAGCCTGGTGAACAGACTTGCGATGACATATCGGCGAATGCAGCCTGCCTAAACACGATGTTAGATCGGTCACCATATCAAGTTCGACGGTTTGGGGACAGCAGTCATACCTGGATGTCAGTATACTCCTCTACAGGTACTCCAGCAAGCCAATGCTGGGTTCTTTCAATCTCTATAGCTGACGACGTCACATCACCTCGATGTCTCGTCCCGAGCATGGCCCATGTCAAAAGCATGAGTCGATGTTCGGGTGATTCAAGGTCTTCTTTGGCTTCTCGCAGCCGTAAAAGCTCTGAGTTTAGGATGCCCCATGCCCGGCCCCATTTGCCCGCCTCCAACTCGAGGTCGGCGTGCTCAATAGCGACAACCGGAACTGCTGCAAAAGATCCGAGCTCATTGCCGAATATTGCTCTGGCTTCGTTGGCGAGTCCTGACATCTTGAGCCAGATGGCACGCTCGAGCTGTTTGACGGCCTCCGGGGGCAATGAACTGTACAGGGATGTATATATCCCCCAGTAGCGAGGAGATATCGACATCTCACTCAATTGTTCTAATGAAACATCCATTTTGAAGTTCTGACGTTGCAATAATGTTAGAAATGCTCAATTTGGATCAGAGCAAGTGAGAACAGTGTATAAGATGAGAATCGAGATGATGCTTTGAGTATTTGTAAATGTTGTATCGCTTCTTACAACAAGGCCCAACCCGGTCTTACTATACCATCCCTTTCATATTATCTCTCCTCCTCTTTTGCTCTTCGAACTTGCCGTCTTGTCCAACATGCTCTTTTTCAGCTCGTTTCAGCTTCTTTCAAATTTGGGAGTTGAGGGGAAGTCACATTGATCCTATTGGACCGTATGCATCGATAGCGTCCAGTGTGATGCGCGAGATAAAGCAATAAAGGTGCATGACAAGGATGTTCGGGACGACTTAAATTTCTGAAGATACGTTACAACAGCTGTTACGCGCCGGTGGCGTGGTGGTCTAGATTCGGAAGCCTGATTCTAGAGCGCGCAATGAAAATGGATGTGTTGCAGTGAGGCTGAGTGCTGATAGTATATATCATGGTGCATGCGTGTTGATCCAACACCTGATCCAACGGCTGATGCTGTGCGAACCTAGAGACATTTTGTTCATTAACGCTGCTCAACATACACTAGCCCTCTATCAAGGACTTCAATCCCACTTACACACAACAAGCGCCTCCATTAGTCTGGGCATAATGTCAGAACTCCCTGACAAATCGAATTCACCAATCCCGCCATCTGTGTTTGATAGCGACGTTGATGACACCAATTCGTCTCCAGTCCTTCTACCATTGACTGTGTCGATCGATGATGATGGTGCAGGACAGCTCTCAGCACCGCAGACGAATACCACGGCTGAGCTCTCAGAGCCGCGACAGATTATATCGTCTGGAGACCCTTCCAAATTTCTCCAGGCTGAGCTTGGGCGACCTGTTTTCGCAGGAACCTACTTCAACGAGCCTGCGTATCTCGTCCAGCTGCGATTGCACTTGTCACTGTCAAGCGGAAATCGAAGCTGGCTCAGCCGTATCCAAACGGTTGATATTCATGTTCATGTAGAAGACGCACCGAGAGATGATGCACAGAATGCTTCGGAGAATTCTGATAGCAGTGACAGTGATTTCGAAGAGGAGGAATTTCCGCACCCAGCAATCGTCAAAGCATTCCCTAGTCCCGGTGGTTGGGAGGGTACACCACAATCCGCTGAGGTGTCATTAACGCACGGAATCGGCATGCAACTAGGCTACAATCCCGCTTCTGTTTCCTACAACATCGGCGAATCACGCACCTGGACCAAGACCGGAGCCGTCAAGGTCAAGGTAGCACACAAAGGCCCTGGACAGAACAAGTTGCATGTTCGGGTCGAAGAGAGCTCTGTGGACAAGGCTGGAGTGCCGGACTATCTATTAGTACCTTTTATCATCAGACACCGGTCTCGTCGCTTCCGTATGCGTGTTGGCATCCACGCCCGCTTTGGTTTCTGGCGCGGCAAGCTGGCGGAAGTGGTGCCCATTCTTGGTCGCGCTGATGAACCTTTGTTCTTTGATCCGCTGGTTATGCGCCGGGCTATGGAAAAGGGACGGAGGGGCGTTAATGGGGAGAAGGTCGTTGAGTGGCGTGGTGCACTGGATGAAGTTGCGCTGCAGGAGTACTCGTCGCTGATTGATAAGAATGCCACTCAGGCGTGACAGTGATTTATTAGGGAGGGTGGCATTCAACTCTAAAGCCGATATATCAGGGAGATAGCTGTCTAGGTTAATAGATGTGTTTCAATGGCCTGCATTGCTCGCTCGAACCCGCCTCCTATTGGGAACTGTGAATTTGGCTTGGCCTCATGACGCTGTGCTGTTCGGTATGTGGCGATGCTTCAAGTCTCAGTTCTCGTTCCTAAAATCAAAGGTATTTCGAGATTATTGGAATTCTATACTGGTCGCAAAATCATCTGAAGGTCCTATTCAGGTATGGTAGAGTAGAGGGAGGGTCCGATAACGTGAGAACGCCTCACGTTGACTCAGCATGCCCAAAATGCCTTGTCATTGACTTATTTTTGTGCTTTTCTCTTGCGATTTAGGTGTGTATTGTTGTTGAAAGTTTCCTGAGTATTCCTGCAGAGGAACCCAGAAAGCCTTGCCGTCCAATAACAGCTTGCAGCTGAGAGCCTGATCAGGCTGTGCAGAATGTACCATCAATCATCAGAAACCGAGCTCTGTGTCATCTTTTCAACTCTCCTACAACATCTCCATCAGTACAATCGTCGATATTTCTACTAAATGGCAGAGCTTCTGGGCATCGTCGCTGGCGGAGCTGGACTTGCCTCTCTGGCACTCCAGTTAGTCGATGGGGGCCAGAAACTACGACAGCGCTACAAGAACGTCAAAGGCCTTGGAGGTAACATTTTGTGGCTGAGTGAGGATATCGAACTCATCGGCAAGCAGCTCATCCAACTCGAAACCAGCGCAGACGACATCATGCAAGAGCAACTTGGCCCGATCATGATGGGGAGATGTCGAGACCGCTCTGCGAGAGTGGCAGATCGCTTAGCAAACCTGGCTGGTGATATACCAGTCAACTCTCCAAGAAGACAGATCATACGGACTACATTCAGGTCGGGTCAATGGAAGGGTGAGCTTGACGAACTTCAGGCCCTCATCACTGGTCTCAAGCAAGACATATCACAGTACGCTATTCCTCTACCCGTGGTGAGAAGTAAAACTAACCATCAAACTTACAGACTCTACATTATTCAGCAACACTTATACATGCGTAACAGCCGGAGTTCCTTAGTCACAGCGGACGCTACATCGTCAACGACCCCAATCTCCGGTCTGTCAACAGAGATTACTCCACACGATAACACTTTAGGCACTACTGCGACTTATCAAAACGATATCATTCAATATTCTTCATGTAACTGCGATTGCTCATGCCACAAGAAGCGCACAATAAGTGGCACCTTCTGGCGTCTGCAATACTCCCCACTGGCTGAAATATTCCAAGGTTGCGATAATCCGGACTGTTCTGTGAGGCGTTACCGTTTTGATCTTCGATTGACGTTGTATCACTACGGAATCCCATTGAAAGCAGCTCTTGGACTTGATCTCATCACTGAGCCAGGACGATATTCTCTTCAACCATGTCTACAAATCGAAACTGTCGTTGACTTCGATGCACCTGGCTTTGTGATTCTGGAAAAGCTGGTCTTGGAAGAAATAGACTGGGTAACAGCCGAGACCGAGTTGAAAGGTCTATATAATTCTTGTCCTGGATTTGTGAATCAGGTTGATCCTTTAGGTCGTGGCTATCTTGAGGATGGTCCCCCCTTACACAAGTTTGGAGTATTGCTAACGTGAGCTGTAGGTAGCTGCTCGTTATTTCGGAGTATATACTGATGTGAATGTTGAAGACTCCAAGACTATCACGAACCTGATCCAGCTTTTCGTTTCATCGCTTCGTACCAAAGAAACATCTCACAGCGCCGGGTTGGTCCCCCTTCCCTCTCACTGCTATGCTGATTCGCGGCCGTTAACATGTAGCAGTCTCTTGAGACAACTACTGGATCTGATGGAACTGGGCTATGTGGGTTCTGTTGACTCTCTCGCTGCTCTTGGATGCGATTTCAAGACTGTGGTACCCACTTTGTCCTCTTGGCCAACACCCTTCATTTACCAAGATGACCCTTTCAATTTCCAGCGTATGAAAGCATTTATAGGAATGGGTACAGGTGAGTCTGGCATACAATCTCAAGGTTCGGCCAGTCTAATAGGAGCCTGTCCAAGATTTTGGAGATAGTCCTCCGCTTCACACCTCAACATTGTTTGACTCGGATGAAACTTTTATGCTTTGCCTTGAGAGAAACACACAACCATTCGATACTGTTGTTAACTTCTTGGGCCAATCGGCACTTCACATGGCAGTACAACAGCCTTCACGTGTGGCCCAACTTCTAGCTGCTGGGCATCAAGTTGATCAGAGCGATAAGTATGGCGGGACCCCTTTATTGTATGCCGCAGCGATGAATATTCCAGACACAGCTATGATGCTTGTCGAGAATGGTGCCAACTTATTTAGCACTCTAGATACTGGCTTTCCGATTATCTGCATAGTTGCGGGACGGCAGAACTGGACTTTGGTATGGCGGATCATCGATTTTGCAGCAGCATCCCATCCTGATCTTACCCCTCGCCTAATTCGAGACCTATTGGAGTTTAAGTTCGACGAAGCTTACTGCGTCGCACACGGACAACATGATTCAATAGATTTCTGGTCCCGGGTGATCTCTAAACTTGGCAGCCCCAACTTCTCCTTCCAGGATGGCAAGACTTTAATGCATATGACCCATGGTGTCAGATCGGCGAGAGCGTTGATAAAATTGGGCTTCACCAAATTCAAGCAAACGAAAGGAGACTTACTTGAGCACATCGCTTCGTTGCATGATCTGCCGTTGTTCCGGTATGCTATCACGAATGGTGGTGATGCGCATTTGCACAAAGTCTGGGGTTGGCGCATCCTTGACATGCTCCTTCGAGATCTTGCAAGAAGTCACTCAGTTAGATTTCCAAAGATCTTGGAATTATTGCAGGCCCTCCTTGATAGTGGAGTCGAAATTTCGTCCCATGATGAACGGGTGTGCAATTGTTTGGTTGGTGGATGCGTTCCGGGTTCTAAATGGTTATCGACTAGACCAAATCTACGTTTATTTGCGTGGCTTGAGGTATTAGAAAGGCAGAGAGGTATACAAGAGGCTAGGAAAGTTTCCCTCGCCCTTCTACGACGAATGGCTTTTGATCAAGCTGGTCTACATCACATTTGCGATACAAAATGCCACTTTAATTTGATCTCTGATGTCGACAACGATCGATTTTGGGATATTGCTGAGCAAATCAGCATCAATGAACTTAAGAAAGAGATGGAAGACCTGGCTACCAAGGCGTACTCGGAGTTGAAGATCGAGATCATGGTTCGCCTTCGAGGTATGTGGAGGAAGGTACGTGCGAAAGAAGGGCCTCCCAAACTCTCACGTAGCCTGATACAAAGGTTTTCAAGTCGCAGGGCGAATTATCTGAAAGAATTGTTGAAGGTAATTCGAGTAAGTCTCCTTTGCCACTAAAAGTTCCCAGCCTCAAGCATTGTTCTGATGAAGCGATAGGCCTCGAGTTATCCCAGTATTCCAGAGCCTTTCTCAAGCTCTTGGGATCACATACTTCGGAAGAAAATGGAATCAAATCAGTGGATAGTGGGCCATGATCTTGAAGTAGCGATGATCGAGCTTGGGGTTGGGCTTTATCGATGCGGAGGTGATCAGTTTGAGAGCTGGATTCCACTACTGACCCAATTGACGGGTATCCTACTTGCAGAAGAACCGGAGGTGTGAGAGCCCTGATCATCCAGACATATATCCATGGAAAAAATACGAAGATATATGCTGTTCGATAATAGGCAGCTATGAGGTATTATTAAATTGCAAATGCCAATTGGTTCATATGGATCTACATGTAATACGTGGAAGCTCAATCCTGTAGCACCCAACCCGGTGACATACTAGAGATCATCCTCTTTGTGAATAACATAGCTCCCCATCATCCCCTTAGATGCCTATTTATCGTACCACAAGTTGTTGGGCCATATCTGCACCTGCAATTTGAGACGAGATCCATGTGAAGGACAGGCAAAAAAGACTTCAGACCTTATCTTTGGGTAGAAACCAATCTGGAGGGATCTTCAGTTTTGACTAAGTTTATCATCTATGCCTTGGGATAAAGTTTCTGGGTTTTCTTGATCCCTGAGGCATGTGCATAGAGAAGAATCCCCTTAGTAAAGAAAAGCAGAAACTAGGCCCTATACTACACTGTGGTAGTTCACGGAATGTATTGTCTGAAATGCTATATACTTGTATATATTCTCGTTCTAGTTCGAGGAATGGCTTAGCAGCTTCTATGATAGTCGACGCCGGACCGTCGGAGGTTGGCCCCGGAGATTTGGGCAGGGTCCAATACCTTTAGACTTCCATCGCATTACTGAAGCATCATGAAATGTCCTTCGTGAATAAAATATGCCACATGTGATATTTTAAGCTAACGTCACATTGTTGCAGCGGCATACATATCGACGTAACCCAGCTTCTTTATTCGTCATTTCCGTTAAAGTGCCAAATGCCCGGGACCATATCCCCGACTCCGTGTAAAAAGCGAGCGGGGATTTCAACGACCGAGATCCACCAACTTGCAATTCGTCTTTGATCTGACAGTCAAAGTCGCAAATTAGATCATGCATTGACAATGGACATTTTTCTTTCGGTCTCGGGCCAATTGATAGCATTCTTACCCGAAGGTAGGCATCCTCAATTTATGACCCCGCGGACTGTGCACGGAGAAGCTGTGTCGATTTATCAATCTGATGTTGGCCTTATCAGATGGACAAAGCCATGCACGTTGACAAATCATTTCCAGTGCCGGTACGCCAACGCCGATGTCGCCGGGTTTACACCGAAGGTCACGACTTTATTAACTATCAGCATCTTCTTATTTGGCCAGTAATAAATCGATCTGCACTTTAGGGTTGAGACTACAGTGTCTGTACGGAGAAGAATACCGATGGACCGCTTGAAGGGTCGAGAATCAAACGGATAAATTGCCGCTCCATGTTCCATGACGATGTGTGATTCGCCTCGGCATGTCATTAGTAATGAATGTTTTTGGTGTCAAAGGCTGGCATCTTATCAGATGCAGACTAGTCCGGGTCCCCGGCCACAACCTACACCTAAGCTGTCGGTTTACTCCTCACCTGTGAATCCAATCGGACTGACTTTCCTCCTGAGGACGGGAGAGCATGATGGTCAACAATAAATAAATAAATTAGATGACCACTTAAAGACACAAATAAATGTTAACAGTAAAGACAAAGTCAGATAAACGTCAATATAAAAAAGAAGTGGGAAATGGGCGGGTCTTGAATCTGTGTCTCTCTTCTCCGAGGAGTACCGAGCTAATAAAGACGTAATGGCCGAGCAATCGAAGCTCACTGATTGGCCCCGGTCTACTCCACACCACCGCAAGCCATTGCCCGAAATCGCCATCTCCTCAAGTCCCGCCCGCAACAAGAGGAAGAGCATCTTTTTTTTAGCCAAACCCCCAGACTTGATCCTCCCTCCGTCATCGCTTTTCGCCTCCCATTCAACTCAACTTAACTTTTGATCTTTGCATCACATCACTTTTCAATCTTGCATCTTACAACAATCCTGACAACACGACCTACGCACAGCCTGATATTCGGCAAACCTCGATATATCACCAAAACCTACTACACATATCACAATGTTCGCTAGAGGAATTCGCGCTGTCTCGCGGCGAGCTGCTGTCGCTGCCCCCCTCGCCCGTCCTACCATCCTCCCTGCCCGCCAGATCTCTCCCGCCGTCGCCGTCAACGCTACCCGCTCCTACCACGAGAAGGTTCTCGACCACTACTCACGACCCCGAAATGTCGGCTCCATGAACAAGAAGGACAGTGATGTCGGAACCGGTCTCGTCGGCGCCCCTGCTTGTGGCGATGTCATGAAGCTCCAGATCCGCGTCGACCCTGAAACCCAGAAGATCTCCGAGGTCAAGTTCAAGACGTTCGGATGCGGCTCGGCCATCGCCTCCAGCAGCTATCTCACCGAGCTCGTGCGCGGCATGAGCCTGGATGATGCTGGCAAGGTCAAGAACACTGAGATTGCTAAGGAGCTTTGCTTACCCCCCGTCAAGCGTAAGTTTACTACCCTGATATTTCGCTTACCGTTTGCTCAAATGCGGTATATTGCGCACTGTGATGCTAACTTTGTTTGATAGTGCACTGCTCCATGCTTGCTGAGGATGCTATCAAGTCTGCCATCTCAGATTACTACACCAAGAACCCCAACGCCAAGGTCAGCAACCTTAGCGGTACCGGCATGAAGCTCCCCGAGGCCGACGCCGCTGCTGCTTAAACGTGGTAATCCATCAAGAAAATCTCAACATTAAAAAAACACGAATATTGCATTGCTTTTACGCCATGTCACAATACTTGGGAAACTAGGAAATGATACCCTCTTTGAGGCAGGATGAAAAAAAAGAAAGTCGTTCGGAACACCAACGAAGGAGGGGGAGTCATCTTTGGATCTAGTTTGGAGTAGGATTGTCTGACGCAACACGTCTGACTAGTCTTGCCCTTCTTTATCCGCACACTATGGGATCAGTATTTGGGAGTCAGGGGTTCTTTATTTATTTTCTGCCTGAAATCACTATGGTTGTGATTGGGCTTACAGGGGATGTGGCGAAGAAGGGGTCTGTCTACATTGGAGCGGGGTCGGTAGAATGAGATGAACAACTGTATCAAATAGCACAAGCGCGAAATGTCATATGCTTTCGATTGAACGAGTCTTGTTGTTTGTTCGTGAGTCAGTGAAGATTGATAAGCCGTTATCTGATGGGGTGATGAATATCGGCCTCCGCGGAGATGGTCTGTCGTTGTGATGCGGCTCGTGTTATCAATCGTACAATTTTCAGGGTCCATGCCTCGGTCACCGAGGCTCCTCGCTTCTTGCGTTGGACAACCTCATTTCTGGAGCCTAATAGTCATCATCAGTTCAGTGAGCGCTCACCACGATTAACTGATTAACCTTGTGCTCATCTCCAGATGATCTCTCCATAAACCCAATTCCTGAGACCCTGTCCAATCGGTAGCAAGCGATCCTAGTCCCAATCTCGTGATTCACCCTCAAAACTCCTTATCAATCACCCCACCACAGCATATAAACAACAAGTACAATAACTTCGCTTCCAAGTCTCAAATTCACGTATACGAACCCAGTTTACTTCTAGTACCAGCGTCATATGCACTCAATTTAGAAAAAGAGATCTCTCATCCCTGCCGCAACTCATGCAAGGTCCGGTTGCTGCTCGAAAAAAAATCCTCCGTAGCGCGTCAGCATCAGGCCATTTTCCACCAAAAAAGTAAAGCCACCGTTGCATTTCGCGGGGTAGCTCGATCGAATTGAGATATTAGGTTCCGAGGGTTTGGGAGAGGGAAATTGAGTGCCTGTGGGGGTTTTCGTATCGGATTTTAAGGTGGTGAGGATTTGGGCGGTGGTGTAAGTGAGGGTTTGAGGTGAAGAGCACGATTCGAGGCCGAGGCAAGTCTTGATTACTTCAATATGCTATGATTTGCTAAAGGGAATACTTTCCATCTATGAGATTAAACGTCCGCTCCTGGTAAATCCATGTCTATCTATATGCACGCATCGCTCGATTCGCAACCCTCGATTAAGCAGCTGGCAAATGAATGCCATGGAATCCCTGTCCAATCGCAAAATCAGCCTCTGCCCTCCCCAGCTCCTCCATAGTCTTTCCATTTAAGCACAGTATATATGCCTTCTCATTAACTCCATCGACGACCAGACTGAAAACAATCCCATCATCTTCTGCCTCTGCTCCAGGCCTTGGCACAAAGACTGGCTCGCCAGGGGTATGTCCTTCAGGTCCTGTCCATATGAATGCTTCACTGGTATCTAAGTCGGTCTTTACCAGAGCATCAACTGAGGTTGTTAGGCCGCGCAGTGAGGCGCTGTAGACGTAGCGATAGGGTTTGCCGTTGCGAAGGGGGTGAATAGTTGGGAGCTCGCCGGCGTGTGGACTAGGAATGGCAAGGACTTGTTCTGCGCTGGCGGAGAATGTTGTGTCTGGTGTTGGTGCCGAGGGAAGTCTGAAACGGTATCTTGTGAGAGTTGGTGCACAATTCTTGTACCGGTCATTCTTGAACCAGTATTTCTTCGTAGCGTCGTCGCGATCCATGAGAACATCGTAGTAAAAGCCCTTGATAATATCCATATTGTTATACTTGGCCAAATCAAAAAACAGATCTGTCTGCTCAGTACCATCTTCATCTTCAATGTTCTTCTCAAATGCATTGATGCTATGGAAGAAGAAAGCAGCGGGCGTTGAAAAGGTAGCGACAAGCCCCTTTCCGTGCCGGCGATCGACAACTAGCCACTTGCATTTCCTCTCTTTATCGAACGGTTTCATTGAGTCAATAATGTTTCCCTCCCATTGCGTCTTCAATCCTCTCCATGCATAGTGTGATGCAGGTATGCATATCACAACGTGGTTTTCTGTGAGGAAGAAACTGTGCATGTAGGCCGGTGGAACGTTGAGATCGGAGATGGTAGCGAGTACCTCTGTTTCTCCTGAAGCAGTGTCGACTCTGAAGATTCGATATGTGGGAACTCGGCCGAATGCAAGGTTGAAGTTGAAAAGGTCTCCTGAGTCGGGGTCGCGTTGGGCGTGTGAACAAGAACAGGGACCGCTGAGAGAGGGGTGTAGATCGTACTGCGTGGTCTCGGCCAGGGGTTGGAGCGTTGAAGGGTCGATGCGACGTATTCCAGTGTAGTCTGTAGAAACAAACAGATTGCTCGTGTTCACACGATGCCCAAGAGGTCCCGGCACTCCATTCGATACCTCTGTCTCCTCATCCTTCGGTACACCAGGAACGTTGGCCAAAAGCGCAACATTATGATTCCCCAACTTTGGTTCAAAGACAGTCATGACCTTTGCAAAGATCCCGACACAAGGATCAGCTTTCTGTCCAAACGTCATTCCTGATCGCCATCCTTTCTTCTTCACATCGGCAATCCACTCATCGGCCTGTCGTCTTGATGAGTACCACACTTGTGTCTCGCCATCTTCAGAAGGAATGATATCAAAGCGATGAGTCTGTGCAAAGCCGTCGAACCAATGAGTTGTGAAGTGTGTGCCGCGCGCTGTGTCTTCAACGCGACTTTGGCCAGGACCAGTGCGGTAGAGAGAACCAGCAGCCCATGAGGGGATGGTGCCTTTGAGAGTCAGACGGAGAGGACCACGATGTTCTTCTAGACGATCAAACTGAACATTTTAGTTTTAGTAGTTGGATCAGAGACTTAGGAACTTACAGCGGCTTCGTTGGGCCATGATTTCCATGATTCGGCGAGGATGTTCTTGGTGATGTCTGAGGCGTCTTCTTGCTCATGCTCTCGGGTGCGGTGATAGACGCCCGGGCCGTTGAGCGCCATATTAAAGTTTATTTGCGAAAATGTCTAATAATAAGTGAGAAACAGTCGCTTGCTCAAAGTGTCTCGTTTCGTTTGCGACAGTATCGTTTGGCTTTTGGGAAACAAAGATGCAAGAACAAGGAGGCATGCTCTGAAGAAATGTATATAAAAACAAGCGTGAAATGAGATTCAGCTCGTGTGACAAGTGAGAAATAAAGCGTTGGCTGTATACAAACACAACACAGTGCACCCTGCTGTCTGTGTGTGTGTGTGTGTGTGTTGGATGTTTGCAACACAATGCAGTGTTAGCACCAATGATGAACTTGCAAGTGAAGATAGCCACTTTAAAGCTTCACTGTCGTCATTCAACTTCAAAACAATAAAACACGGCTCCTTACAAAACGCATCATGATAATAGGGTATTTTTAATATGGACCTCAAACTTATTAAGTACAAAAACCCGCCCCGTTGTACTCCCATGCATGGGCTGTGTAAAGTCAATGACGCTACCATCAGAAAATGAAACCGGATTCCGCGCCAGGAAACGAAAATACTAAGCCCCGACACTTCCGCATCGAAGAAATCACCACAAAACAACTCATCCTTGAGATGTCGGCACCCGAAGCTGAGGTTGTCAAGTTGATTTTACTCACTCACTAGTGGCTCAATACTTTGTGCGCCTTCGCGTGTGCGGTATTGTTCCGCTCGTCGCTTGGGGAACCTATCAACGGCTGAAGACGACGAGGGAAAGGTGGTTAGTTTGGACGTTGGCGTTTAAGGGGATGCATCTGCGTGTACTTGCGATACTGCCTTAGCGAAAGCGAGTATGGCTTGACGAGAGTGTGCTTCGTTGGCATGGGCATCGTGGACTTCTTGTTATACGGCAGGCGGGGGATTGACGACTCGAGGTTACGGTGTGTGACTCTTGGCTGGATCCTGGCGTTTATTGCTTGTTGTGCTAGATTTAGAGTAGGCTATTAGATTCCGATGTAGTACATACTATCAGGCGGTGATGGTTTAGACTATTGGTGATGGGGATATCGATGTCGGTGAGAGAAGTTGGTCATGATCAACACCTGTCCTGGTCGATATAATCAAGACAGTGGCCCTATCGAATGAGATGAGAATATATGAGTAATTTCTGGAATGAGCAAAATTTAAAGAATCACTGTTACTCAATTGCAGATCTCATAAATACCAGCCTTTCGTCTGAATAACCAAGCAAATCATGCATAATAGCCAGATGGGCTCTCAAGGTATTGGATGTTTTCTTCATGGCCGACTCCGTTCTCTTTACGATTTTTATTATCTTGCCAAGCAAACAATAATTGATTCCATGGTTTCATTAATTGCTTCCATGAAAACGTCTAGCAGAACATTGAAACTTGATTCATGTTGAGTATTCTATTCAAGACGGGCTCTAATCTTTAGGTGATCATCCAACCTGATGAAGAAACCAAACAATTGGGTGAGGGCCGTTAGGGGCTCACCCACTAAATCGGTGCTGATCTTAGTGGACCCTTCTGAGCGTCCATCTCTTTACACGTGATTGGCCAAGCATCATCAACTCAATAATTCATCAACACTGACTGTAATCACGATTGTCAGAATCCAGACTACAAAGGAATATCACCATGTCATCTCGTCCAGCAGCACCGACGATCCCTTCGTTGAAGCAGTCTTTCATCACCAGCCAAACAACACTTCTCTCTCAGCCTATCGCTCCATCCCCCTCATGGCAAGAAACCAACGACGCGTCAGATGAAGCTATCCCGGAGCGCGTCGTTCAAGAAGTCTTATATAATCTCAACCACACCATCCAGCAGCACTGTCGTCGCGTGTACCCTCCGCAAGCTAGTCGTAGTATCGCTGAGCAGATCAATGATGTTTACACTAAGGACGCTGAGCGCAAGGTGGGGGGTGCAGCTGATACTGAGGGCGGTATCGGCAGAGAGCTTGACTTGAGTGAGTACTTCAACAACAGATGTTAGATCTTGAGACTGACTTTGGTAGCCGAAGATAAGTCTATAGAAGCATTGCCCACTTCATGGCACCTAGAAAAAGACATCAACGACCATCCCATGGAAACTAAGCGCTACGCAGACGCCGTCCAGCGACTCACTGAACTCAACGACCAGCGCAAGCAACTTCGGGACAAAGTTGCGCGCTTAAAGCGCCTTCAGACTATCGTTGAGCCACTTCAAACAGATGAAAATGGAGCCGGTATTCAAGAAAACTTACTCACTCGGAATGGACCCGTTGAGAAGGAGCTCGAGAGAATGAGAATCTTGTTGGCGAGAGTTGGTGGCCGTGTGCTTTCGCTGCCTGAGGAAGCTCCGAATGGTGAGGCGAAGGAAGTCAGCTTGACTGAGATGGGTGCACAAAGACGGAAGAGACGTGTTGATCAGTTTCTTGCTGATGATAAAGTGTTTCCGTCATGAGCGTGGACTGAGATCTGGTCACGATGTGACACGAAATCTCTCAAGCTGAAGAGCAATAATCGGCCTCACTTGCTATATGGAGCTGTGAGGAATACGACTCTCAGACTACGCGATAAGCCTTGCCCACTAGTTCGCACCTCGCATTGTCGGGTCTGGCTGGTCATCGCCCTTTTGAAGTGATGCCAGGTGCCTCACGTGAGAACCACTCATCACACGGAAGAATGATGACAAGCAGAGTGTCCCCCAACTACTAGAGTAGCTAGCTTCGGATATGGGTGGTTTTCTATATCTGCCTTCGGGTTGAACGTCCGGGGAAGTGAGTGACTGTCGGGCTTGAATTGCGGCAACCAAGAGTACGCAATCAGCGGCTACGATCAGGGGAACTGACGCCAGTCAGTCTTCGAAACGTCTCATGTATTCATAAACGACTGGTTGTTGGACAAAGGGATATTGTCGCCGAGGCTCAATGTCCAAGAAATAGCCACTCATATTGCATGAAAGTTTGTTCTTTAGAGACCCTTCTCGCTTATGGTGGTGATTAAGATGTTTGCTGGTATTTGTAGTTGGTGAGACCTACGAACGGTAGTCGTTCAAGCCATTGACATAATCGTAGTCATATATCGAGCTTCAATGACGGTCAGCGTCAATAATTAAGAATTTGGTGCGCTTAGTACGGAGCAGTCACTGATCTCTTGGCTTGTGTACCACCAACGGCCTCACTGCCGAGGCTAATACAGGATCTCTGTACTCAATCTGGCACTGAATTGTCTTTCTGATACGGTTTACAGTGATCTATCCCAATGAATTGTGCCCTGTGCTACCCTTGACTCACACATTAGCCTAAGCTTTCATCTCGCGTACACGTGTAGACAATGCGTGAGACACTGTTTAGCCTTGCTGCATCACTACTCTCGTCGGTAGCGAATCATACGGACTGTCCATCCAGTGTCCTTGTTGGTCAAGTGCTCCTCCAGTGTCGTCTGCCGCACGATATCGTGCCCAGTTGAAGGATTGGCCGTGGTCGAATACCCGAGAGTGTACAAGCTCAAGAGAGAACCAAAAACAGACGTCTAGTTCTAACCAATCAGAGTTCTGACGAATCTAACGGATATCTTGATGTGTATCAGTGGCTTGATGGCGATCTATTGTGCTGCGTTTGTGTGAGAAACTACCAGTTACTCAGCACACAATGGCGGCGTCAATCATCAATGATTTGGTCGAAACACTGTATATTGGGAATACATTGAGCTAGTGCACGGTAAATATCGATAGTGAATCTAAGTATGCTGCCAGAGAGGACACGAATGGGTCTTCGTGCTCGGTCATAAATACCGGCGCGAGGGTAGGTTGGATATGGGACATCTTACTACCTATACGCTCATTCTTACACGCACATATACATATAACTTCAACAAAATGGACCCTAACAAGCCTCAAACTTTACCTTACACTACCCGCTTACAGCGTATATACCGCGCCTTTGGCTTCACCAAGGGGTACAGCTTTGTTCTTTGGTTCCTCTTCGGCGGAGCCTTTCTTGCTTTTACACTATCTCGTTTTATATATCTCGACTTTGACGGGCAACTATGTCCTAGCGAACCACCAACCAACAGACCATACGGCTCAAGAGGAGCTGTTCCCGGAGAATGTTACTATTATCGACATGGTGTTGGCAAGGCTGGTATAATCATGCATCTAGCTGGTATTCTCCCGGCAGCTGTCCTGGTGGTCTTTCAGTTTCTGCCGGTTATTCGACATAGAGCACTCGTCGTTCATCGAATAAATGGCTATATTGTTCTCCTACTGTCAACAGTCGGAATGATTGGAGTCTTTATGATCGCTAGACACACTTTTGGTGGAACGTTGGAAATGCAGACTGTCACTGGTGCTGCGAGCATATTGTTTGTTACATGCATGTTGTTGGCTTATATCAACATCAAGAAGCTCCAACTTGAGCAACACCGAGCATGGATGATCCGAGGGTGGATTATTGCGAGTCTCCATACAGAACTTCAATAACTGGCTTGCTAACACTTTGAAGGCCGCTCATGTTGTCACCATGAGGCTCATCGGGATTATAATGGCCCAGATTACCAGCCGAATGGACCCTTACTATACTACTACACCATGTGCAGTCTTGGACTCAATGTTCTATCACAACAAACCTGCCGTGGAAGCACTATACCCCGACTGCATTGGATTCTACACGGGTGTAACTCCAGACCAGCGCGTCATCATCAAGGGAACATCGGGTGGACGCCCCGATGAGATTGCAGCCAGTCTCAATAGTGCTTTTGGGGCGAGTGCCTGGCTTGCTCTGCTCATTCACACCATCGCTGCGGAGTTGTATCTTCGACTTACATCTGCTGAGAGCGAGAGATTACGAAAGGTATCTTATAGGTGGCAGCAAAATGCCGGGATGAAGGATCCGGGCAATGCTGGGCTGACGGCGCAGAGACTTGGTGATGCGGAGCCGTGGGTATGCCCTGATGATGACCAGACGCTCTATGGTGATGGAGAGAGTTTTAGGTGAATGAACGGTAATTCATGGAAAGGGAGAGGACACGATCTTATCACCTACAACTTCATAGTAGTTAATACGAAGCACAAGCTGCTATTGACAAAATGAGCCGAGTGAATCAACAGGTCAAATTATATCGAGTTATTGCCCAACGGTTTATGATTCATACATCAAATACCAGACCACCAGTATGTCTCATCGACCTTGAACGAGCCCTTGAGCGCCTTGTCGGTCACAGCACTGCTATCACTAATAATCACCTCGTACTCACCAGCCTCAACACACCACTTGTCCTTCTCCTCATCAAAGTATGCAGCGGCATATTTCTCCAACTCAGTGATATTCACTGCCTTGGACTCGCCAGCATCCAGCTCAACCTTTGCGAAACCCTTGAGCTCCTTGACGGGACGGTTCACCTTGGCGGCTTGCATTGGGCGCACGTAAAGCTGCGCAACTTCTGCACCACGTATGGAGCCTATGTTTTTAATGGTAACACTTGTGGTAAGCTTGCCCTCCTTGGAAGAGATATTCAGGTCTGAGAAGGCAAAAGTGGTGTATGAGAGACCGTGGCCGAAGGGGAAGTTGACCTCACGGTCGGCAAACTCGTAGTATCGGTATCCCATATACACATCCTCACCGTAAAGTGTTCGCCCGGCTTCAGTTCGGAAATTAAGGAATGCTGGCACATCGGTTAAGCGCTTGGGGAAGCTCAGTGATAGCTTGCCAGATGGGTTTGCATCACCAAAGAGAATATCCGCAATGCAGTTACCCGTCTCGTTACCACCATACCATGCCTGGATCACAGCAGGGACTTCATCCAGCCAGGGCATCTCCTCCGGCGTGCCAGTCTGCATAACAACAGCCGTCTGCGGATTCGCAGCTGCGACAGCGGAAATGAGCTCATCCAGAGCTCCGGGAAGCTTCATGCTCTCACGGTCGGAGCCCTCCGTCTCCCAGTCAGAGTTGAGACCAGCACAGATAATGACCTGATCATGCTTCTTAGCGAGAGCGATAGATCGCTCGATTTCCTGCTTCGCATCGATGACCTTCGATGCGCCGACGCGAAGCGATCCGTGGCCGACGACGGGGTTGTCCAGCTTGAGGGTGAAGCTTGGGGCCGAGGCAAACTCAATTCTGACCTTGTACTTCTCGCCTTTCTTTAGGTCCTTGCGGCCGAGCTCCTCCCGTGTCGCGGTGCCGAAGAATGCGTCGCCGGCGATTTGCTTGGTCGAGTTGTCGACGACAAGCTCGTCGTTGACGTAGAGGTTGGCAGTCCCGCATACGATGACGCCAAACTCGTACGTGGAATCTTCCTCGACTTCTAGAATGCCTTCTAGGTTTGCGAACCAGAGATCTTCGAGCTCAGAGTTGTAGTAGTCAACGAGGTGCATTTCCGACTTGGCGAGCCACAGCTCGTCGACGGGCTTGCGGGATGAGTCGCTGGGTGGCTTGTTGTACACCTTCCAGCTCATACCAGCCTTTCCATCTTCACCCTTGGTCTGGCTTCCCAGTAAAGGACTCAGCTTATGGGTGTATGCGCCGATAGTGTAAGCAGGCTGGCTACCGAGCTTTTCAGCGATACCATCGTAAGGTGTCACAGCGTAGTAGGCGGCTAGAGAGGCAGAGCCACCACCGTGGTAAGTCGCAACCTTGGCGTTAGGTCCAATGACCAAGGTCTTCTTGTCCTTCGCCAATGGAAGCAGGCTCTTCTCATTTTTGAGGAGGACGATGCTCTCGTTTCCTATCTTGCGGAGAAGAGCGGCTGTCTCAGGTGTATCAAGTGTTTTCTCGGGGCCGTTTTCCTCGACACCAGAGACAGCGCACTTCTTGACAAACTTGAGGACCTCTCGGGCGCGATCATCAATAACATGCCCCCAAACCTTCTCACAAGCAGCTGCAAAGTTAAGGACATCGCCTCGCCAGCGAGTAGGACCAGGCATCTCTAGATCAAGACCAGCTTTGATGGCATCCGTAACGCTGTACGTACCGTACCAATCACTCATGATCAGCCCCTCCCAACCCCATTCTTCGCGTAGCATGTCGTTCAGTAGCTTCTTGTTCTCGCTGCAAGCAGTTCCGTTGACACCGTTGTAAGATGTCATGAACGCACCGGGCTGTGAGTCTCGTACAACCAGCTGGAAGGGGAGAGCGTAAATCTCTCGGAGTGCACGCTCAGTGATAATAGCCTGAACACTCATACGCTTGTGTTCTTGATCGTTGCATACGAAGTGCTTGATTGTTGACTGCACACCTGTGCTCTGGATTCCACGGACAAGCGCAGCGGCACCCAGACCAGCGAGAAAGGGGTCCTCGCCTATAGACTCAAAACCACGTCCTCCAAGAGGTGAACGCTGCATGTTGATGGTAGGGCCGAGGATTACATGAGCACTCTTTCCAATGGCCTCTTCGCCCATCTTCCTTCCTGCTTCCTCGAGCAGTTCCTGGTTGAATGTTGCACCGAGACCAGTGCCGCAGGGAAAACATGCTGCTGGGATTCCGTTGAAGAACCTGGTGCCTCTTACACCGTTGGGGCCATCTGATAGGCGTAGAGATGGGACTCCATGCTCTGGGAGTGACTTTGTGTGCCAGAAGTCAATTCCTATGGAAATGTTAGTTGCTGTTGTTTCCCTCATGTGATGCTACTAACCTGCCAGAAGAGAGACCTTCTCAGCGAGAGACAGCTTTTCCAGGACCTCTTCAACGTTTATATCAGCCATTTTCGTCGCTTCCAGAGAGCCTGAGTCACGGTAAAAGCAAAAATAATGAGAAAGTAGATCAATTGACAGAAATTAGGTCCTCTAGTTGTCAGATAAATACTCGGGCCCTGAACAAGCTGTGAACCTGCCTGGGTAAATGACAACCCCGCAGCAACTCAGGTGTCTCTGCTATTCTGCCTGATACATATGCATCCATCGGGCGAGAAAGAAGCTCGTTCTCCTCTATCATTTGCCAGTCGAACAGACCAATTCATTCTCATGATGCCAGATGAGCATCTAGCTGGTGGTGAGCCCCACGGATGATGAGCTTCTAGATTCTACCCGTGGCTTAGCCGAGATTTCCTCCAATCATTGAGCGTATCGACAGGAACTCATTCCAGGTTGTCGCTTCGTCGGGACGAAATTCCGTCTCGTAAACCTCGGGCGAAAACAATACGAAGCGGGGGATATCAGCGTATTGCGTCTTGAATATCATGAGATACGCGATGCCAGAGTTGAATCGATGAATGGAAGGAATCGAATGAGCTGATCATGTGAAGAGTCACGTGGGGCTGGCTTTGGAAGGTTCGTGGAAAGTGGGGAACCGCTCGGGGGTGAGCTTGTCTTCACCTCGGTAGGGGCAATTCTCATCTCGATCAATACCCGAGATTTCCACCTCTCAAACTCGGATTAACAAAGGGACCCTGATGAATCCGGCACCGAAGATCGTGCCTTTTCCGATGGATCCTTCAGGATCCGACTACTTTACGGTACTTTTCCACGCTTACTACCAACAAATTAAACGGGCCGAGATTTAGCAGCAAAGAAGAGATACAGGCCAAGACCCGATCACTAATCGTAGCGGTCCGTTACGATCCGGCAAATGGACCAACATGTTTGCTTTGTCTCGCTCCCAAGTCCATGGTATCGTCGCCGCCCCAAGGCCCAGGCACGAACGGAGGGGCGGTGGTTCCGCTGAGCCTAATCGTAGCAGGTCCACAGAGCTCTCAACAAAAGAACCACAGTAGTTGAGAGCTTTGGGAATAGCTAGAGCTTCTCCGTCCCGAAGAATATCCGAAAGAGACGGCGCCGATTGCACCCGGCCCGAACTTTTCGGACTCGGGCCGGAAGATACCCGGTTACGGGTGTCTTCCGGCGACTGCGCTATGTATGACGAGTAAATGGTGGCAGATGAGACGAAGAAACTTCTTCAGCCATCATATCATACACGGCAATCGAATTCTCATCCCCCATCTCGATTGCTTCTCAATTATCTTGACCAACTATCACGTATTTTGCAGATCGAATTGTCATCATGATCCGTATGAAATGCCAAGACTTATGCTTCACTGCATTCACGTGTATCTAACACCATTGCTACGCTGTGCAAACCGGATTAGACCAGCCGTGGCAGAGTTTTGGGTTCCTGTTTCCTGGGACTAGGCTGAGTCCAGATCACCCCGCGGCATTCACTAACGTGGAACTAAACCCTTGGTTTGCTTTCACCTTGCAGGATGGATACCCTGGATCAAACCAAGTACCGGTCTCAATCTCATGATTTCTCGGCTTTCGCTCCGACCGTGATGCATCATGGCTTCAGGGTCAATGACACTGACGACTGACACGACAAACCTTCTCGCAAAATCACCAATGGACGGATGCCATGCCTGCCGCGACAGAGTTAAATTACTACCGCCATATGCGCTACAAGCGGCATTTGTTGCGCTTGTGGCTGCCTTGCTGTTACCCAGGGTACCAATGGTATCAAGACTTCGTTTGACTCTTGTCATGAATATAAAGTTTGAAGCAAACAGATGACTCTGCAGAGTATCACGGGTGTGCATAAACAGCAACACTCTATCACGAATTGCTCACTCGATTTGATCTCACGTCGTGCTAGGGTTGCCGTTCGCTGGGGTTCGTTGTCGAAGATCCAACTCGGCCGGGCCTCGAGGATCTGGTCTAAAGTGACATGCATAGCTGGAAAGTGAGGCCTAGGGGTCTGCGACGAAATGACGGCAACGGTCTCTAGGCTGATGTTGCAGTTGATGACTAGGGGTGATCTGCCACCAATGGGCTGCCTTGATACACGCTTTTGGCGCTGTCCCACGAGGGTGGCATGCGGACCGCCCTGTGGGATCGAAAGTATGTTTACATGCATCCGTGACCCCAACGTCTTGCACGTTTCTTGGCCTGAGTGCCGGCGTCTAGTGATAAGACTAGTTACCAATAAGTGAAAGGGTCTGAAATTAGGAAAGCGAGCAGGACAAGATGAGAACGAATTCGAGATGGATGGTTAAAGCGGGTCGTGGAATGAAGTTATGGAGCTTGGATATCGGCATCTCTCCTCCCCGAAACAACCCTTGCTCAAATCATCGACGGCTCCCGTTGATTTGACATCGGGCGTTGAGACCCACGATAAAGTCCCACAAGGCCGCCGAATAGCTCTTGAGTCCGGTGTTCCTCGCGACCGAGTCCGTCCCACGCCAAGAGTCTTTGGTCGAAGCCATAGACCGTGAATGGACATGATAGATCATTATCCCGCTAACAATGATTGGCGACGAGAGCTTCATGTTCGAGGGTTGCCGAGACAACCTCATGGCGGGTTGCAGTCGGAGCGCGCTTCCCGGTATACGGACACTTTGCTCGGTATCTCCAGGTCCAATCACCGAGAGAAGTGCCCTGAACGGGGAGACTGGGAATGAAACGGGCGGCACCACCAACCCGTCTTTGATCAAGGCTGAGCTACAAGCTCATAGAGCACAGGCTCCTTCCTATCTCTGTAAGCCTCACAGAAGCCAGGTTTCAGCCACAGCTGAATGAGTAAAGCATAATGAGGATAGGCTCAGTCGCGCGGGTTACGACCAGTTGGGTTTCTTACCGCGTTGACGATGATCTTCACAGACATGCATTCTTGGTCATGGATACGGTACACACTTGAGTCCTTCAGACCGCTTCCAGAATTGATACAACAGTCCACCAAGTCACACCTGTGTGAAAGCTCGTGTTTCCTGTCCAATCCTGGCTTACCAGAATGAAGCCCTCCAACTCAAGGGTTTCATTTGCTGGCATGCTTATCATTGCAACACTTCCAAGGAAGCTTGCATATCCTACAGGCAATAGCGCATCCTAGAAGAATACAATCATCTCGCGGGAAAAGAAAATCTCATCCTTACGGCCGAAGAACATTGCAAAAGGACTATGGCACATGTCTTGGCGGTTCATCCGTTTGGAAAGAACACTGCCAAGACTAATTCTCAAGGAGGTTGCAAGGTGAGACAGTCTCCCAGCGCAAATTCATACCGTTGGGTACCAGCCCCGAGTGAACCCTGTACCCGTTTCGAAGAACGTCATCAGCCACATAGTTCTATCCTCACCGTCACGGTGTGTGAGAATATGATTGTGGACGCCTCATCCGAGGTGCTTACTGGAAACAAAATAAGACGAAAGTCAAAATGGTGTACGGAAACAAGATGAGGGCAAATGGAAGCTTCTGTACGTTCCGTCCAGCCTTGCCGCGCACGCGTATCACCACGTCCACATGGCTTGCCGCTGTGCAAGCAACAACCGTCAAACTCTGTCGGTCTAGCTCGCGAAATGCCCCGTATCTTTTGGCAGATGAGATGGAGACACGGAGGATTTTTGACACACGAGTATCGAGTACTTGAGATACTTTGTCCTTGACCCCCTTTTTTACATTCGAGCGACCCCATTGCATCGCATGGTTGGCGCCTCGCCACGTGCCTGGTAGCAGTGAGGGCGTGCATCAAAGATTTCAGATGCTGCAAGAACAAACTCTATTGTCTTCTGCACTTGGTTCGAGAAGAACCTTGCTGTTAGCCACACTCAGCCACAGCAAGTACATATTTCATGATGAGGGTTTGATAAAACATCGAAGTTTTTACGTATGAGATATTAACAGAGAATGCAACACCTCCTCGGGCCTCTTGAACGAAAGCGGTGGATTCTCCTTTCATTGAGTAATGAGTACTCCTTACGGCAGTCGGTCTCTTTTCCTGCAGCCATCATGTCTGTGCAACGCAGGGGGCATTCTTCAGACTCTGCTTGTGTCTCCTGTCACCTCAGGCCCTATCCATGCTTGCCTCGTGGTTTTTAGGTACAGAGATGGAGCTAACTGATCTGGTCTCTTGGTTCTTCTTAGGAAGGGAGATGGGAAGTTGGGAGATCCACCTGCGTCCAACCTCATCTCTCCTCGCAAATCGTGCCGCTACTCAACTAATCCCTGGCTTTAGGCCTAATTGAAGATCATGGGCTCTATGGATATCCGGCTCATACGTCTTGGCGCAACTATTCACACGGTTGTTTCTTTTTCTAACTGCACATCACTTCACCGTCTAGCAATTTTAAGCAGCCGCGCATGAGTTATATGCCGCGACGTTATTTGCTGATGGATTGAATGAGATATTCTAGCGCCCCTACTAGCGTCATGATCTCCCAAATCCCTGTCAACAAATCCATGCAAGCCACGTCCCCTCAGTGTGAACGGGGGTCCATGGCGAACGACCCAGGGGTTGTTGCAAAGCCTGTAATTTGCAGCCAGGATTACCCCAACGGCTCGAGGCGGATCGCCATATTCAATTTCTACACCACGATATTAGTCAAATGACTTTTTTATGATGTGCTGGCAACAGCAGGGCCGTATCTTTGCATATGACAGTGTACAAAAGACAGTACATATAAGAATGGCGATCAAGCAGCGGTATAGGCCCTTTTCCTATCCTCGCATTTGCCAGTTCTCAAGGGGAGAATGTCATCATTGCAGAAGACAACCACAGATAATGCAACTCTATACTTGATCGGGGAACCGTAACAACCCCTGGCGCGGCAAACCCAATCTTGAGCCTTCAACTCAGGCTGCCCCCTAGTAACGAACGAGCCAACAGATTGATATGAGGGTATAATTACGGTGATTAATCTCGACAGACTGTGGTATCTCTCAAGTCAGCCCCAAGAGAATTTGGCTGATGTTAGTCCGTTTTGAGCCATGTGTGTCTGTGTGGTCGCATGGCCGACACGACAGAAACGGTAACAGGACGGAAATCGACGCTGACGAGGACACCATTAGAGAAGAGATGGAGACAACAGGCTGACGCCTTTATTCGGCAGGACTTCTTTCCATCTTCTTTTGACGTAGCATGTCTCACTGTTGGTTACTCCTGCATGAGAGCCCCCATCCTACAGTTCCAAGGCCCCCCCTTGGGAGCGTCGATGATTCCTCGATCATAGCACCACACGTCAACCTCTGACTTCCATGGAATAGAAGCTGCAGCAACCTTCTAGCGCAAACTCTATGACCATACAGAACCCCTTGATTCTGCAACTCTAGGGTCCTCGATAAATTCAGCCTGTCATATACCGTTATTTGTCTAACAGTTCTCCACACCTCGGACCGCTTCGCCCTCTTCAGTTAGACGTATTTTCTCCAACTCAACGCAACTATCTTCATCTTTCAGTCACGAAGAAACGGCTTTGCAGCAGATGAAGTTGGAAGCAGGACAGTACGTACAGGACTTTGAAGCGCTTTGGGGGACTGTAGCCTCTTCACCCTCCCTCCCGAATGGTGGCTCTGCATCCACACAACACGTGCCGATGCCATTCTCGCCTGCAGATTGGCCTTGCATTGGCTTCGATCACCCTTCTGAGCAGTCTTCCAGGCCCCTTCTAGGTTTTCTAGCCCTGGAGCTGATTTGCTCCCATATTGCGGTGTACAGGATAGCACAGCACAACGTATTGTACATTGTGCATCTCACACATCTGGGCGTCTTCACCGCAAACTGGGCGTCAGACGTCAGATGCAGGTCATTGTTGTACATACAGGATCTTGCGGCCTTAACGACATCGGGGTCTGAATTGCGACGGAAAATTGAAACAAAACAATTAAATGCCCGCGCTTTGCGTGAAGAATGGCTCAGACTCAAGCAGGCCAAGCCACCTACGCAATGAAGCCCTGAGTTGCTGTTGTCAGTGTCTCACGGGACTGTTGCTTCGTTGCACCGCTAGGTTGGGAAATGCCTGTGCGTCCCTTCTGCTGGCGAAGTGCATACTCGGAAGGGAAAAGTCACGATTCTACGTACAGTACAGTATGATAAAAATACAGTTCAGAAGAGGAGGATAGGTAATAGCCAACCGAAAATTGGGGGATGTTTAGTGGCCGATCTTCAGTGTCACCAGTTTCACTCCCAACGTCAGCGCAGGCCTTACCTTGAGGCTTCAGGTGAAAGTCAGATGCAGATGCGGAGGGAACTTTTTAGTGCCACCCATGCCCATTGTTTCCCGCGGGAACAACCCGGTCGGGTCGGTATCTTTTGGGTTTGTCTATTACTGCAAGGTACTTTTCTTTACTTTGAGCCAAGCAATTGCGTGACGAGGCCTCTGTTTCGCCCTCTCCGACCAGCCGTCGTCTTCTTCCGATGGTCGGTGGTACAAACCGCCGTTGACGAATTGAGGCTCGAGCCGCAATGCTGTACAATCGCTTCTTTGCTTTTGCGTGTTGCTAATCGAGAAAAACGTCCGACTCGACGGGATCACGGAAACAAATAGAGTTTCCGCGAAACATAACGTTTGAGGCTGTTTTACGCCCTTATTTCACGGAATCTAGACGGAACTTCCGCGAAGAATGTCCATTACGTAGCTCCGGAGGGCTGAGACTCTGTCTCTCTCTCTCTCTCTCTCGCTGTGTGTGTGTGTGTGTGTGTGTGTGCGTGTGCGACTGCCTCTCAGCCTGTGTCTGCCTGTCTCAGTGTCTCTCTCTCATTGAGTGTGTCGGTGTCGGTGTCGCACCGATAGACAATATGGAAATCACCGTTTTGGGCATACAAGACCGTGACGCCACCCCGGCTCTTGAGAAGAGAGACAAGAGAAACGGCACAGCACAGCACAGGATGGAACATTTACTGTACCTCGGAGCTCAGTTCGTTCAAGCCTAACCTGAGACTAAACTTTGTGCTTGCTCCCTCGGGATCGCAAAAGTCCATGTTTAGAATACGCATGTGGCCGTATGAGATTGTGTCAAGCTGTCATTGCGAGACAAGGGCCATATGGTATGGATGGGCCACGTGCGTGTCCATGCAGTTTCGCCACGATCTTTTACAAGATTGGAAAAACTTGTACTTGAGAACGTGGGAGGCAAAAGCAGGTATCTCAAGTCACTGTACTTGGTATTGTTGCGGCTCAATGTTGCGAATTTTCCCTGCTCGAGATCTCCCGCAACCGCAAGGGGCTCGAGCAGTGACATGTGCGATGCAACGCAACTGAGAAATGATATAGTTGTAGCCAAGGTGGACAACTGACGTCTTTGGGCAGAACAAAAGTAAGCTACCCGGTGAGTATTTCTTACTTAGCATCGGTATCAGGTATATCTGCTCCAAAACTCCAAGGTGCGATACCAACTAACACTAACAGCACAGCACAGCAGCATGCATGCCTGTCGTCGCTGGAGCAGCTTTTACCCCTTGGTGCATAGGGGGATAATCAACTAGACCATTAGCAGTATAAGCGCTGGACCGATACATATCAGATATCCTCTCCCTGGTCTATGGGTTTAACCGTACACTGTAAGTGGGGGACCCTCAGACTGCCCAATGCTCGACACTCCCCCTCCCTCTTTGGGACTCTGAGCCATGTGCGTGACGGGAACATGGCGGTGGAGATGCATTGTCGATGTAACTCTCCTACGTATGTAGAAGACGCTTACCAGTAAAGAAAAGAGAAGGATAATTTTAACAACAACAACACTACATACATACATACACACAGCAGCACAGCAACGTACACACCCTTGTAGATATGGGAATATGCCATCAATTACAGGTCGAAATTGGACAAGGGTCCATGCAGGGTTTTGGAATGTCATCGACCATGTAAGTGTATGGGGTAAAATGAAACCAGAGGATTTTCATCATCGGACCCGCCTGCTAGTCGAAAGATAGATGCTCATAGTAGAAGTTGCAATCACGATCCATGAGACGAAGAATTGAGGCCAGAGTGTGAAGATTCCAACGTGTGTATCTTGATTCGTAAAAAATGTACCTAGTAAGAACATGGGTAATACCATCTTACACCCAGTAATGTATGTCAAAAACACCTCTAAAAACAAGAACCCCATATCGCCAATGGTGAATTTCCTTAGATTTGTCCCAATGCCTGTTTGTGTGTGTGTGTGTGTGTGTGTGTTCCAAATTGCACGCCTCCGTCCCGTTCCTTTCATGTTCAAGTATACATGTCTAATAACAGTATTGGTTTTCCCATAATGTAATGTTAACAGTACAGTAAGAAGTATAGTATGGCCGTTAGAGATCTTGTGGGGTACTTTGATTCCTCCTCTAAAAGTTTCCTGTCATGTTATGTCATGATTTGTGTTTTTGTGTTTTTTTTTTTTTTTTGTTGAGAAGATGATGACGATGTAGTAGTGGTAGTTGATAGATAGATAGGGATGTAGGTATGTATGTGGATGTGTGGGATGGGGCATGATCGACGTAGGTTGGAGTAGGATAGAGACTTGCCGCGGCGGATGATCCCAGCACACGGTAAGTTCTTGGATCGATGTTCTGTGGTGCCGTGTTAACCACGATGTCATGACATGCCTTGCAGCATGTGATTTATGATACAGGAGTCGAATCATGTGAAGTAAAGGTGAGGTAAGGTGAAGAGTCATGTCAGAGTCA
Organism: Fusarium fujikuroi IMI 58289; assembly: GCF_900079805.1. Classification (NCBI taxonomy): domain Eukaryota; kingdom Fungi; phylum Ascomycota; class Sordariomycetes; order Hypocreales; family Nectriaceae; genus Fusarium; species Fusarium fujikuroi. Next base: position 3,849,670 of record NC_036626.1, on the reverse strand, counting down.
AAAGGTGTGGTCGATCCCCATCAGACAGACTTTCTACTCCAGAGCCACTAGCCCGCAAAGCTCAGGGTATCTTTGGGCAAAGGTCTCAGCCAGACGCCAGTTGGAACCGTTCATGGCATGGGCCATGAGGGCATCCGTGAGCCCAACGTGGCCCGTCTGCGGATCTGTGACTAGGCCGTCTAGCGGCTGATAAGGCCAATTGACAAGGCGCAGCGCGTCGAAGTAGACCCTTTGAAACTCGTCTGTAGCGTAGAGATCCTGCCGCTCGATGGCGGCCTCGCGCAGACTGCCCCAGAGGAGCAGATCGAGCCATTGAGGGTGCGGAGTTGTCAGCTGGCGCTCTCGCGGCACGTAGTCTTCGCATAGTCGCGCGCGTCTCTCTGGAGTAGGCTGCGCAAGCCAACAGATCATGGTTTGCAGAGGCGCAAAGATGGCGATGCGCTCAGTCAGTCGTGCCATTCCTGCTGTGTCGATGAGGCTGCGGATGAGGTCGGTGATGGGATGAGGTGAGCAGGCGATCTGACCATGGCCATCATGGCCGCGAAACAGTGAGCGCACGTCTATCTGGGGAGGACCCAGAGTGTGAGCTAGAGACTCTGTGGTGATCATGCGACGGCAGTCCTGGAGGAAGCCGACTAAGAGCTCATCGAAGCGACAGGCCGGCGGAGTGGTGAGAACGGGCCCAGATCCCGGCCAGGATGAGCCCGGTTGAGTTTGGCCCTTCAATGGACCGAGGACTGAGCCTGGGGGTAGTAGACGGGATACATGTTCCAGGCGGGCTGCTGCTGTTGAGCCATGTAAGTATGGGACACGGGATGAAGCGAGGGGTTGCTGAGGCGGAATCCGGCGTCTAGACACTGAGTGTGATTAGTCTCCTGTCCTGAGAGCGAGAGCGAGATTGCTGGGTGCTGCTGGATGACCGTACCGTGAGAGTCAACATCTTCATACTCCATCTTGATCACGTCCTTGTGAGCGTGGCCCACGCTGATGCTGGAGGAGCTTGTGTTGTTTGAGGGCATCAGCGAGGTAGGCACGCTTGTGGGAATGTAGCCGGCGCTGTAGTCGTCGGCAGATGAGGAAGGGCTTGAGACGTTGGAGGGGACGGGGCAGGGGACTGTGCTGGCCCATGACTCGCAGTTGTTAGGGAGGGGGACATATTGCTGTCCATAGTCGGGGATGGGGCTGTAGTCGCCAGAAGGGAAGGGGGAGCCGCGAGGACTAGGGATGGCACCGCTGCCTGTGCTGAGGTTATCATCGTATACTGAGGGGCTTGTCAGAATGCTGTTGTGCGGTGACGAGGACGTCGGGATGGAGACTGAGAGAGCCGTACCAGGTGCAGAGTAAGGCGACGAGGTCATTGAGACGCCCATGTTCTCCTTGAGTCGCATAAGCTCCTCCTCGAGCGCCTGGTTCCGTCGCAGAAGCTCCTGGACTGTCTGATCACGGCTTTGCTTGCTCTTGAGGTCCTCCAGCTCGCGCTCCAGGCGGTCAATGTGCTCCTTGGTTCGCGCCCGGATAGCTCTTTGAGCCTCTCGGTCGTTGGCTCTCTTGCGCGCGAGTTGTGAAGGTGTGAGGGTAGAGACGCTTCGTGTGCCTGTTGTTGTTGCGTGTCAGTCAGTGTTGATCATGGGTATTTGTATGAATCGAATTGACTTTGCTGTCTGGGCGCGATGTATGCAAGTGTATGTGTGTTTTTTTTTTTGCTTTTTCTGTCCCGCGTGGCTGGTTAGGTTTTGTTTACTTACCCTTTCGCTTAGAGCTCTTTGCGGGCTCGGCTGATGATGAGCGGACCATGTTGTCGGTGTTGTTGTTTTGTGAGGAGTAGGTGATTGTTTGAGAGTCGGGTGAAGAAGAGTAAGGCATAGACGACGGCGACGAGGTGGGCGATGCGATCATGTCAAGTCAAGTCAAGTCAAGTCGAGGTGAGTTGACAAGATAGAGTGTGTATGTGGATGTGAAGTGGGTATATATATATAGAAGGCCAAGACTTGTATGTGACGGATATGTTATACAAGTATGAAGGATGAAACTCCAAGTCAAGGTGAGGAAAGGAAGGGTCCCTGGATGGTGTATATATGTAAGTGAGGTGAGGTGTGGTGAAAGTTAGGATGAGAGGAGATGGTAGCAATGTAGTAGGTAGATGCTGTTGAAGTCTGTGGAGTCCTTGTAGTCTTAAGTCAAGGTCAAGGTCAAGGTCGTGCAAGTAAGTGTTCGCATGGAGATCGGCCCAGCTATTCGTACTACTGTACTAGATTTGATCGACGAGGGGACAAGGGGTGTTGCTTATAACCATTTTCCCTATAGCGTCTCTGGCGTAGAACAACGAACGAAACCATCCTCTTTTTTCTTTTTTTCGCCTTGGAGAAGGTGTATCTCCAACGGAGGAGGCGTGCTCCAACGTATACGTACAGTATGTACTGTCGTGACGGACCCTTCAGGCATGGCTAGGCACACCCCCTAGAGTGGGAGGCCATCATGCTCCCTGTTGGTATTAGTGTTAGCGTTGGTCTGTCCGGCTCATGGGCCATGGGTGAGCAATGGAAATGGAACAGCAACAACAAGGCTGGTAGGGCGTGGGTCCTTCTGGTACGTGCTGGAGATAGATGGAGCTGGTCCTGTTGCTGGTGCTGGTACTGGCCCTGGTGCGCGGTCCGGTGCGCCACGCTTCTTGTTAGGTTGGCTGAGTTTGAATGAGAGTGTACTTTGAGCTTGTACTGAGGACATCGAATGTGTACATCCTCCTTCGAGAGACTCTTCTTCGTCTTCTTCAGTCTGGGGTGGCTTATCCCTGCTTCTCGAGCGTTTCTTGCTTCCAGATTATCTCCTTCGGCCAACCCCATTCTTCTTCAATGTACGTCGTCGATAGGTTGACTTTCAGAATAGCATTTGCAAGAATGTCCAGTTTTTCATATCCACAAACCAGACATGACCGTAGACATTCAATGGCATGCTCTCGTCTGGCCTGACCTGGCCTGACCTTGATTTGACGCAATAACCAATTCCTCCTCCTCCTGCTCCTCCTCCCCCCCTCTCAATTGTCTTCAATGAATTCTTCAATGAATGGATAATAACACCACAACACACTACCGCAAGTAAACTCGGCGGGTCCCCATCTTCCTCGTGGTCGTGGTTCCAAGATTAATTGACGCTCCACTGCAAGCTCTCGGACCCTTTCTCTTGCGCTGAGCTGAACAGAGCTTCGCTCGAGGGCCGCTTCTACCGTCAAGTTAATTCGTGTCTCGCCTCTATTGTCTGCAACAGGAAGAGCCCCCGTTTTGTCCTGAACCATCAATCGTTATCGATGTGGGCTCTGCGGCTGACTGTAAGGCAAGTATCGTAATATGCTCCTCGCTTGACAGCACGTTAGCAGTTAGAGTCGCCGTTCCCTTGGACGGTTAGCTTTTTGGCTCCGATGCATCGAAACATTTCAACGCATGTCTTTTTGCATTTCATTTGGCACGTCAGAAGTATTCCAGTTCGCCGCGGCTTTCGATTCTACAGTACCATCTCCGATAGCCATGCCCATGGTACAGATGAGCCAGAGGATTAATGAATCCAATCATCTGTCTTGCTATGCAGTAAAATGTCACTGCAATTAGCGGTGGAGTCATTCGGCGGGCGTATTGCTCCCAACCATGCCTTGCTTCGAGGCGTTGTGCTGTGCTCTGCTATGCCATCCTCGATTAATCATGGAATATCGATGGCCATGTCTATTGTGTGTGCCTCAGTATCTCCCATCCTGATAAAACAAGGGTGTACTTTGTTGTCTCAGAGCCTATATGCCCGGGGTGCCCTTAGATGATTGGGCCCTGAAGGAAGTCTACTGTTGGCCATGACCTTGAACTTGAACTTGAACCTGAACATAGAGCAAGGTACTGTAACTCGTGATGTAGTGCACTGTAGCGTAGCGTGGCCCCCAGGGAAGCTCCCCCAGAAGCGTGGAAAATGGACAAGTCCCAGGGCACCAAGATGACACTCTGCAGCACTGAATCGAGAGCCCATCCCTACCGCGCTCCCCCCACTACCCACTATGCACTGTCGTAGCCTATGACCCCTGCAGGATTAGACTTTCATCCCTCTAACCTAGCCGATTTCCGGCGTAGTCGGAGTCGGGGTCAGGGTGTGAGGGGACCCAGTCGGTCGCCAGTGACGGCTCCCTAGTTAGCGCGCTTCGCGGTTCTAACCTCTCTAAGGACTCTGGGACTCTTCCACAGTTGATCCAAGGATCGTAGTGTAGTGGTGGAGCACGTGGAACCAGGGGGGCCATCAGTAAGTGAGTGTATGTACTGTAAGCCAAAGTAAACCACCACCAGACGCTCGTCCTTGACTTTAGTACAGTATCAGAAGTCGGACAAAACGTGGGAGCGTTACCATGGAGTGGAAACGGCACAAGCCATGCCTATCGTGAGTCGTATCACTGATCCTCCCTTTCATGCTGACTCTACTGTACTCGATGGCGTCGATCCAAACCCGCCCCCATATGGCATCATCACGGCCGCTCGTTTGATCTGTGAGTACAGTACCGTCGACCATCTTGCGGTCAAGTCCAAAGCCAAGAACCAATCCCCAGATCAGGTGCCGGGGCACATGGCAATGGAGATGGAGCCACGCTGCGGTCCTCTGTATGTATCAATGATATCTCTTCTGCAGTCTTCGGATTCCCCGCCAACATTTAATAAGAAACCATACAGAAATCCACCCCATGCAGATCCCCCGTGTAAGTACACCTCGGGGGGCAAGAAAACACCGGACCTTGATATGAGGTGTCAAAATAAACTCACCAAAAGGTATCCTAAAGGCATCCTAAACTTGTACCAAGTTACTTAAGTGTTTTGTCATTTGGGATTAAGGTCCTGAGTTTTCTTTCCTCCCCTAGGTACAGTACAGTACAGGAAATACTTGGCTGCAGCGCACGGAGCCAGCATTCAGTGCCCAGCGGACAAGATGCCCCCTTTGAGGAGTTGTCGGCCCTCAAAGTGCAAAAGCCATTTCCACTACATGCATCCAATCTGTCACTCTTCAGCGTGGCAATTCGTAAAGCACTGATAGACTCGGACAAATGGGCTGCACATTTCGCAGTCGCCGTAGGAAAAAGCAAGACAACCTAATAAACCACGGTCGCAATTCGGGGCTGAAAGTCTATGCTGCGGCGCAGCCAGGAGTAACTCCCCCAGGAGGAATAGCAGCACAGGGCGGTTTTAATGATGTGGCCCCCTAAAACTCAAGGCCGTGGTGAGCCGCTGCTGACAGCTCATCTGTGCTGCTTTGAGTTTTTGGGGCTTGCAGGTGAGCTCCCTCTTTGAGACTTTGGAAGGAAAAAAAGAATCTTCTCTGCCAGGTTCCCCGAGCATGGTCCCGCGGGACCTAGACAGAGACAGACCGACAGACAACATCCTGCATGGCGTCATTCTTTGGTGTGAGGCACCTCGAACGTAAGCTTGCTGAGAATTTTGTTTGTTCGTTTGTACTGTATTGCGTGTGTCGAAGGTCCTTCAAACTCACGGTTGCTTCACCAAGTTCCGTTGTATTCTATTCTTGACAATGATGACCCAACGTGTCTCGGCAGTTGAAAAGCTGAGCTGATCTTGATCCGCGTCCGTCAGCTGAAATCGTCAGCAATCCATAATTCTCAACCGTTTTCAGCATCTCTCTCCAACGCCGCGTTGCATCAATGACGTCTCACTTAAAGGGTTCCTTGCTCCCATCCCAGCAGGGCCTCCCCCCGACTAGAGCCATCTTTCTCCCGCCGCCAAACACAAATCTTGCTTTTCGATCTTGCTCAGCGTTGCATTCAAGATGAGAAAAACTCTGATCGTGAGGTTCATCCCGCGCAACTCGAGCGGCATGGACCTTTGACAGTTTGACTAAACTTTAGCAGCGCGAATTGATTGCCATTCCCAACTGTGACCAAGAACCAAGACCCGGGGACTTGGTAACTGCTGCTGGCAAGGGTGAAGAGAACCGAACCCGTGGAGAAGGAATGGGTAACGCAGAAAAAAGCAAGCAATTCCCAATCATGAACTTGTCTTCTTTACCCCAGAAAATAGGGAAAAAAGAGAAACTGCCGCAAATGGTCACCCGCAGCGCAGGCTTCGATCATGGCTTGCTTGCGTGCTATGATCCATATCTCGCCAGCCACAATTCCGTTGCTGTGCTAGAGGATGGACCCCTTGCCAGCGATGATTAAACCCATGCATGCTTCGTGGAGCTCACGATGTGATACGGAGTACATACATAATGATGTGATTCGACTTGACTGGGGCTTTTTTGTTTTAGCCAGTCCAGTGGGTAAAGCAATTGAATGAACTTCATCAAAACCCTGTCAGGGGCCTTGTCTCGTCTTGATATTCTCGTGATGGATAAGGTCGCCAGCAGTTGTCTGGTGAGGCTTCAATCCGTATAATTGCACGTAATCAATGCTCGACCCAAGATCCCCGTGAGGATCTACAATGGCCCCATGACTCTCTACCCCATATATCGAACACCAGGCCCATGATGCCTAGTCGGAGTTCTGTTTCTCCATCTATTGGCATCTATCAACCCAGTGAACTCTCTGGCTCCGGACCCGGAGCGCGTCGAGCAATCTTAGACCTGTCTCATCATCGACCCTATCTCGAGCTACTTCGCAAGTCTCGTAGCCAAGGCGGTCATTACGGACTTTGTCGGTTGGCATAGCTCTTGGCAAGGGCATTGCGTTCAACTCTGGGGTCCATCTTTCTAGGGTCCTTCGTATGTTCTGATCTTGTGTGTTCACTGTGGAATGCGTTGAGAGCTTGAGCTTTGAGTGCCCCATATTGGCTGATTGCTGCCCCATTAGAGACTTACGGTACTTCGCTTAGATTGACCCAATCCTCCGAGAACCATTGGCCTTGATTCCTCCCGGTTCCGCTCCAGAGAACTGGGTTCCGAGGGTGAGGGATGAGTTTAGTCTGTCAGTGGCTTCCGTGCTGGTTGCTTTATGTTGCGCCTCTGGCGTCGACGAAGCCTATAGTAAGTGCCCGTTGTTAGCCACCGTGAACCACTGAATTGTCTTAAACTTTGGGCTTATCTGTTGTAAATCCGCGCTCCCGGGTGAAGGGTATCCCGAGAGCCATAGCTAAGACAGATATTGGTCGCATGCCTCGCATCACAACAACACAAACCCTAGGCTTGCAATTTTGAAGAATGTTCAAGGGTTTCGAAGCCAAGCCCTATCTTGGCTCAGCCTCCAGTGTATACGGGCTAGGAACCTCATGCATAAGCTAAATAGTCATAGTCTGCCTGTATTACTGACGGGGATAGGCCGACCCTGGTCACGAATAGTAGATCCACAGGATGATGACCCGGATATCGGATCCTCACCCTGGCGCCGGGGGATCAAGCTGGTCCTGTCTGATAGGTTCGGCGGCTTTGCAGCTCTCATCCGAGATGTGCTATGGTTCAGCTGCTCATGTGTATCTACGAGTTGCCATCTCGTTCTATTTGGTGGCGTTGTCCACGCGATGGTCGTAATATGTATGTAGTGTAGGCATCTAAAGTTGCTTGGTGCTTGTTGTACGGAATGGCAGTTATCATGATATCTCAGGGTTCTCGTCCTTAACCGCCTCCACCAACTCCTCCATCCCACCCACCGATGTTGGGCCACTCATTCCCTTCGGTGGAAGAGCCCATCGAGGCAACGGGCTAACATATGACCAGGCACCGCCTGCATCTTCATACCGAAGACTGTGGAGCCACAGCGATAGCTCATGTTCACCAGGGTCTGAGTATAGAGGTGTCTCGCAAATGTCGCAGAGCTCGCCCGTAAGCTTCTCGGCCCTCTTCTCTTCATATCTATCCACCATGGCATCGTAGTAAGCAACAGCTTCCGCCACTTCGTCTTTGCCCATCCGAGACAGCCGGCTGACAATGTCTTCGTCTGTGTTCTGAGTCGCATCGGCGTCGTTTTGTCCCAGATCAACGCCCCAGACCCGCCGGTTAGCATAGATAGGATCATTTTGAATAGGATGGCCGAGATGTTGAAGGTGAACCCGCAACTGATGAGTGCGACCGGTAACAGGGAGACATCGAACAATGGAATACCCCTTCTTGTTTACCCAAGGGCGAAGCTTCTCCTCTTGAACCTGTTCAGGAGTTTTAGGGCGCTCGTTTACGTCGTTCTCTCCCTCGGCAGGATAGTAAGCCAACTTCTTAAACACAGTTCGGGCTGTCTTGCCATTCGCGCGCACCCTGTTAAGGCCAAGCTTGGGAGATATTTGTAGAATGGGCTGGTCGCAAACGACCTCTCCATCAGGGAACTCGCCCATCACTCGAGCGATGTATTCTTTTCTTACTGTGCGGTCCTTGATCTTGATACCCAATGCTTCTGCAGCCGGTGGGTTCTTTGCAATGAACATGATACCACTTGTGAGACGGTCCAGGCGGTTGCAAAGGTATGGCAAGAATGCTGGGCCACGGTCTGATTTCATAATCTCAACAACCGAGTTGAAGTTGTACCTGCCGGCAGGATGCACAGGAACTCCCGCAGGCTTGTTGATAACGATCATATCTTCATCCTCGTGGATGATCTGCACAGGGTCTTCTGTTACTGGAGGTTCATGACGGTGCAGAGTGTGAGAAATGAGGTCGCCATTTCGAAGAATATAATCGGGGCCGACTCGCCGACCGTTAACAAAAATAGTTCCCCGTATCATCGACTGCCGATAGTACTCTAGCGGTCGGTCCCTGAATTCAGATTCATAGATCTCAAGGAGGGGCCTGTTCCGCCATCTTTCTTTGCAATGTGTGTTGTAAGTATAATGGTATGGAACTACCCGACGCAATCCATCTCCCTCAAAGTGATACGGCCGAGGCCAGGGGTCCCCAACTGGTGTAATGAGGGGCTCGTCTGACTCCGAGACCTTTGGCGGATCTTGCTTCTTCTTTTGCTTTGGACGTCTTTGATTTTGTTGTTTTTTGTTGTTGGTGGCGGTTTGTGGTGGATCGGAGCTTGGTTGGTTCGGGACAGGGCTTGGTGTAAGACCCTTGTCACTCTGAATATCAAGATCCTGGAAAGAATTCGCAAAGATATTGTCTTCGGAAGACGAAGCCTCGAGCTTCGGTGACGACGTAGCCATTGCAAAGGGGCGCCTTTCACGAGGGGGTAGCGAGGATGCTCTGACTGTGGCCCTGGACAGGGACCTAGATGTTCGTAATGCGGAGGAGTGCGGGCCGAGGCGAAGAGCAGCAGCCCTCATTCCTCAGTAGCAGTCGAGGAGTACAAGCAGCGCTTTTTGCGGCGCTTTTTCAAACTTGTGTGCGGTAGGCAACGGTATGCATGAAAGAGAAGGGCGTTTTTTCGGCAAAGGGCTGAAAGAATGTGTAGTGACAAATTATCACTGAAGTCTACGTTGTATGCGTGGGCCCGGGGATTGGCGAGACTCCCTTGGCAAACATTGTCTTTGAAATTCTGATGATATCTTTTTCTGTGGGTTGAGGTAACGGCAGAAATGAGCGGTGACATACGGCAGGAATGGACCCCTCGCCTGTTCTAGGTAATTAATCCCCGGGCGGTCTGAGCCTTTTTGGATGAGTCGACTCCTCTCCAGGGCAAAGGCAAAGCCGTGATTTGCCCGTGTTGGCAGATGGTTTCAAGATTCCCCCGCCAAAAGCCCAAAAGGTCAATCTAGAGTCCACTGACGAACAGGGCTTGGGGGGCACTGGCCTGCAGGCGTCCAGCCCAGTCCAGGCCAGGCCTCCCCGTCACCCACTGTCTCTCGGGTGCTCTAGGGGATTTGAGTGCCCGGCCTTAGCTGCCACGACCGCAGAATCTAGGTCAACCGTCCACTAAAGTCAGCCCCGCGCGCGGACAAACCGCCGCTGTTGAAGACGGGAATGCCTCATCAATTCCCGGGGCTGGGAACAAACAATTCAGACAGCGCATCCAAGAAAGAGTTGGATCGAACCTCGGCTTTTCCATTTTGAGATTAGGCAACCCAGAACCTCGGAAACACATCCAAGAGTGAATACCCCAGGAATTCACTGTTTCTCGGATCTCATCTTATTCCATTTCATTTCAATCCATTTCAATTCTGCCTCATCGTGAGATTGAGATTTTGCCCTTGGCTCCCGATTCTCAAACATTGGGGCTGTTTCCTCATCGAAAACATAAACACCATCGAGGAGACATAAGGGGTCCAGACTACAAAGCTACCCCATAACTATTTCACATATCGCGCAACTGTCGAAGGATCATATCATCAGTCTCAGTCCCTTTAGTCTAGACTCATTGACCTCGGTCGCATTTCTTGCTTGATTTGTTTTATTTTCTTGGCAATTCGCCCAATAGACTTCACGTCTCTCGACCCACGCAGACCGGCGCTACCGGTTGTTTACTACAGCAAAACAAGTCCTTCGTAAAGTGAAAAGGGCATAAGCAAAAAGCCACGGTCGAGAACGCTACGGATCCATTAACTACCCCAGAGAATCGAACCGCGGAATGGGTAACAAGGCTTCACCAGCGGAGCTAAAGACCCGCAAGAGAGAAGACTATCGTTTCTTCCTCGACTACCGCACGCGATGGTGAGTTTGCGCCTCATTGATGCTTTAACTTAGTAGCTAAAGCCGTATCCTTTGCTCCGGATTATTACCATTGCTCATCCTTTAACCCTACCTTGTCTTTGCGATTTGCGGAATGCGTCTACTGTCACAGTGACATTTCTCACGTGTAAAAGGGATATGATTTATCGCTCCGATAGACTGACTCCCTTGTTAACAGGAACGACAATGATATGTATGACCACATGAACAATTCCGTTTACAACTTTTTGTAAGTGTGATCAAAAGCGACGATCTCTCTAAGATCTCGAGATCCAGCGAGTAACCCTCAATTCTCAGATTCGACTCTATCATCAACGCATACCTCATTGAGAATTGTGGTCTCCATCCTCCTACAGCACCACAGTTTGGCATGTGCGTGCACACCCACACAAACTATTTCTCGTCTATCGCGTACCCTGCCGTCGCGGAGCTTGCCCTACGTGTCAACAAGCTAGGTAAATCTAGCGTCACCTATGAGACTGCGCTCTTTGAGAAGGGCAAGGAAGAGGTGAAGGCGGTAGGGGAGTTTATACAGGTGTATGTTGATCGTGAGACGAATAGACCGCTAAAGGACGGTATGGCTTCAACGCTTCGTGAGAAACTGCAGGAGCTGGTTGTTAGTGACGATGCAATTAAAGGAAAGGCTAAGCTTTAAGGATATATGTAAGCATATAAATGGCCTACATGGGCCACTATAATAAAGAATTAATGCTTTAGTGCTACTCACCTACCAGCCAGTATTGCAGACCAGGATCATCAGGGCCAAGAGGCTCAGTACTGCGAATTTAGAAAGTCACAAACTTGGCTTGCATCCAGTAAGGTGCATTTGCATTATTCGGTTAATGTTTCGTTTATATTACTGTTAGCTGCTGTATCTGATGCCTGTTCATATTCCTGGCGCAATATTACTACTATTCATTGGCTTACACACCGGCCTATTGCTTGCACCAAAATCTCACCTTCACAACTGACACTCATACTTCTTAGCCTGCCCTCCATTAAGGCCACTCTCAAACATCAACTCCAAAAACTCGAGATCCGCCAACGCCTCCTCAACGCTCTGCCTTTTATCCGGCTTTCCCTCAGCCAACGCCTTCGCCCACGCCTCAACCTCCTCCGTCACACCGCTGGTCCTCTCAAACTCTTTCACAGCAGGCTCACCATCCCACGGCTTAACGGTTACCTTATCTCCGTCGACCACCACGGAGCCCTTCTCGTAGCCGAATTGGAATACTGAGGTGCTCATCTTGGAGCCGCAGGACTGCTGGTACGTGCCACTTACACCGCCCTTGAGTCGGATCACTGCGTTCACGGTGTCGATTGGTGCCAGGTGAGGTTGTGTCTGAGTCGTGAAGGCTGTCACATCGACTGCTGGATCTGTGAGGAGCTGTCGTGTCGCTGCAGAGAAGTGCACTCCGCCGTCGAGCAGGAAACCACCCTGAAACTCGGGCTTTGCGCGCCAAGCGGTGCCGTACCATTGAGAATCCTCGCTCATGTAGAAGAACACACGTACACTGAAGTGCTGCAGCTTTCCGAGCTTGGAGGCCTCTGCAGCGGCATAGTCGAACGATGGCTTGTAGCGAAAGTTCTCTGCAATCGAGAAGGTAGCTTTGCCTCCTAGACCACGGTAGTACTCGATCAACTTCTTGCCATCAGCTACGGTGGGAGCAAGCGGCTTCTCGGCAAGGACATGCTTGCCAGCAGCGAGAGCAGCTCTGATGTGCTCGGGCTGGCTCGGGATGGGCAACGCGATGATAACAGCTTCAATGTCCTCGCGAGCAAGAAGGTCGTCAAACGACCTGCCGGATCCCGAATCGGCCGAGTACAAGTCCGGGTCTTGGCCGGAGCGGGTGTTCAGGGCAGCCGTCTCCTTGGCCGACTTGAGAGAACGGGAGTAGATGGCCTTGAGGGCGAGGTTATCTGCCTTCATGATAGCAGGCTGCAGGGCCTCTGTTCAGCATCCTGCATACGTAATTGGGCGGGCGGTTGTATTGGGGGTTTCGCACCATGTGTGCCTGTTTAGCGAACAGGCCTCCGCCGATCAATGCTACGCCGATGGGAGCCATTGTTGATACTGTACTGTAAGTAGAGCTATTTTGAGGTTGTTGTTTGTTATCTCTGGGGGTAATGAGTTGCTATCATATGTCGGCAGTTCTCTTGAGAGGATAGAGAGAACAAGAGTTATGATGTCTTGAAGGGCGGGGTTTCCCCTCCATCATGGAACCCCCACTGTCAATTCCACCTTGTTCTGTCCCGTCTACGTAGAAATTTGTCAATCATGTTGGCCAAGGTGCATATTCAGTTTAGCATAACCATATGTACAATTCTCTCTCTATGTACGTGATGTCGTTGAAATCTCTTCAACTCTATCATATTGTCATGATGATATACAAGTGAGGTTACCATCTCCCTTGTCCTTCAGAACCTAGAAAATGCCCTGTGCTTCTTGAAACCGTTACTAGTCCAAACCACCACGGAAATAACTCACCCACCAAAAATGCATGCATCATGGTAACATGGATCGCATCTCTCACCGCCGCTACAGACCCCTGACGTCACTGAATATAAATATTCCGTCGGACACTTTCGGTATACTGTAACCTACTGTATGGGATGTAACTCCACCCCCGACTCTTGTCCGCCAAGTCTGAGTGAGTTGAATTGACCGCCGCTGCCAAGCCAACATGCATAGAAGGGGAAAAGACGCATGAGAGAAGCTGAAAATCCAACCCTGCTATAACTGCCCAAAGCAGCTCAGGTGTGGCAGGGCGTGTGCATGCATCGGCCGCATCTGCAATCTCCTCTGTTGTATGTGCTGGGCTGTCAGTACATACGTACATACATAATTATTGGCTCCAACTGCCATGAAACACAATAAAACAAGAACAAGATAAAGAAGAGGACCCTGCTCAACTACCGCGATGCACTTGTACTGATCGGGTATGCATAAGCATCGCAACCGTTGGCCTCTTCTGTGCCGCGGATCTCACTCCGCAGAGCCTATGTGGCTGTCAGCTAACTAATCGACTACAACCGTAACATGCAACTATATCCGCTACACTACACTATTACACTACACTACCTTGCCAGGCAACCAGGCTTACCTTACAGACTGCAGCTACCTACTAGGTATCCAGGTAGGCTAGCTACAGCCTCCTTACACCTACAGGCAGGACCTGTGCGTGATGGATGCGATGTGATGCGATGCAGTCAGTGCATTAACTTCGACTTATCTGTAGCATGTTGCTTCGTACCTGTTCATCACTTTGCTTTTTCCTTCTAGGGCTCGGTATACGGTGAGCCTCATCATCCCATCTCCCTACACCTTGATCAATAACTCAAACCTTCAAGTATGCACTCACTCCCATGACATGACACCACTTGTAAGACAAGGAATTCCGCTTTACGCATTCTCAACATCGCGATACCGTTACATTCAACCTCCACCAAATCCCCTGTAGATCCCTCTGCATTGCTCAACGAACCCCCACAAAACACCAGCCCTTGGGCATTTTCCATCGCCTAGAGCGTCTCTTGTTCCAAGCCAAGCTCACAGACAATGACATATCGTAAACTTGTGCGGCATCTTCCGTACGTTTTGTCGCGCCATAACATATGTATGTCGCTCACCAGTGCCATTGACCTAACTAACTAAACCTTGAAACCCTCCTATCTCCGGGACTCGGGCCCAGGAACGCACTCGCTAGCGTCACTGGCATCATCTACGTGCCCACGGTACGGTGCTAGAACTGGCGTGTCGTCTCCCGTTTCTCGATGGTCGCCAAGCAAAGTCCCCTCCATCATCACCAACGTGACCGAGTGATTCTTGAAATTCCAAGTCGTAGCCGAAACTCAATTGTAATCCAACCCCTTCAGGTTTGCTTCACTTCACTTCGCTTATGTTGGTTATTGGTTGGTGCGCTTCAGGCGTGAGACTTTCGGACTCTATCAAGCTGCCGCCCGGTGCAGGGCGTTCGGTTGGTTCCAACCAAGGTTCTATTCCGCAGCGCAATAAGTGAGTCGTCCATAGTTGAAACAGCTGATGTGGAAGGCAATTGCCTCCATTCTCTCTCGGCAGCGTCCCGTCAGCTTCATCATCTCTTGTCTTACAACCGAACTACTCATCTTCCGAGAGATGCGTGGAGAGGCCTAGGGTAAGCTTTCTGGAGAAGGACATGTTCAACCATGGCACCAGCTTGGTGTGTGCAATTGAATGAAGCAACATGATAATGAAATCAGGCCAGGTCAGATATAATATCAGTGCTATCGTTCACGTACGGACAGCTATAGGTGTCGTGCGGCTCTGTCAATAACGACAACGAATGGCCTAAACGATAGCTTTTGAAAATTACGACACATGTACACAACCTCGTAAACAGAGATTAGCTCCTCTAGGGATTGCAATGCAGTTTATCTTCCAGCTTATGTGAATAAATCTCAAGCTCAAATTGTTAGAAGGTAATTGAATTTCGTCAATCATGATGTCTCGAATGGCTTCCCTGCAATCTCATTACGCCGTCCCAGCACCATCTTCAGCAATACCATGCCACTTGTTAAACACATTATTCGGATCACACTTCCTCTTCAACTCCCTCAACCTAGGCAGATTCACCCCCCAAGCATCTTTGGGCGATATACTATCAGCCTCGATATTGATATAAACCCCCACCGGCCCCTTGCTCCAGTGTCCACCCGCCGTAGCTGAATACCCATTCGTCTTTCGGATCCTCTTACACAGGCTCCTATTGAACTGCCGTATCTCTGAATCGTAGTCTGGGTTCACCCATGCAAATGAAGTCATGGCGTCGTAGTAATCGCCTCGATTGGCGTAGGCTGTTGCATCTTGGGGGACTTCTCGAATCTTGTCTGTTGGGAAGAACTCAATAGCCAAGACAGATTTGCCCATTCCGTCGCGCGATTCGCAGAATTTCCAGAAGTTTTCTGCTGTTTGTAGCATTGGCTCGATAACAAGGGGCATTGTGATGTTGCCTGAGCCCATGAGTCGTCGAATGCCATGGTCCATGACGGAGTTGAGGAGCGTGTTCGTCTTCGCCGTCGTCATCATCTCCGTATTATTAGCTATTGCCTCTATCTCGAGGAGACCAGAGAAGTATCGCTTCGCATAAACTTCTGAGCCGTGAAATAGAGGAATAGCGGACACGACACGGGTTGCCTCATCAGGCCCAAAGCCAATGCCCAATGCGAAGCAATGCCCCTCTGGGTTCGGTCTTCCATACAACACATTCGCAAAGCGAAGCAAATCAGGTAGCTTATCAGCCGAGTACGCCAAAGTTCCACTCCAGACTTTGTCTTGTCGGTGAGCTCGAGATACGAAACGCGTTACGACTCCAAACTGTGCACCAGCGCCTCGAATAGCCCAGAACAGATCCCGATTCGTGTCTTCAGACGCTTCGACGATCTTCCCATCTGCAAGAACAACTTCCGCCTTCAACAGGTTGTCGATGGTAAGACCGTGTCTAGGTGTGAGAAAACCATGGCCTCCCCCGAGTGTAAGTCCTCCAACCCCTGTGTGATTGACGACACCTCCAACTGTCGCCAAACCATGTCGCTCAAGGGCTGTATCAACATCTTTCCATAGACAGCCCCCTTCGAACTCGACGGTCATAGCTTCTGCGTTAACTTTGACCTTTCGCATCTTTCTTAAGTCAATGATCATACCCTTGGATGATGAGGCACCGCTGGATGAGTGGCCACCACCGCATACAGTCATTGGTATTTGATTCGAAACTGCAAATGTGACTGCAGTGGACACCTCTTGCGAGTTAATCGGTAAGACGATAGCTGCCTACGTCATGTGAGTATCGTGAGGGAAGTCGATGCGTTTGACATACTGCTCTCTTCACGCAAGCCGCGCTCCATCGTTGCAGCCCTTCCTCATAGCCCTCATCTCCAGGCAAGAGAACACTACCGTGCGATGTATCGTCTCTAAGCGGTGTGAAGTCGTACATGGTACCGCGTAACAACCAGATTCAGTGCCGTGCAACTTTGTGGACTGCCCTCTTTAAGTAGTAAGAAACGGCATGAGAGGGAATAGCAACCTGTACATAATTCGAGGAGAAAGCGAGTATTTGACAATTTTTTATTGTCTCAAAATTGTTCCCAGTTGAGACATGTCGTCATTGAACATCTAAACGGATATGATCTCCGCGTTCAGAGACAATTCATTGCTCGTATCTGCATGTGACCGAAGACGGAGCTTTGTACTTTTCAGAGCCGAGGCCTGCGTATTTAAATATCTTCTGATGATTCCACATCAGCTGGTATATCGACAGGTGGTAATGCGCCTATCATCCCAAAGCCATATTTGTCCACCACTTTCTCTCCTCCCATAAGGTCATTTGTATGATCTTGTCCTCCTGCCAGCCATCTTTGCAGTCTGAAGGCTGTTTTCGCTATATGATTGAAGACGTCCCAGTTCTCCATCCCGATAGACATCATTGTAGACATGGTCAAGGTCTTGATGAGGCGGCCAGGACCAATTTTGTGACAATTTGTTACAAGGGCAATCATGACCCATGCGAAGATACCGAGGACTGATTTCCAAGTTGCCAGACCGGAATGCCAAACTGATAGCCAGATCGCTTGAATGTCTTCTTCAGAACAAGCAGAGCTGATTGGGGAACGATTAAGGATTGCTTGGCAGTAGATCAAGGCCACTTTGCGGATGACGCGATACATGATGTCTGGAAGTAGGGAGGGTGATGAAGACTTGTCACTTCTAAGTGATCCCGCAGAGCTGCCTGGGCTCTCGACCGAGCTTGCTCGAGATGACTGGGAAGGTCTTGGAGATTGAAGAGATGGTGTGTCCTCCGGCAAATCCAGGATCCTCTTGTGAAACCACTGAGCCGTTGAGAGAACCCTTTGGACGTGTTCAGAACTTGGATTTCTCGGTAAAGCTAGAACTGCTGAGAATAAGCCCCTCATGTCATCGAGTATTTGAGCAGTGCTTGGGTGTAATTGTAGAGAATTTGAACATTCTTTGAAGGATTGCCAATTGCTAATAAAGGGGGTGTTGAAGGCCGTGTTGAAAGGCATGGATCGAGAATCCCGGAACTCAAAGCCGGGATGCCCATACATGGAGGGCTTGATCTCATGTGCGAGCGCCATGACGATGTCGTGACTGTACCACGTCAGATTCTTGTGCGATGAAGGTCAAGGCACCGCAGCTGCAACATTCTATTGGCAACTTCTGTGCAACAACTTACATGAGAACCATCTTGGCCAAGTAACCACGCAAACCGAGCTGTGACAGTCCACCTCTCAGGTTGATCATCCCTCGGAGACCACTAAGGTGTGCTTTTAAATCATGTGTAGCGCCCCAGTACCAAGAGTCCGCAATCATCTGGACAACACCAAGAACTAAAGTATCGCTCGTCTGTGCTTGCTGATCCGTGAGCTGAGAATTCAGCATCCGATAAACCTGGTGCTTGTGTGCGTATTGTAAAGCCTTGGAAAAATGACGAGTTTCGGACAGCCAGCATGACGATGTAAATAAGACGATTTGCAGAAGGAGAGGATCTTGCAATGTGCAGGGAATCCAGAAGTTCATGAACTCGTTGGCAGGGTCTGGATTGCCGTCTACTGCGCATTTGAAGCGTGAGAGTAATTGCAAGTCTAGACCACAGGCATTAGTGAACAAGTAGACAGAAATGATAAACGCGACTTACGAATGCGTACTAACTCCTTGTTTAACTTGGTAGGTTTCATAGGAAGATACTCTAGCTGCACTGCAGAGCCATCAACTGGCGGAAGGATATTGTATCGCTCATCGTGATCTTGAGACCCCAAGATCTCTGTGACACGTTCCTTGGAATAATTGAGTTTGGCTTTTATGGTGCTCTTTTCCGTGATGATCCGGACAGACTGAGCTATCGTGTCGTCGTCGTCACCATTTGCTGATGAATGAATCTTGTAAGGTAACCAGAGATCAGTTCGTGGTTGTGTAGCTGAAGTGGCGACGGATGTGCTAGGACTAGTTGCCGAGGAAGATGGTGATTTTTCATCCTCGAGATAATAGAGAGCGTCTTGGATGGACGCAGGGTTGAGATGTGAGTAAGGACCTTCTCGTACATCTACCACCAGAGGCGGTTTAGGCCGTGAAGCTATTGGATGATGTCTAGGGCATGTTAGTCGCTGTAGACGAGGTCTCCTGGAAGGGCGATGATGAAGAGTTCACCCACGGTAGTACAGATACACTGACCTTTTGGAAGACTTGACTTCATATATACATTCAGGTGAGGGAAACCGACGAAAGCAATTTGTACATGGTTGACTTTGAGAGCACTATAAGCATTGAGTGTTAGTCGGGTTCTAGCCGGTCGTAGGTAGGTAGTTAGTTGAATATGGCAGTGGCAAACAATTAGGCTGAAAAGACCAAAGATATACCGATTCGATTGACAAGTTGTCAGTGAATAAAACTCACCTTTTGCTTGCGACGACGGCATTCAAGGCACGATGACGTTTGTCGCGGAGCTCGTTGTCGAGGTGCGACTTGCATCGGCGTGGCTCCAAGTACCGGCATCATCGTTCCACCAACAACTCTAGCGATTTCACTATTTTTCCCTCTCCCACTTTGCAATACCCCCAAAAATGCCCAAATCGAGAATGACAGGCGATCTATGTCGGTAATACTCGGTGTCCCCTTGACGTCGCTCAAGCGATTGATTGGCTGAGCACTCCCAAATAAGAACCCGTCAGAGACACTGAGTGAGGTTGTTGGTTCGACGACAGGCCAGGGGTCAACCAGGATTGTAGCGGCGGGTGGTTGTTGGTTCTACTGTAAATCGAAGACGCAAGTTTGTGTGTGCAAACTGCAGGGAGCGAAAAGAAAGAAAGATGGGTGTGTCTGTCTTGTCTTTTTTTTGTTTTTGGGCTTGATGACTGAAATGCCCTGATGTTGTAGGGGTTTAATTGAGAGCCATGTTTGTTCCTCAAAGAGGAACAGAGACAGAGCCAGGGAGAAGACGAGCAGATGGGAATATATCTGATCTCAATTGAAGCGCGAGGCCGAGCGTCCTTCGCCTGTTGACCAAACGCGGCAACGGGCGGCTGTAGGCTGTAGCCTGCGTCCTTCTTCCAAGGCCTGGTCCAGGGAGGGATTGTCTGGTTGCAGCGCAGTATGCGTGTCTCTGGCGCAAAGTTGCGCGGATACAGGGAGTCTCTTCCTGTCGCCTCTTCTCTTGTCTTCTCTTCCTTGGGATATGCGGGTTGTAGATAGAAGGATCCAATATCGATGCAATGTCACCCCCAGCACAGTATCGAAAGAGAAAAATAAAAAAGACCTGGTTTGTTTTCCCCCGTCGTTGAAGATGACAGAAACCCCCAATTCTTCAGAGGCGTTTGACAATATGCCAAGCAAAACCAGAACAAAGAAATGTCGAACCAGGGCCCGCGTGTCTTTCCGTGGGTGCCGATCACAGTGACGATACGCTTGCTTGCTTTTTCTTCTTCCCTCCCTTCTAGCGGATGTGATGGAACAAAGAGAAGAAGTTGCCTGGAAGAGAGAACGAAGCCGTGCTGAAACTGTTATGCACCTCTTGTCTTGGTGATGGCTAATCGTATCGAGTCTCGAACTTGAATTAAAATGCCCTAGCCAGAAACGTTTGCTACAAACTCTCCAATTAAAGACGACGAGCTCAACCTGAATCGAAGGTTAAATCGTGAAGCTATCCTAAACCGGTCAAGCATAGTCGCGAATACCGACGGACGGGGGAATGGAGTCTCATTTTTGGCTCCAAGGCGAGCCTTCAGCTGCCTCGTGGTTAAGACTCGATCAGTCCATTGTCTCAGTTGATGGTTGCTGATAATGAAAAGAGCGAACCGTGCGTTACATCTTAAGAGAACGTATAAGAGTCCTACGACATCCCTTGAAGGAATATTCGTCGTCTCCGTGGACCAGAGGCAAACAGGGATTATTTACGACGTTCTTACCTTCCGTACGATCTATCAAGGCCTAGGCCTCAGCAGGGAACAATCAGTGGGGGGGGGGGGAGGGGGGGGGGGCCGGACCCTTCCGCGAGTCCGTCGTATTGAAGATCTGCTTACCCGCGATCTTAGAGCTCCCAAATCCTCCGAGCCCCAGGCTGATCGAACAATGAGACGGTAAAATTCCAATACATCCCATTTTTCGCTTTAATTAACCTTCATATTTCCGAAGAGAATAGGCAGCCGTTATAAATAAAAAGCTAATTTCCATTATACAAGTACAGCCACTTTGACCAACAGATATATAGTTATTAACCCAGAATCTTTCCATCAATTTCATAGCATCAAGTACATTCAAAGGTTCGCATCCAAGTAAAACCAGGTGGTATCTAGTCGTGAAGAAGCAGAAGCAAAAGAAACAAGAATCATCATCACCGATTCCTCCACCCTCAACGCCAGTCTTATAATCGTTCTAGTTCTCGTTTCATGGATTTTTCGTGGATTCGAGCTCATGGTCAAGCTCGAGACGTCATTTTTCATAGCCAAACTCAAATTGCAAGGATTGTCTCATGACGAAGCGGCATCAAAATATGCTTATCTTCCCCGGTAGTCCGGCTTTCGGGCCATGTTCACAGGCGGGGGCTCGTCATCGTCTAACGGATAAGGAGGCGCGGCTGTAGGCACTCTTCGACCTTGATGCTGCTGGCTCTCGGGGAGAGGCGTCTTGGGGGGCAGCGGCGGCGGTTCAATCCGTGTCGGTGGCGGCGCGGCCATGTTGGGAGGCGGCCTAGGATACTCATCTGGGCTCACAATAGCGATCAAGTCTTGGCCCGACACACCTTCGCGATACTGCGCAGGTGTAGGTGATGATACTGCCAAACGATCCTCTGGGTGTAAAGAGGGAGCGCTGGCGCTAGGACCTCGGGGTCCTAGGGGAGGAGAGTTGGGAACGTTATGCGTTTCTGCGTGCATTCGTTCGTTTGAGGTTCGTGGCGAACCGTTATGGTTGTTGTTGCGGATATGCAAACTATCCGAGCCCGACTCGAACGAAGACCGGCTCGCGGGACTGTGAGGAAGTGGAACAGTAGTTGGAATATCGCCTGCAAGCTCAAATGCCATAGGCATCTCCCATGTGGTTGAAGTTGACTTGACAAGTTCTGGGATTCCTTCCGGAGCTCGTGCATGACGGATCCTGGCTCGGTGAATTTTGGCAAGCTTGGAAGAAATGCCCTGGATCATCCTTTGCTCGGCCTCCCTTGACATATACCGTCGAGTACCAGTGCTGATTTCGCCCAGCCGGTTCCACTCATTCATTCCAAACTCACCAACACCAACTTCCACATTAAGACGGTAGTAGGCGTCAATACTGACATTTCGCCTTCCAAGGTGCTCGCGCATCATGTACTCGTGAATCTTCTCGCAGCCTTCGATCTTGGCGATCAACTTCCTACGCGCGTCGGCAAAATCGCCCAAGAAGCCTTCATACCACATCTGTGAGTTCGAATCGCTGCCCTTAGGCCGTCTGCCAGTACCGACGCTAACAAAAACACCCACTTCGCGACCGGGCCACTCGTTGACCACAGCTTCGTCCAGGGCTTCTGGACTAGGGTTGAAAGTGCCGACACCATCATCGTGAAAAACTGATTGACCAATGGTGATGGGCTTGAAGGCCAATCCGATCGCACAAGTGGCTCGACCAGCCTGCCAAATCTTGCAGTCGAACTCGGGAGGAGGTTCTTTTCGAGAATCGTAGGATCGCAAAAGAGCAGCGGGTGAACCTCGAGGAGAACCCTTATAAACTGCCGTCACCGCACTAGAAGATATGTTAGTGATGCTGTCATGGGTGGAAAGCAATTGAGGTATGACTCACGTTTTGGTGCGGTTTTCTCGATGATCGTATAGGCGCGCATTAGGATCGCCGTATCTTGAGTTATACGCAGGTCGATACGCCATTTGCGAAGCAGGACTGCGAGCGCTAAAGCTAACGGTGCTTGCGTTGCTCTGGTTTCGGCGAGGGGCACCGGCGCTTGAGTACATCGCAGCGTTGAGGGGATTGGTGAGGGGAGAATCTGAGCCATCGTTGCCTTCCCTCTCCTTCACCGTGTGTTCTTGGACAGCGGCCTTGATAGCCTCCTCGAGCTTGCTGGCCTTGAACAAAGTCGATCTATAAGGAATGCCCGCAATAGTCTTGTCGGTCTGGAAAACCATGCGCGTTAGACGAACGTAGAGCTCCTTACACGTCTCGATGTCAAGACGCAGTCGACCCAGCATCAAGGCAATCAGGCCGCCTGTGCCAGTACCGACGATTAGGTCGAAATGATCGCATGGCTTGGGAATTTCGTGTCGCTTGGGAGCGCGGCCTTCGATCTCGACAAAAGTTCGGTGCATAAGCTCCTGGATTATAATAAATATGGAGTAACCGCGGACACCTCCTCCATCTGGCGCGTATTAGCATTGGATCAAATGAAGCAGACGTCATCTTGGCGGGCGCTTACCGAGTGATAGAACTCGAAGAGGCGGACCTTTGGTGGTATCCTTTCTCCTGACTCCGCCGGAGTCCATGGGCGCAGAGGGCGTAGTTGTGTTGCGGCTTGCGCTTCAATCGAGTGAAGAAAGTTGAGATACAGGCGATTTGGGTGTTTGTAAAGGTGTCACTGTCGCGCAAAGCTGTTGGTGAGCTGTAGGTCTTGGCTCTTGTCGCTTATCGAGATCAGGTGGGCGGCTGTGTTCAGAGAGGGTTGAAGCTGATCACGCCGCGTGGGCTAAGATGAGTGGTCTTTGATGTTTTGGAGAAGTTGAAAGCTCACGTCAATATTTGATTGATCTAGGTAGGTACAGTAAGGCAGATTGTGGGCAGCCCAGGCAGTCATAGTCATAGTTCCCAGCAGAGCAGTTCTTGGCTGGCAGTGAGCAACAACCCAAGACTAAAGAGTCGGCACTACGTAACGTAACGCAGGTCGCCCCGCCTCATGGGAAGCCCAGGGCACCTCTCCTCAGCCATTTTTGGATCCATCATCCCTGGAAGCCCTGACGCAACAGTGAGCGGACCTCTCGGATTTGCGCGGGAGCCAGGCTCGTCAGTGGAGGAATCTTGGAAGCCTCTGCTGGGAACAGCGAGATGGTGCCCCTCGACCCCTGTAAATTTCGAGTCTT
This sequence comes from Fusarium fujikuroi IMI 58289, assembly GCF_900079805.1. Lineage (NCBI taxonomy): Eukaryota > Fungi > Ascomycota > Sordariomycetes > Hypocreales > Nectriaceae > Fusarium > Fusarium fujikuroi. The sequence goes on along the minus strand of NC_036626.1, from coordinate 3,826,015 downwards.
TGACTGCAGAGGCGACGGGAACTTGCCCAGGCCTGGAAACTCACGCGCCACTTGACATCCTGACAGCGGCTTGTCTTGTGGTTGGACACAGGACATTTCTCCTGGCTACTGCACGTTTAATAGAGGACATGGGGGATGCAGATGATGATCGCTGAATCCCTCTCTGCTCGTCCAGTACGCGTAGAAATCATGAGGTCCAGTTGTCTGGGCTGAAACGATGATACCATATAAACTCTACATCCCGTCCGTCCCATGTGGTTCGCAGACACGAGACGGCTAGAGAGTGGCTGTGTAAGCTTGGCTCTTCTCTTTTCGACCATCCATGCTCTCCCGCCCGTTCACGGGTCCATCGATTGTTCTTGGCGTGTTCCAAAAGCTTTGGCTTTTTTTGCCTCGATGATCTTGGCCTGTGGTTTGTAGAGATGAATCGCCTGCGTTTGATCTACAAAACGAATGAACGGGAATGAGCAGCTCCGTCGGAAAGCCCATATCCCCTCAGTGGCATTTTCCACAAGAAGGGATGGGATTTACAGTCACGGAAATAGAACGACCGAAGTTGGAAATTGTTAGTCCGTTGTGAACTATGATTGGCTGTGTAGATCTCCAGGCTGTGGCTGTGCTCGCCACACTCCCGCAACCGAGCCCTAGGGGGAGAAAACATCAAATCTTGAGAGAAGGTGTCAAAATAAACTCAGTAAATGTCGCCGTAAGCTTAGGCTATATTACCTAAATTCCTTTGTCACTTAGGATCAAGGTTCTGAGTTTTCTTTCCTCCCCTACCGAGCCTCACCCACTTGGCTGTTAGTTGTCGCTATCTTCAGGGTTTCTCATTAGAATCAGGGACGTTAACGATTTCGTCTCCATATTGGGAATGCTGGGTTTCTCGATACCAATTCTTGAAATCTTCATGAGGCAGCCAAGTGATACCCAAGAGAACCACAATTGCCTCCATCGAGTTACATGGAGTACCTGGATTTCTTGGGCTTCGACGGGAATCCACGGATTAGTTGAACGCTACGCCCAATCTTCGGCACACGGCACCAAGGCTGTATCTTTACTTTACACGAGCTCTTGACGAGACGCGCGGTCTTTCTTTTCGTCAGGAACCTTCTGACTGAGATACGAGGATTAAGGATTCAACCTCGTAATCAACCTTGGGGCTCAACAGTTTTGCTGACGAAGTCCGATCAAATGCGCGTTTACTGTACTCGTCAACCTATTGGCGAGGTGTTACTTACAATAGAAGTATATTAATAAAAACTTCGAGCCTTGTGTTCCTCAAGTAAGTATTTGTAACCCCCAAAGATGGAATGGAATGTCAAGAATGCAAACTGATCTGATTACGGTAGAATGAGGAGATACAATGTCTCCGCTTACTGCAGCAGGCTCTGGATTCCCTCCCAGTCTACCAGCCTCCACTTACACCCACCTGAATCTATTTCAGAGCCCTACAGAGTATCAACTGAAGCTGTCAGCATCCTTCCACTTTCATTATACCAGTTGGTACAATTATATTCGAAAGGAAGTGAAGGATGCATCGCGCATTCGGTGATATAGATGGTTGCTTCGCTATTCTCTACTACCTAATCTTAGACGATGTTTAGACGAAACCTCCTCCACATGCAACTTGAGCAGTTGAGTTTTGCCGAACTCAACAGGGATATGTGCTGCATCTCAAACAATAGGATTGTTTGGATGCGTCAGCCCTGCCCACACCGAGGCTCTGCTTTTGTGGTTGCTATCTGCAGACGTACCTCAGGATGCTAGGCTGCGAGGCAAGTGATTCTTATCACTTATGCAGCTCAATGGCCTTATATGTGAGCGACCAATCCATTGAGTTTCAAGACATCTACTATCTACGCTGGAGGCTTCGGGTTGCATGATCCCGTGCCAGAGAGCATAATGCGGCAAGCTCAAGGTCTACAACGACTGGCGACACAGGCTGTGCTTCTGCACACTCAGTGTTACCGTCGTGCATGCTTAGGACAAGGTTGCCGAGCGGCCCTCTCGCCGTCTGCTGCATTCATTCGTTGGAGACCCGGCTGTTTCGTGTCCTGTTCTCCTACTCGTCCTCCACGGCGCAGCAAGCTGTTGCTGGCTGTCCACAGCCGTGTTGACAAGTCGACACGGCTCGTCCGGGGCTTGAGTTGGGTGCGCCATTTCTCCACCCCGAGAGCTCATTGCTGCAATACTTTCGATTTGGTTATGCCATGGTGACATTAAAGTATGAATCGAATGATAACCGAGGACGATAGCAAGTGTTTGGGTGTAGACGATTGAGGGGGGCTTGCGCCGTTGAAACTCTGAAAGCTGATCAGCTTGAGCTAAAACGCTGCAACTGCAAAACACATCTCAGGGTCTCAACAAGCGGCCCACAAAGGACAGACCCCAAACCAGCCTCGGTGCTCTTGGTCTCGTCGTAGTTAGCGTTCAGGCGGACTGGGATAAATTCACACACTGTAGTACCTCGACGCAGGTGAGATAAGTAAAGTAAGTCAGGTAATGAGGGTGTTGTCAGTAGAGGCCGTTATCAGAGTTTGGAGAGTGAAGTCAACTGAATGAGAGTGATTCACTAACAAAAAAAAATACTCCAGATTTGACTCGACCGTCCCCAATGTGTCAATCTTATCGCAGCCCACCCGGCGTCTCAGTGAATCTGTAGCGTGTAGTGAGAATAGAGGGGGATGGGGCATGAGGCTCGGATTGGCTGGGGGAGTTGTTCAAAGTTGTGTGAGAACTTTAGCTGTGCTGGCCATGGATGATTTGTGCAGGTCAAGCTCAAGGTACTATAGGTAAGGCGCTGGAAATAATGCTGATCTAGGCTTTTCCTCTCCTGCCTCCTCCTCCTTCTTTTATCAGCTGAGAACTTTTGTGAAGCCTTCCATCTTCGGTTCTATTCGCCAAACCCCCTCAGTTCAACATTCAACCCCTCCATGGTAGTTCCAGCTACCTTTTTTCTTCTCTTCTCACAGGAGCTGCTGAGACAGACAGCTGAGTTTGCTGCTGAGCGAAGTAAAGGTGAAATAACCTGATACTGGGGAAATTGTTCAGAAGTGAGTACATGATCAGACAATCAATCAGTATGCTCTTGTTGCTCGTACAAGGCGAAACAGCCCCATCTTACCCAGCTCTCGCTGAGGTGCACGCGTTGACTTGACCTTGCTCTTGGCGAGTGAGAGGCTGACGAAGTGGAGGCGGAGGCCGCCACTTTCAGTTTGGCTCTCCTCTTCTGTGGCATTTCTGCTCGGCTAATAGCCAATGAAGAACCGCTAGCACCAACTGTACCCATCTTCCATGACCTGGGTCTAGGTCGGCCACGATAGCCTCGCCGAGCCAGCCTCACCTGTTTCTCTCTGCCATTTTCTTCTTCTTTTACCTCTTGCGACTTGGGGGGTATCTCTTTGCTCCTGGACGCGCTTTGACTTTCCACATTTTTGTAGCCATTGGCCTCTACCTTGTCCCTCCTTCTGACCTCATCAGCCGAGACTTTGTTCGCACATCGTTCGATTTCGACTTCAATTCCCCTCGCCTGCCCGTATATTTTTGTTTCGCCGTCTCTATTCACTTCTCTTCGACGTCAATTATACCGAAACTGCGACGATATTGACTCTTAACCACCGACTAGGTAGCAGGAAATTTCGTGCTCGATCCCGTGGCCGATTCGTCCTCGATTGATCAATGACCTCCTCCGGCTTAACCTGCTGACGACTGCATCTACATCGACTCACAGCCTTGCCCGATGGAACCTTCGAGTAAAAAGCGAAAGCTGGCCCCTAAGGTCAACACGACTCCCAGCAAGCCGCCGCCGCCAACACAATTCCCTCACGAATCGGTCAGCCTTGTTTTCCAGCTTTCCGCGTGTCCTTGCTAACCCAGGCTCGGATATAGCCCCAGCAACATTATCCAGCTCAGGAGGTCGCAGCTCCTCTTTCCGAAAGACATGATTTTGAGTCTTTTGCGCGGCATCTACAGGATGCTGCTATGCTGATCCAGAGACAGACCGAACGTCACCCATACACTGACGTTTCTGTGTTACTATTAAGGTGGGAAGAAGACAAGTCTGTTGATGAAGACCTGGCTGCACTCGAGCAAGTGTTCCAGAAGCACTACAAATACCGAACTGAGCGATGGCATATTCCCACGGTACCGAACCCTAGCATAAAGCTCGGAGTTCAGATTGCTTCTTTTCTCGAAAATGCAAGAGCCAATCATCTGCTCATTATCTACTATGCTGGCCAGGGCTACGTAAGCTCTGATGGCCAGCTTTTCTGGGCTTGGTGAGTCGAACATTTCTCAAATGTCCTCTTCCTCCTGCCTCTGACAGCCTTCACATAGTAATGCACGAGAAGATGCTGCAAAACTCAAGTGGGATGGCGTCCGTTGCCTGTTCGAGGATGCCCAGTCCGATATCCTCTTGTTGCTGGACACATGTGCGTTACCGGATCCTCCCATGGCCGGTAGTCACGGCGTGAAGCAAGCCATAGCAGCCTGCACATCCGACCGTAGCCCAGACAGTACAGAACGCTCCTTTACGTCAAATTTGGTTGAGGCTTTACAGAAGCTCAGTAGCGGGCGTCCCTTTACGACACAGAAGCTCCACGAGGAACTGTTATCGCTGAAGCAGCAACAGCAACTGGTTCAGACTCCTCGGCAAACGAATGGCAGTACCTCGAATACACATTCGTCTCCAAATCATCCGGTTTTTATGCCATTGACACCAGGAAAGGGTCATAGTATTGCTCTTGCGCCAATGCCCTCAAGATCTCGTTCAGAATCACAGAATGGAGTCGACACAGAGGGTCAAGGGAACCGCGAAGAACAGCTCATTGACCCAGAGTCAGTTGTTGACCTTAGGTTTGAAGAGCACCGTGTCCTCGTTTGTACGACTTTTGTTGGTGATGCTAGCCCAGATATGTCCTTTTTCTCCCAATGGCTACAAAGCACGCCTCCCCTGGGCGATAAAATTGCGGTGGAAGGCATGTTCCTTGGACCACCTACGATGCTTCTTATCTCCATGCCCCACTCCATCTGGAACGTGGTACAGCACGACAAAGTTTGTTGTTTCTTGGGATATATAAGCTCTCACAACATGATTCACTTGTATCACAGACTTGTAGGTTCTTCTGGTATTAAGCCTTCTGCAAGAGAAGTCGAAGATGGCCGAATTCTTCTGGAGGCAAGGGACCACGCATATGGGACACCCGCACGTGTTCGACGAGACGAGGGTCACGATATTTCTTTCCATTCCCCGGCCGTGAGGGAAACTCCCAACTCCGTAGAACGAAACGAGCATCTTCCACAAACAAGTCCTTCAGCCCCATCGTATGCGAACCCGGCAGGTGGACATGGCAAACCCAAAGACGAAGTGGAGGACTCTGCGGAGATGCAGGAAGCTGCTGAACAGTTGAAGGCCTTGAGCCATGTGCGGCATCGCAGCGACGAGACCCAAAATATCAACAGGCCGCGCACGATCCTTCCTGACGGGATGCCTGACATAAGGCCAGATGGCGAGACTGAGGAGCATGGTAACGATGATCCTTTGGCAACACTTCGCAATGCCAACGCGGCAGCCAAGCCGCCACGACGGTCCCTCCCCAAGCAGGACACTCGCTGCAACCATTGCAGTCACGCCCCTTTTAAGGACTCGTCTTCGTTGAGGAAACACATTGCTGCGGCCCATACCAGGCCGTTCCCATGTGCGTTTTCATTCGCTGGATGTACCAGCACTTTTGGATCCAAGAACGAATGGAAACGACATATTGCATCTCAACATCTGTGTTTGCAGTACTATCGTTGTTCATCCTGCCCTCAGAGCACGGCCGAGGGCAAGGGCAACGAGTTCAACCGCAAAGATCTGTTCACCCAACACTTGCGACGCATGCATGCACCCTTCCAGATCAAGAGAGCGATTGCTAAGGGTGATAGTAAACTCCAATCTGAGTGGGATACGCATGTGAAGGACATGCAAGTGTCGTGCCTTGTTCAGCGTCGCCTACCACCTCAGCGCTCAGCATGCCCGAAGCAAGGCTGCCAGAGCGTCTTCGAAGGCCCATCGTCCTGGGACGAGTGGACCGAGCATGTCGGTCGGCACATGGAGAAGGGCGAAGGTGGCAGGCTTGGAGTGGATGGCCTTCTGGCCCAGTGGGCACTGGATGAGGGCATCATCGAGCGCAAGCCTGATGGCGAGTACCGGTTGTCGGCAAGCAACGGTATGGGAAGCGGCGGAGCTACTGGGGGTACGAGTGGCAGCAGCACAGCTGTTCCCCCTGTCTTTGAACAGAAAGAGTCGACTATGACATCAACATCGACAATTGAACCCTCACAGCCGGCGGAAGAATCCCTGATCATGGACACAAAGCCTTCAGAAGACAGGATGGAGGTTGACACTCCAGAGTGAAAGAAGAAATTTGGCGCTTGGTGACTGACTACAGGACCCATGTTACGAATCAGTGTAATGCACTCAACGATATGACGAAACGAAGTAAATGACCTGAGATTTTATACAGCTTTCCTTTCTTATAGTAGTGACAGTCGCTACCTTACTCAGCAGTCACTCGCTTAGATGACTTCTCATAAAGACTACCCTGACGGGACGGATTGAGTTCAATCCGACTGGAGTTATGAGAAATGTAAAAGGATACAAAAAGTCAATGATCAAAATAAGAGACAATCAAATGAGCTTGCTAGTATAAGTGATCCATCTTTTGTATTGTACAGGTTTAGCTTGTTCCTGAATATAAGTATCTATGTTAAGAGATATGACCAATTGGAGTTTGTCTGGAAGTGCTAAATAATTAGCAAGCTTCATTGAACCATTACTTCTATCAGAACTACGGAGTAAAGATCTTTCTATGAGCATTTTGTTCAGGGGATTTCTTCAATCGTTGTCAATCAAGGCCCACCAACATCGGTAAAATAATTTTGCGCCCCTCCGAGTGCTGGTGAAGTGTCGCAACACTGAGGGGGGGAACCGCTAGGCTATACCAAATCAAGCACCCAGCTCCATCCACAAACAAGGCTAAGACAACCAACACCATCCTCCAACCGCTCGAGGCCCAGGTTCCCGAGTGGACAAGACATGAGCTTTCAAGCGCCTCCAAGCCCAAGCCCCCACGACCCATCACTATCCTCACCTTCTTCTCCCGCGCCTGCGCCATCTCCAACATCCACGGCGCGTCACTACCAGCAGCAGCAACAACAACAACAACAACAACAACAGTACCAACAGCAGCAGTACTCCCCGCAGCCGCAACATCAGTGGCAGCAGCAGCAGATCGCTATGATGAATGGTATGAATGGGACGAACATGGCTGCCGGGATGCCTGTTCCTACACCTGCGGGCCACCAAGCTGAACTTAACTACATCTATGGTATGGTTGAGGAGCTCAGCCGCCAACTTGCAGAGAACCGAAGGGTTACAGAGGATATTGTCAATGGGTTGGGAAGAGTGAGGAACAGGGCGAGGGCACAGGGGGTTAACAATTCACAAGTTATTGAAAATGCTGCCGATGATATAAATGGTATGTCTTCTATCTTACACTCACTGAACCACAGCTAACCTATCCCAGGCCAAGAACAAAACATCGACGCTCTCGTATCCCTCCTCACAGAATCTCTCGAAAAGGCAAAGTTCAGCCGTGACTCCAATGCCAAACTCCTCTCGCAATACGCCAACGCCATGGCAAACCTCCTTCGACAATTCCACGAATACAAGACAAAGCACGTCAGCGACGTAGCCGCCTGGCACCGCTCCTACCGCAAGCAACTCGCCGACGCACGCGACGAGAACGCCCGTCTTCGCGAACAAATCTGGCAGATGCAAGCGCACGCAGGTCGCGCGAACGAGAGCCTTCGCGAGTACCGGCGCAAGTACGACGAAGACGAAGGGCGCTGGAACAAACTCGTTGATGAGAAAGCGCATCGTCAGGAGTTGCGATTCTGGAAGCGCATGGCTATGCCTGAACTCGACGATGATGATCCTTACTGGAGTGACGATGATGATATTATCGACCCTGCTGAAAAGCAAAGGTTGCATGAACTGGACCTCAAGGCGGCGCAGGAGCAGTTGGACAGTCAGGCAGAGGATAGTGATGGACAAGGTCCGCCGCCTCAGCTGCCTCTACCGGGTATGGGTATCGGGATGGGCATGATGGGAGGTATTCCGATGCAAAGGGAAGATTCTGGGGCTTCGCATGGTGTACCTGCGTTGCCACCTCGGCCGTCGAGCGCGGCGTCAAGTACAGGGTCGACGGGACAGTAGGGGGAGTGTTTGAAGGGCAGGGAGACGACTTGAAAAATGGGACTGTTTTGATTTAGCGATACCCAAGACATGAATGGATATGTACTATAGGAATAAATGGATTTTATGTGTTAAGAAACATGCTATTGCTCAGTTCCTCAAGCATCAGGAGCCACGAAGAATGAAGCAGTAGCTTGCCTAGCCAATTCAGTGTTTATGATGATGAATGGAAGCCATCAAGAGAAAAACTGATCAAGAATTGTATGAAGTATCGTCTTGCACTATCTTGTATCCCCATTTCCGGTATCAAACTATGGCATGCCGCCTTTACTGTACACTACTCTTACACCAAACAACCCAACCGTGTATCTAGTCCGGTCAACTCCCCGCTCACCCTTATAGCATCGATTTCATGTTCATGTCTCACATTTTAATGATTAATAACCACTTTGCTCCTTTCGCGAACCTCCATCGCCACTACCACCACCCTCACCATCCTTGGCTCCAGCAGCTGCCTCCTGAATACCCTGCTCATCACCTCGAAGCTTGGCAAAATATGCTTTGATATCCTCAGCGCCAATGGCTTGTCCGCTCTCGGCAAACTGCTGAAAGAATGGCTTGAGTCGTTCCTTGAGGTGGTTGTAAGCCATGACACCCTCGATGGCTCGTACGCGGTCGACATTGCGAAGTGCGCTCTCACCACGCTCAAGGAGACTGCCACTGCCGTGAGAACCACCGCCATTGCCGCCTGCTTGGGAGCCATCGTCGGACAGGGGTGGTTCGTAGACTTCTTCCTCTTCGAGGAGCTGAGGGTGGGGGTTGAGGTTGGGATAGCAGGATGAGCAGCGGCAGAATGCTTCGCGAAAGTCTTCCTTCATGAAGAGCGAGAACTGTCCCTGAAGGGCAGGGGGAAGATTCTTCAGTTTGCAGGGGACCGTATCGGTGAATGACGTCTCTGCGGGCTTCGAATTTTCGGATAGGGACTCGCTCTTGACACGCTTAACTTCTGTAGACTCCTCGGTATCATCTTCGGCCTTGCGCTTTCGCGAGTCTGATGCGGACCCGTCTGTAGGTGCTTGCTCAGTAGCAGTAGAAGATTCCTCTTTGACCGAGGGTGCCTCAGCTTTTGCTTCTGAGTCGGCCTGGTTGACAAAGACTGCGGGAAGAAAGCCCGAAGTACCAGCGTAGCGCTTGATCCAGGGATGCGCATCGACACACTTGTAGCATAGGAAGGCCTCGAAGGCATCCTCCTCTGGAAATCCTGGGGGCATGGGGACATCTTCATCCTCTTCCTCTTCCTCGGCAGTAGGCTGGGCAGTACCGTTCGTCTCCCCAGACTTCTCGGCCGGATTCTGCTGCTCTTCGTTACCCTCGGTGATCGTCGTCAACTTGGCTTCGTCAGCATTCTCTTTAGCTGCCTTCTTAGGCTTCTCCATCTTCTCGAACCAGTTAGGCCCCATGCCAACAAGACAACCTGGATGATACCAGTCTTCGCCGCATCCACCTGTTTCAGTAGTTCCCAGACCAAGACACTGGAACATTGTGCCCTTCTGTTGGAACGGATCATAGTCGCACTCGCAGCCGCAGAATCTATTGCGGAAGTTGTGATTGTACTTATTGTTCACATCGGGCTCCTCGGAGTGAACCCCACCTCGAGTGTTGGTGGCCTCGTTCAGGCGGAGAGTACATGGGCTTGTCGATGGGATGCGCTTGGTACCGCAGTCGCATGTGAAGTTGCGCTTCTGGAAAATCTCGACGAGTGTATGTTCGCCGTGACATTGGATAGAACAAGCATAGCAGACACCTGCGGGGGTCCAGTCGTCGCCTTCTTTCGCTGGTGGGGGGTTGCAGGTCAGGCAAGCAAAGACAGCTTGTCGCAGAGGCCCGAGAATTTTGGTACATGTATCAATGCTCTACAGAATCGTAAGTCAATGCCGCAACCGGAAGAAGAGTGGAGTGGAAACAAACGTAAGGAAGTGCCTCGCGGGCATCGGCTTCAAGAGCTTCTTGAGATCGAATAAACCTAGTTGGTGTTAGAGAGCTACTACATGTTCAGAGAAACTGGCATCCTACTCGGCAGCTGTTTGCGATGTCTCGGAAGTTTGCGACTTTCCAGAAAAGCTATCCTTGCGTTCTCGAGATTGTTGTTGAGGCGCATCTTGCGCGGGCGCAGAGGCCGAGGGGGCGTCTGCAGACATGAGTGCGATTGATGAGATCAGAGAGAGGCTGTCGAATATTGAAGATAAATGTGGAAAAGAAAGAAACAGATGAAAGATGACTGTCAAAAGATCGGATGACAGATTTGTCAGAATTGATGGGTGATGCAAGGTTTGATACTTGTACAAGTACAAGATGAGGAGAAGGGTCAGTTAAGGTCCTACCTTATCGACAGTGCGACAGTTCCTTAACTACAGCTCGAGTTGGAGGTTGCGAAGCTCGTAGGGTGCTATAATAACGCGGGCATCTATAGGGGAGCTTGTTGTAAGGTTTAGGCCAAGTAATTCTGTCAGCAGAGGCAAACCACTTTACGCGTGGCACGTCAGTACCAATCAATTAACGCGTCGAGCCGCGCCTTGATACGCGAAATTACCCCCTGTCAACTCCACCCACTTTCATGCTGTTGTTTCCCTTCCAACCATGACCACGAATTGAGCCCCTCAATCTTGACACTTTCAGTTCAAACCAAACTTTTGGTCTCCAGAATTACTCAGATACTCTATCACGATATCACCAACTCTCGATATCTTTGAAGAGTTGCAATCATGAGGTTTGTCTCTCCAGGGTGTTCTTCACCATCATTTAAGCAAAAGAAAATTAGCTAACAGCCACTTGAAGTTCCCCGCTACACCCTTCTTCGGCTCGTCCGAACAGAAAGCGATCGAGAACAGGAGGAAGCGATGGCCCTTCACCAGCAGGCTTCGGCTCAAGCCCTATGCCTTCTTCGCCCCCTGCCGAGTTCAACATGGCGCACGGTGTCGAGGACGACGATGACATCGAAGAAGAGGCCCAGATCCAAGACGATATCGATGAGCTAGACGAAATGGCAGAAGACGACGTTGATCTGTTCCGTGAAGGCTACGAGGCCGATTACCAAGAACGAGAGAATGACATGTACGAAGGCATTGGCATTGACGACGAGGGCGATTATGACGAGATGAACCTTGCCGATCGACGTCGGCTAGAAGCTCAGCTCAATCGAAGAGATCAGGCAGTCAGACGGGAAATTCCCAATATCTATCTCGATGGCGATGAAGATGATGGCGACATTGATCTCACAGCCCAGCCCCGACGTCGCCGTCACCATTACGATGAAGATCCCGACGATTTCATGGACACCGACATCATGGCCGAGGAACTCTCCCTCGAAGCACTTGCTGATGTAAAGGCTACCAACGTCACCGAGTGGGTGTCGCAACCCTCAGTCCAGCGAACCATCAGACGCGAGTTCAAAGCTTTCCTCACATCCTACACCGACAGCTCTGGTTCATCCGTCTACGGTAACCGAATCCGAACACTCGGTGAGATCAACGCCGAGTCTCTTGAGGTCTCATACGAACACCTCTCCGAAAGCAAGGCCATTCTGGCTTACTTCTTGGCCAATGCGCCTCAAGAGATGATCAAGTTGTTCGACGAGGTTGCCATGGACGTCGTTCTGCTTCACTACCCCGATTACGAGCGCATTCACGCCGAGATCCACGTTCGTATCTTCGATCTGCCTGTGCACTACACACTACGACAACTCCGCCAGTCTCACCTCAACTGCCTTGTTCGAGTCAGCGGTGTCGTTACCCGACGATCGGGTGTCTTTCCTCAGCTCAAGTACGTCAAGTTCGACTGCAGCAAGTGCGGTGTTACTCTCGGACCTTTCCAACAAGAGTCAAACGTCGAAGTCAAGATCACATTCTGCCAAAGCTGCCAGTCGAGAGGCCCCTTCACTCTCAACTCGGAGAAAACTGTCTACCGAAACTACCAAAAACTCACCCTCCAAGAATCTCCTGGAACAGTACCCGCTGGTCGATTGCCACGATCGCGCGAGGTTATTCTTCTCTGGGATCTGATCGACAAGGCAAAGCCTGGTGAGGAGATTGAAGTGACTGGAATCTACCGCAACAACTATGATGCTCAGCTCAACAACCGCAACGGCTTCCCTGTGTTTGCTACTATCCTCGAAGCAAACAATGTTGTCAAGTCTCATGACCAGCTGGCTGGTTTCCGAATGACTGAAGAGGATGAGCACACAATCCGCAAGTTGTCTCGCGACCCCAATATTGTGGACAAGATTATCAACTCGATAGCACCTAGTATCTACGGCCATACTGACATCAAAACCGCCGTGGCTTTGTCGCTCTTCGGTGGTGTTGCCAAGGTTACCAAGGGTGCTCATCACCTCCGAGGTGACATCAACGTACTCCTCCTTGGTGATCCAGGTACAGCCAAGTCCCAGGTTCTCAAGTATGCTGAGAAGACAGCTCACCGAGCTGTGTTTGCTACAGGTCAAGGTGCCAGTGCTGTCGGTTTGACGGCCAGTGTCCGAAGAGATCCTCTCACCAGTGAATGGACTCTGGAAGGTGGTGCTCTGGTGTTGGCTGACCGTGGAACTTGTCTCATTGACGAGTTTGACAAGATGAACGACCAAGATCGAACATCTATCCACGAAGCAATGGAACAGCAGACCATCTCCATCTCCAAAGCCGGTATTGTCACCACCCTACAAGCTCGGTGTGGTGTCATTGCTGCCGCCAATCCCATCGGTGGACGATACAACTCCACCGCCCCCTTCTCTGCCAATGTTGAGTTGACAGAGCCTATCTTGTCTCGTTTTGATATCCTGTGTGTGGTGCGAGACACCGTTGAGCCCGAGGAGGATGAGCGTCTGGCACGATTCATCGTCGGATCACATAGCCGAAGCCACCCTCTCAGCCAAGCTCAGCAGGACTCGATGGAAGTTGAACATGATACACAAGCTGAGACACAAGCCACGAATGGTGGTCGCAAGGCCGAGGGTGATATTCCCCAGGAGTTGTTAAGAAAGTATATCCTCTACGCGCGCGAGCACTGTTTCCCGAAGCTGTACCATGTCGACGAGGACAAGATTGCGCGACTGTTTGCCGACATGAGACGAGAGTCTCTTGCCACCGGTGCCTACCCCATCACAGTAAGTTCTTCCTACATCATGAAAACCGCGACATCTCAAACTGACAAACTTAGGTGCGACATCTTGAAGCCATCATCCGTATCAGCGAAGCCTTCTGCCGCATGCGCCTCTCAGAATACTGCTCATCACAAGACATGGACCGAGCGATCGCCGTCACAGTGGACAGCTTCGTGGGCAGCCAGAAAGTTAGTTGCAAGAAGGCTCTCGCGAGGGCATTCGCCAAATACACGCTCGCGCGGCCTGGTACTCAGAAGAAGACCGGCGGCAACAGCCAAGCGAGACGGCAGACTGGTGTTGTTGGTTAAAACGGATAGTGCGTCTGTGATGTTGTAATGAGGACGGGTGTTTTGGCGAAGAGGTTTGGAATGGATATCAGCTTTGCAATGACGGCTTGTATGAATGAGTTGAGAATACCTCGCATGTAGATTTAATGTATCATGAGATCAAAATACACGATCACAACGTGCGGATCATTCCGTGTTCGCAGAATTGCCCTTTTCATCATGCCAGTTTCTGTATCATTGCCTTGTTCACGAAGCACAACGAGTGTTCGCATTTCACACCAGATATGGTCATTGCCCGAGCTTATAGAGTACTCATAGTGAGAACAGCGACACTTTCTATGAACAATGTCAGTATTACAACTTGCTCTGCGGCTCGTGCACATAGTTATGGACTGGGAATGCTCACTCAATGAGGGGGATTTCAAGCAATGAATAGGCGTCGACTCATCTGCTGACTTCACCTTTTCCCCTCAAGACATTCCATCTCAGCAATCTTATATCAACAAGGAAATACCTTTATCTGTCAAACGAACTACCCATCGACAACCACCATGAATTCCTTTATCGCATACACTGCTCTTCTCTTCCTCATTGTCCAAATCATCGGCACAGCACCCCCACAGCATATCTTCCACAAACCCCGAGACTTTCAACCCACTGGAGACCGGAGAGAAAACGGCCGACGATCTTTTGCCAACATGCATGCATGGTATGATATGCACATGGACAGTCGCGTGTGGGATATGTATCTCGGTCTCTGGTGGACCAAGCTCGTAATCGCTCTGCTCATTCTTGTCACTACTGGTCAGTTTCCGGGAACACTGATTGGATCGTTGGCTTACGTGGTGTTCTATTTCTTCCTGGCTCTGGTGTTGATAGTTACAGAGAGGCTTTGGGGTACCGTTTGCGGATTATTTGGGTTCCATGACCTACTTGCTACGTGGTTCGACCCGTGAACAACTAACTACATTGTATTTCGAGGTCAGGTGCCTTGTCCGAGTGAGTATAATGTTGCTGGCTAAGTCAATATTGCACCATTCACTTGGAGCCCTCTCCTGGGACTGCACCGTAAGTTGGTTTGCTAACACAATTATCAGAAATATCAGCATGACAAAGGTGGCATTATGTGAAGCCGGCAAGCCCATATACAGGACAGATAAAAAATAGAAAAGAGAAAAAGAAAAGTGGTAAAAAGACTTCTGCTGTATCAAACAAAATGCCCTCGTATTTCCAGCAAATGTTATGAATATGTGACTGTACCCAGTCTGATCTTCCCCCAAATCGTAGCTCTGTTGGTAAGATCGTGATAAACCTCAAAGATATTCAAAGGCTGTAATCAAGGATACATATTGACAATCAGAATGAAACAATTTTCATATTCCTATGTAACAGGAGCTTCTATCGTGAATATGGATGAAGAGAAGTCTTCTCACACAGGTTTTCTATTTCTAAACTCTTGCTGCAGTACAACTGACCCATACATAGACTCAAGGGATTGGTGCTTCAAACCATTCCTCGATAGCCTTGGTGAACTGATCAGGATCCTGAAGCGGCGCAAAGTGACTCACGCCAGTCAAAATCTCGACGTGGCTCCCATTGATAGCCTTGTGCAACTTCTCCGGCACATCTCTGTTCACAGCCTCCTCATGCTCAGCCCCAACAATGATAACCCTCGGTCCATCGATAGATCCAAGCTGCTCATCCGTGAACTGGGGAAGCGTAGCCTCCATCGTGGCAACTTTGGTGCCGAAGAGGGTGAAGTTGGCGTGAGGCTGTAGTTCAGCGTACTCAGTACGGCAGCGAGATACAAACTCCGAGAAGATATCTGTACTTGAGAACGTGGCGTTGGTCTGCTCGGGGTTGGCTGATCCTCCAAAGATGAAAGCCTTCTTGATGGGTTCTGACATGACAGGGTCGATGAGTGCAGCGAGAGTTGTGATGGCACCATCGGACCAGCCAACGACGTTGTACTCGGAGATGCCATGGCTCTTCAGCAGATCATTCGTATCTTGAGCGAACCCTTCATAAGTGAAGACATCGTTCTTGTTGAAGGTTGAACGACCGTGGCCTCGGCGATCAACAGCAATGACATAGTATCCGTGCTTGATAAGACGGGAGATGACGGATCCAAAGTATGCAGAGTAACCTAGACCGCCATGGTCCATAACAATAGGGATAGCATCCGCTTTTTTGTTGTACTCCTGCATCCAGAGAGAAACATTGTTGATGTGGGTTGTTTTGTGGGTGATGGGTGCTGGCAGGTCTGGCGTGGGTGGGAGAGTCAGCCAGATTGGCTTCTCCTGACGGGTAGCCAGACCGTTGGCGAGAGCTCCGAAAGCGAGCAATTGCTTGAACAACATTTTGAATGGATTGCTGGTTTCTTCAGTCACATTTCAGGGGCTGTAGAGGCATTATATATTCCAATTGGTGGTCTAAGCTGTAATACGAGATGGGCTAATACATCCCAGTCAATGCTCAACTGCCGGCGAGCACGGCTGTGAATAGAAACTCTAATCCAGGGAGCATAGTAATTTCCCTTAGAAAGACGCTATGCTAGGATATCCTAGTCGAAATACTGTGTTCTGCTTGGTGGATAGTATGTCCATAGAACTTTTCGACGCCGTTGCAAACTCTATCTTTCGCTTAGCGGACAACTCGGAGTCGATGATTATGCTATCACAGCGCTTATTAACAAAAGCGTCGTAATTTATACGACTATCCGAGGTTTCCGAGGAAGATTGGTCGCGTATACTTTGTGTTTCCAACTCTTGATTGAGCGTATGATAGGCTGTGAGTGTTTATTCGACACCAACTTGCACATCTTGCCATTTGCTTAGCATCAGCGATTGGGGAGTGAAGAAACCGTATTTTCAAGTCTCAAAGACTGGTTGGTCAGTCACATCGGCTATGACTTCAGGTGGAATGGAAAAGAGATGTGTAACAGGGAAGGGTCACTGATCACTCTAGTGATGCAAGGTCTCACGATATATCTAGGCAAGTTGAGATAATTGAAATATTAGATTCATTCATTATATAGTAACCCTCGCCTTCAAGCCATCCAGTGACCATGAGAAAGCGAGCCCAGTCCTAATCCATTCCCAGGGTTGATAGTTCATTACACGTGAAGGGTATGGCTTGACCCGAAGCCTGCCCATATTCAGGAGTACCTGCCCCCTCATCAAGTAGACTCCCAGCCTCTTTACTTGGCAATGATGATGTTGTTGTTGACTAGTGAAGAGTTAGCACTTGTTGAAAACAATCGATTCGATTTGATCACTTACCCTCTTTAGAGATGATAGTGATCTGGGGCTTCAAAGCAGCATCGATGAACTGAGCCAAGTTCAGGCCAGCAATGCCGTTGATGAGCCCAAGGTTCAGGTTGCCAAGGTCCAGTCGAGACAGCTCAAACTGGTCAAAGATACCAGTCTCGGCAATAGCAAGCATGGTGGAGAGCTGCTGGAGCTGGAGAAGAGACTGGAGGCTAAAGTCCCGAGAGGCGAAGAGATCTTGGAAGACGACGACGTTGAAGTTGTTTCGCTGGCTGAGGACCTGGAGCTTGCCGAGGTTGAGCTGGTTGACCCGGAGAAGGTAGTTGAGATCGACTTGGCTAAAGGCGAGGCCGCCTCGGTTGAGACGATCATCCTGGCGACCACGGCCAGCACGGTCCTCTCGGTCATCCTCGCGCTCGCCCTCACGGCCCTCCTCTCGTCCAGGCTCGCGGAGATCAGCACGGCCGTCCTCGCGGTCTCGGCTGGGGGCACTCTCATTGAGAGCAGCGCGCTCTTGAGAGAAAGTGGCAACACCGGGGGCGGCGGCAGCGAACGCGGCAGAGGCGATAACGAAGAAAGCTGAGAACTTCATCTTGAAAGGATTGAGAAGGTGGTTTGGTTGTGTGTTGAGTGAGTGAGTGAGGGTTGGAGTTGGACAGTAAATATCAAATGGGTATATGAATGTTGCGAGCACAGCTCTAAGGGCGAAACGGTGGAAGGAATGAAAGCCGACAAGAGCACAGCTGGAGAGTACAGTGTTAGTAAACTTGATGTTTGCAGTCGGGAATAGTGTTAATGGCTCACCTCTTTAGGAAATGACTGGTGTTTGGAAGGATGGACTGGGAGATGATTCTGAGATGAAGATTCGAATTATTTCAGCGGGAGTTCTTCCCCATCTTTATAGGTAAACTACTCACAAACATTGTCAGCTCAGATTCAGCGTTGTTTCTTGATCGGAAGCATTCCATCCCCAGAGCCGTGCTGGTCGAGCACGTCAAAACCGCCATGAAAGGCTCCTTGTCACCGGCAACACCAGAGGCCGGAGCTAGCCCTATGACGATACCGTACGGAAGCGTAATACAATGTCTCATGGTATCGATCTGGCGTGGTAGAATGCAACATGTCCCCGGAAGTGGGAACGCCAAGCTGGGCTCTTTTTCATCCGCTCAGGTCTTGCAGGGATCAAAGTGTCAGAGCTTCGGGGACTGCACGAGAGAGCGGAGCCGATGTGACTATAGGAGACATCAGATAAAGCCCAAGGCTGAGTTTCAGATCTCGACTTTGCACTGCAGATTCCTGTCTCCAAAAAGTTAAGGTTGGGTTTATGCTTCTTGGATCGACAGGGGTCTGGTGCATGCCCTGTCAGAGCGTGGATGGTTGGCGTCTCAACCTGTCAATCAGTCAGCAGGCATTAACACGGCTAGATGAACAAACGTCTCAGGTTTGTGACGGAAGAGCCATCACCGAAAGATACAGAGCCGCTCATTGGATGTAGTTCGTCGAAACACTTTCAGAACCTTAGTCGAACGGATGACGGGAAACTGTCATTGCCGATCCTTGACTTTGCACTTGACCGAATCAGAGAACCAGATGGCGAGTTGGGATTGCTCAGAGGAACTGCCGAAAAGTTGGACTAGAGTAGTAAAGTTGCCAATAGGGTAACCGGCCGTGAATATCAAGCCATGTTGAGATCTTTTGAATCTCAAGAGTTCAACGAAGCTCTTGCAGCCGATCAACATCTGGAGTGATGTGTGAATCGAGACTGAGAGCGGCTTTCGACAATTGGCCCTTCTCGGTAGGTTCGCTGTATCTCGTGGGACTCATTATTCATCTGATAATTTGTCCATGTCATATCCGACTCGACTGAAATCTTGGCTGTGAGACACTCGTCCAAAGTTGTGAACTTGCACAAACCATCTTGGCATCCATCAGACGAAGAATATTGAAATACCCAGGCCATAGTGCTTCAGGTAACTCGCTTCAGGATACTGAGAGCCTTTTTGCGTTGCAGTCGAGAATATGACAGGCTTAAATATTGACCGGGGGCAAATGAATATCCTTTCTTGGCAAGTATCGCAAGGTGCCCGGCCAAGTTTGTGTCTCCTCGGGCTTGGGTTGGGTTGAGTTTCGAAGAATAAGACAGGCAATTGCTGGGTTATTTGACCGGCTTAGTTCAATGTTAGTGTCTGCGAAGCAAAGAGAGTGACCTTGGACTCACTTGGTGTGGTAGCTATTCCATTGGGGAACTCAGCCAATTGCTCTTTCTTGGCCAAAGTCTAGTTGATAGTTTGAAACATCTCTCACAATTTCTGTGGCAAGACTTTGCTTATTCTTCGTCTGGTGTTGATATCAAAGCTGCCTGCTCGATTCGTCACAACTCGTCAGCGATATCGGACTCCCTCATCGCTCCCAGCACTGCAGACCGCCGTACCCGCTCGTCGAAGCTCAGTAACCGGTCTGAAGATCTCTCCCGATCTTTGAGAGAGCTTCGAATTTCTTTCTCTTTTGTTGAAAATCAAAGTGGTGCCTTGGCGACGATGCCGAGGACTTTGGCCACGGCGTCTGAGGAACTGAACAGCAAATAGAAGAAATCAATTCATGTCCGGCCAAGCTACTGCCGGCCATCAGCCGATAAGAAGTGGGATATGCTTCTGAAACCTCTTGGCTGGGAAGAATTCAATGATCAGTCCCGGCTACTGAGTTGGTTAAAAGGTTTTTGTCTCCCCTACCAAGTTTGGTTGACGATGAGGAACTGTCTGGCTGCTCTCAACTTCTGATTTCATATTGGATCTTCTCATTATCAGAGCATCAACGCTTACAAGACCCGGAACGGCTTCCCATCGCCGAACAAGAAAGAAGGCTCAGTACAGCATACGACACCCGACGGACCACGGTAGTATCTTTATATGCCCTGTTCCCCGTTATCTGTTTACATGGCTGACTTTTCATTCTACCTCCCAGGTTCTTAAATAGCATCTCAGGCATCCTAGCTACACGAAAACACCCTCACAGAGCCTCCAGCTTCCGAAAGCCAAAAGTCATGTCCAGGCTCTCAATATAACCTCCGAACGAGGCAACCCCTTTTCGTTCAAAGACACGACCCATAATTATCCTCTCCATTTTCAAGAGAAACATCATTGTCCTTCGAGGAGAGAGTGATAGTTCCCTCACTATATCTATCTCAGGAGAGAAACGAGACATCAGACAAGACAAGTCCAAATCTTCTCGACCTCAACACATAGTTGAGGTCCAGGAAGCAAGAAGACTTGTGACCTCTTTTCTAAGTTATGACAGAACTCAAGTAAGTCTAGGATAAGCTTGGTAGGATTTGAGGCCAGTCTATTCTATTCCAACACCTTGATTCAATATCAGAAGTTTTCTTGCTCCCCAAAGACCTGGCTCCGACCCAGGGTCCAAGTGCCAAACCAAGTGCTTTCCCTCCAATTTCCCAGCTTCAATATATGCTGCCTACCATTCTGCAGATTAGTCTCATCAGATGGTGCGCGGAGCTCTACAATGGTTGGGTGTATCGGCTTTCTCAAACGCCAACCGCACATGGTAATATCAAATTCATTGATATTAGGAATAACATAGGATTTTCGGAAAGGAGTCCCAACGTCAAAGTCGCTTCAAACTTGCTTGCCAAATAGATTCATCATGCTTGGACTACAGTAATCGCATCTGCTTGCATTCTCCTCATCGCACCTCTGTTGATCAACGCCTCTCCTCCAAGAGTCAGATGAAGAGGCCCTGGCTGCGAAGCGGTATTCTGCTCTGACGGCAGTCTCACCGATGCCGCCTCGGCTTGATGTCACATCTCATCAACTCCCACAATACCATTTATCTGCCTCATATCCGGTCTGGGCTCCCCCCACTCCTTAAGCTGACTTCCTATATGCGCCAAAGCATCAGCATCAAGAGTCTCCGTCCATGTAGGGGCACGTAGAATGAACCACATCAACGCAAAAAGCCCCATAACTTGAAGACATATCAGTACAGTGACAGTTATCACCGCTGCTGAATCCTTTTTGGGCTTTATGACTGCAGTTCCCGGGCTATAGAAGATGGGGCGCTTCTCAAATAGCGAGGCGGCTGTGGTGAGAAGGGCTTCGTTTGCAAAGAGCATGGCCTTTTCGAGTGCTTGTGTAGTGGCCTCTTCATTCTTGAGGCCATCGAAATAATAGTAAATCAAATCCTGCATTTTCAGACTATGCTTCCGATTTCTCACAGATGGACTGCACCAGCCCAGGTTGTACTCGCGCGGCATCATTCCAAGCAGTGGAAACAACGAGTTGTCACAGATATTTTCGATGGTCTGATTGTAAGTGTCACGATCAGCAACCCTAGCTGCTTGAAAGAAAGAGGAATTTCCAAACATAGCCAGAGCCACGGTCATGAGTGGACCTGGCACAGGGGGCCCTTGGTAGGTGTTGCTCGGTTTACCGCGATACTTTTGCAGTTCTTCGTCCGGGATTCTAGTCAGCGGTAAGTGGTTAGCCAGGGGCTGTCAAAGAGATATCATGACTGAATGGGGTGCATACTCTGCTGCTGGATATCTGTCACCTGGAAATGTTTGATCCCACTGAGGGCTATTGATATAATAATCGTTGAACTCATACTTGAGTTCTCGCCATGAAGGCCACTCGTCACGAAAGGGCCCAGGCTTTCCGCCGTTTGCGTTGTTCGGGAGCTGGAACCATCCTCTCCTTGAGACACTGTCGCATCTGAGGACGTAGCTATCATTATTTCGAAATTGTCCGGAGCTGTCTTGACCTCCAGGAATACCCCATTTCATAGACAACCACAAAGTCTCGTTGTGCTCTTGTTTGTCTCGACTTCTGTTCCAAGCCACAGTGTCATGACTTCCCTCAGCACAAATATCGACATTCAGCCACTCTTCTGTGAAAGATGGCGCGAATGGCTTGTCCCCCTTGCACTGTTTCGGAAAGCTTTTGGTCAAGTAACAATTTGCTGTAGAATCCATCCTGGCTGCGTGATGTCGATAAACTCCGGTGGCGGTGCCGTTAGGGACGGAAGACGCATAATATCGCCGTTTGCCCTTACCGTACGACGACTCCTGGTAGTACCAGTCGAAAGTCCGTCTGTTGTCCGTATAGTAATTTGGGCTCTCTCCAAGAGAAACCTCATCAGACCACAGATTGATTTGGATATCACTATTAGTGGAGCCGAGTAGCTTCTGGCTGGTCTTCATGACGACAACGTCTTGTGGGCAGAAGTTCAGATCGATGGGCTCCGCGTCCCGCGCAATGATCTGAGTATTTAAATCCTTGAAAGGAAACTTGCAAGCTCCCGAACCGCAATCCCGGTACGCCGCGGGATGCCCTTTGCACGTCAAAACGTTAATCTCTTCGTCTCGGACTAGGGTGGCTTGTATGGGTGGTTGGATAGCGGCTGTTCAGAAACGGTCAGTGTAGGGGGCATATGGTGCAGGATCAGGGGGCGTTCCCGGACTTACTGATCAGGATGAGGAAAGTCGCCAGCCAAAGGTAGAGTGACCGTTCCGTGATTTGAAGCTTGCTTGGAGGTTTAACCAGATATCGCGGGTCTAGCCATTCTCTATCTGTCAGCGCAAATAGCTGCAAGACGCTCAATTTCTGAGCTGGGCTTCGACGCTGCGTGTAGACGACCGCTCCATGGGCAAGGAGGCCAGAAACTATCGGGAGTCCAACAACACTTGAGAGTGCAGTGAGAGACCTGAGAGCAACACGCGATCTGTGCCAATTATTTACGTCTCCGGGGGTTATTGATCCCGCCTGGTTGAAGTATGATTCCTCGTTGATGGGCCTGATCATCAAAACACAAGTGAATATCCACGGTAGGACGAGAATAAGGAGATGGAACCCAAAGATCCATAACGAGCGTTTGTAGTAGCGAACGACTTGCTTATCTTTTGCTAAGCTCGAAGACTGCCGTGGTCGATGAGGCTCACGATCTGGATCATTGGTGAGTGTAACCACCGACCTGAGTTCAAACTCTTGGGGACCCATAATGAGTCAAGGGCGCGCATAATTAGCTGGTAAGTAAGGCTGATGATCGACGGGATTGTGGCTTCTTTTCAGCGCGGACGTATCATATATACCAAACATTAAAAAGAATCAGGGGGTTCTCGCCCAGCCTCACATTGCTGTTCGTGGTGATCTTAGGCGGCGGCAAAGACGGGATTGAACGAGGTTTGAGCCTTCTTGGCAATCCCACGTCAATTAAAAGTCGCTGCACAAGATCAGATGATGGCGAGTTGGGTGTTGCCTCTGGCCAGGGGGTGTTTTGTTTGTGCATGCTTCCAAGGAAATTCCTATCTCCTAATTGGCTTGGAGTTTCTCATCAAGGCCTCACGGCTATTTGAACGTGCCTAGAAATGAGGATGAAATTGGCTCTGGTACTTTTGTTCTTGGCAGGCCAAATTGTCACACGCAACACTGCGGCGTGGCTCGGACCAGCCAACGTTGAGTAAGGTTTCCATCGGTACGGGTTTGGGCCCCGGACGTGAATCGCAAAAGATGACATATAATATCATGATTGTCGACCTCGAGGAATGAGAAGTCTGAATTGGTTGGAAAGCAGGCACCCGATGGAGAATTCTGTAGGCCGGAGGGTTTCGTGGGGCGGTCTTTGCGATGTTGATGTTGATTTTGATTCTTCATGTAACATCTTGTCGATAATTTCTTCGCTATGACTCTATATTGAAGGGAATATGGATGAGATCATGAGCCGAAAGGTGCGTATCCGTTGTCGTAGAAAGGCAGGTATTTTTGTTTCTCATGCCAAGTCGCGATATGACACGAATCTGCGCGCGAGAACGTGAAGGATAGGATAGGGAAGAAAAGGCTAGTGAATGAAACAATTGGTCAGTAAGTTATGCGCATTATCTTCTTTCATTACTCACAGGGAAGCAACAGCGACGAGCTCTTGGACTTTCAATGGCAACGAGGCCGGGATCTGGCTATACACGCCAGCGCCCCCTCGAAAGTCGCAATGCATGCGGCGGCGCAGGAATGAGGCAGACGGCAGGAAATAGCAATATTACATAAATCTGGCATTAAGGGTACCCGAGCTTCGATTAGGCTGGTCCCTGTTGCGTTTGCGATGTTGGATTGGATTTAGATGAAAGGTCCATGTAAAGTAGAGGTTTGGCCACAACCGCAAAGTGTAACTGACAGAGGAGGTAGGCATCCGTGCAAGCAACAAAGTGTGACTCAAATGAAGGGAAATTTATATGAAAAAACATCTTGAAATGAACTTGATAACAAATAAAACAATTTACTCACCCCACAGGTTGCTCTAAAGCAAACCGTTTCGTCAGTATCAAGCAAAGGCATTTTACATGGATCTCAATTCTTACATATCTACCATAAGGAGAGTCACCGTCTCAATCTGGGCTCATCAAACACCAGATACCCGAGTTTATATACTTTGGTTATTCTTTGTAATTTTTCTGAACCTCAAAACACACTGAAATCAAGTCATCTAAAGGCGTTGCTATTCCTCCAAGCCATTTTTCTAAAGCACAGGACCCTATAGTGAAGAACTCGCATTATCCGCAGATGCCCATCATTAATCAATGTATGCTCTACTAAGCTTCTGTGTCTCTTGTCCTGATATTTTGGGCCTAGTATCAACAAACAAACAGTTCATGATTAGCTGAATGCCCACCAGCTTGGTATCTCTCTTCTCAAATCTACTTCGTCCGATGTCAATCCACCCTGTTTCATGGCATTGGCCTCAACAACGAGGTCACGTCTTTAGTCAAGTCCCCAGTTTCGAGTCTTTTACGAATTATAGAGGCCATAGTGAACGTGTGTTTCCGTGTGTAAGTCATCAACGCCCAATTTCTATTTTTACCTCGATCTAAGAAATGGATCTAATCAACAAGACACACTTTACTGTTGGTGCACCAATCAGCATCTGACAACGTCAGTGGGCCACGCTGAAGTTAAACGAGCCTGGGCTACGGGGTAAGGTACGGGATACGCTACACCTACTTCGTGTCTAGTTCGACGCTGATCAACGACACGACACAAACCCAACCTCCATCCATAATTCAACACCATTTCCATTAATTCGACCTCAGCGACGCTTCAATGTGCCGCCAACACTCGAGGTCACGATGCCTTCGCTAGGCTCAGCCCTTCTACGATCCCTGGCACTCATCGCAGCCTGGACACAAGCCCAGACCGAGGCCCAGTCCCACGAACCCAATGTCATCCCTGACCTAATCGACTTGACCTGCGATGCCCGAACCATCAACTACATTACCCACACGCTGCCCCAAGCTTGCCTCACAAGCTCCTGGACGAGCACTTCTGTGAGCGCAACCACTTCAGATGCCAATTCGACCTCCGACGCCTCCCCCGACTCGACACAAAGCGATGCGCCACCCTCAAACACACAAAGCGAGTCCCCTTCCCAATCCCAGTCCCAACCGTCAGCGTCCACCGCCACTGCCGCCAAAGATGACCCGGAAGACGCCGCTGCAGATGGAGATGCAAAGCCTTTCATGTCTTTCGAGGACTGGAAGGCCATGATGTTGAAACAGACCGGGCAGGACCCTCAAAACCTACACAGGAACGCCAAGCCCCGCGACAGGACACCCCCGGATATGGGCTACGGCGGTCTCGGCGAGGAAGATGAGATATCCCTGAACTTTGGCAGCTACATGGATGACACGGGGGAGCAACAGGAGCGCCCTTCAGATCTCGAACAAGCTAAGAACGAGGGATCAGGAAAGGATGGCCGTGGTGTTGCAATCCATAGAAACAAAGATGCTGGCAAGACTTGCAAGGAACGCTTCTCATACTCGTCCTTCGATGCCGGCGCCACCATTCTCAAGACGAGCCCCGGCGCAAGGAATGCAAAGGCAATTCTCGTCGAGAACAAAGACTCTTACCTACTCTTCGAGTGTAGTGCCAAGGAGAAGTGGTTTATTGTCGAACTGAGCGATGATGTCTACATCGATACCGTTGTCCTCGCCAACTTCGAGTTCTTTTCTAGTATGATCCAAACTTTTACTGTCAGCGTTAGTGACCGGTACCCAGTCAAGAGGGACGAGTGGAAACAGATCGGAGTGTTTCAGGCAGAGAACTCACGAGCTATTCAGCCCTTCTTGGTAGAGAATGCCCAGATCTTCTCCAAGTATGTCCGCATCGACTATCTCACCCATTACGGAAAACAGTACTACTGCCCCGTTTCATTACTTCGAATCCATGGCTCGCGCTTCTTCGCTGCATTCAACGAAGATCGTAACGATGATACGAATGAGGCTGAGGAGGCCAAAGTGACTCCTCAAGCTCTCCCTTCAGGAGAAGAGCCGGCCAAATCCCAAGAGCTCGAGAGTCCTCCTGAGCCTGCTAAGCCCGCTAAGCCCAGCTCGATGGGATTAATGCCATTCTGTGAGGTCAACACCGCTTCGCAACTACTTTTTGAGCCGTTGTTCTGCTCTGCCTCCCTCAATCAAACTACACAACCAATCTCAAACCCCAGCAGCTCTGCTGAAGTCACCAGTGCTGCATCCACAACCAACTCCCCTGACGAGAGGGCACAAAAGGGGACTTCAACACCACACATTCCCCGATCAGAGCACCCTGCAAGTGAAGAGCCCACGGCCTCATCATCTTCCACCACTGCATCTCCAAGCGCCACGCCCGCTGTGTCCCCGACCAGCCCATCCTCCATCTCATCCTCCAACGTCGAATCCCCTTCAAACTCCACCACTTCTGCAGCAGGCACAAAGACGACCGCAACACCATCTTCCTCGACGTCATCATCTACTCAGAAGCCCTCCCCTGCCAATACTGTTAATGCCAAGAAGGGCTCCACGGGAACGGCCTCTGGCTCACCGGCCTCGCCAACTGTTCAAGAAGGATTCTTCAAGTCCATCTCCAAGCGTCTTACAATCGTTGAAACCAACCTCACACTCTCCCTCAAATACGTCGAGGACCAAGCCCGCCACATGTCCGAGACTCTGCACCGCACAGAGCAGAAGCAACTTTCAAAAACGACACTGTTCCTCGAGAACCTCAACAAGACCGTCCTCGCCGAGCTGCGCTCCGTTCGTGAGCAGTACGATCAGATCTGGCAGTCAACGGTCCTGGCTCTGGAGAGCCAGCGCGAGCAGTCCAACAGAGAGATAGTTGCCCTCAGCGCTCGCCTCAACCTCCTGGCCGACGAGGTCGTCTTTCAGAAACGCATGGCCATAGTACAAGCCGTGTTACTCATGTCATGTCTGATCCTCGTCATCTTCTCCCGAGGTGTGCCACTACATCACCTCGCACCTTTTTCGGACCAGGCTGGTCTCGCTTCTTACGACGGTGCATCATCGCCGGCTCGCGTTCGAGCCATGCATGGAGGTGCATACGACGGAGAAGATGCAGTGTTACTGGCAGCCCGTCAGAGAAGCCAATATGCTCCTACATCAAGAGGAGACGATGGTGCTACTGAATTACAACGAGGGCCTTTTGCCGACGACATACATCATGATCGTGTTGAATGCGAGCAGCTTTCACCTCCTCCAACGCCAAGATCTTCTGGGGGCTTTTCTTCTTCGTCTGATCTATCGCCCCCATCCCACGACACAAAGCCGAATGTGTTGCGTCGCTCGATCGCGCAACCTACCAATTCGCGAAAACCGTTACCAGCGCTGCCCGAGAATCCATCTTCTCCATGACTGTTAAAAGTTAGCTACGTCTTAAATAGAATCAATAAACGAAAAGCGTCATAGAACTGCAGTTGAACATAAATATCTGTGTCTCGCGTGATCCAGCGTCTACTTGGTGACCCTTGCTACAATGTTACCGTCACAAAACACATCCCGAGGTTTGGCTGATGAAATCTATTCTGCGCTTGCCAAGTACTAGGTATCTACGTGCATCAAGATGCTACCAGTTGCTGCTACTTAGGGGTAGAGTCCAATGGAGATTGTACCAAAGGAGATCCTGCAGAATAGTCAGACCATTCAAAGGTCTTCGAAAATTTAGTTACGGCCATGCCCAAGACCTCAAGATCTCAAAGAGAATCAAAAGAGATCAACCACTCCAAAGCTCAAGATGACTTTTGAAAAAAAAAACGATCAAAAATCAAGATAGTCTCCGGGTGATGTCCGGCGCTCACTTAGTAGCGGCCACGACCGTGGTAGGGGATGACACCTGACCCATAGGAGATTTCCTCCAGTTCAGCCAAGCGAGTGCCGCGATCGTACTGCGAGTGACGACGACGCTGCTCGTCACGGAAGTATTGCCCAGCTGTAGGCGTGAAGAGTCCTATAGTATGTCAGTGACTTGTCATTGCGGTTGATCATGAAGAACTGCTTACCAACGTGTTCAGCGTTCTCAACCGAGCGCTTCATTTTGGACTGATTGTCCGGGCCAGGGAACGGTTCCTCTCGACCCACGAGGTTGGGATCATCACTGTGAATAGTGTAGAACAGCTTTATCTATTAGTTGGTGAAGGTGAATAGTAAGCCATCGGCCACTGACCTTCGGACGATAGTGCTCTGCCTCAAGCATCACGGACGAGTTGCGAAACTTCTGCACAAGGCAGTCCTTTCCCTGGATAGCTGCTGTATGTCAGTGACTGCGGCACAATAGGAGAGAAAGGAAAGCTTACTCGCATAGGAGATCTCAGCGACCTTGTCCGAGCGGAAGCAGTTCCAGCGTTTGTTAGCTCGTGCCTGGAAGAACTACCCTCAAGTTAGAATATCAACAAGATGGGAATATTCTCAGCGGTAACTAACGTCGATGATGTACTCCGCTTTGACGAAGTTGATGAAGGCGTAGCCGACGCTGGGGAATGGTCAGTATTGGAGTCAGGTATCACTGGGGTTGTACTTACTTGCAATCGTTGGCAAAGTCAATTCGCAGGTACATAAAGTCGTACCGACCAAAAGAGGAAACATCCACGATCTTCTTCAAAAGAGGCTGGTCCACCTTGTTCGGAATGTTGCGAAGCATTATCTATCGAGATGTCAGGGCTGATGGTGATGCAAGAGAGGGCGGTAGGACTTACGGTGGTTCGCACGTCACGTCCGGCGATGAGCTCGTTGAGGTCAACAATGTTGTTCAGCCCACGAGAGCCACGACCATACCGGCCCGCACCTCGACGCGGGTCGAACCTCCCGAAGCCGTTTGGGTTCGTAAGCGCCAGGGTGTTGGACGCGCCGGGGGGCCCAAACTGCTGCCCAGTAAAAGGATGTTGCTGAAGGGTCGGGGGAAATGGAATGCTGGCAGCGCCAGCTGCCGCAAATGGGTTTCCCTGTGGAGCGTTGAGCGCGAAGAAGCTTTGGTGACGACCTCGGTCGACACCGCGGGTACCTTGCTGGATGGCCATATTCCCGAAGGCACCAGCGAGTTGGTTGTCGACAGAGGCTGCATTGCCAACGTCCTCTGGTTTAGACAGGGTAATGACGACGCCCTGACCAGGTTAGAGAATACAACTTGAGAAGAAGGATCTGAAGACGGAGCTTGTTGGGAGAGGAGGGGGGAGATGTATGAGAAGAGATCAAGAGGAAGAGATACTAGAAAATGGGAAGAGAAATTGATGAGAAAAGACTTACGCCGGTGGTAATGCCGTTACCGAAGGCCTTGAAAGCGACGAAGGCGTCGGCAGCTTTGCAGAACTGGGCGACACCGCGGAAGGCTCCGTTGGGGTAACTCAAGTGTCTGAGCAGCGCAAAGAGCTGGCCGTAGACATTCAGGGCTCGCTGGGCGATCTCATCAACATGAGCTGGATCGATGATGGAAAAGTTAAGAACGTTGACCTCGATGCTGAGCTGTCTAAGCTCGGAGAATCGTACAAGGCCAAGGTCCAGCTGTACAATGTAGTTAGCAAAAGAATGAAGAGGTGAGATGAGGAAAGAAACTTACGCGCTCAGGTCGTATCTTCACGTACGCCGTGAACCAGCCTTTGGGGGCCTTGCGAATGGCGTAGAAGGCCCAGGCGGCATCACGGAGGTCTTCGAAGACGACGTACACATGTCCTCCGTCAGTCTCCAGGTTGCGTCCGCCGTGGAACCTGACTCCCTTTTGGGTAAGCTCCTATAAACTCGTCAGGACATTTTGCGTTTCACTAGATCACAAATGGTACTTACAGTGATGTAATTGCCGAGTTCGACGATGGAAGGCGCAGGAGTGTCACAGACCTCGATGCGGTGTGAGATGTCCATATCGTGGCTTAGAGCTCCAGCGACAGTGGGACTACCCTCTGGGTAGAATACGAGTGCGTTCTTGCCTCTGAACCTCTGACCAAGGGGCTCGAAGGAAGAAGCCGTAGCAGACAGAGTACTCCCATGGGAAACACTGCTATCAACGAACGGGTCTTCCGGGGCCTGGCTTTGACCAAGATAGTTGTTGCCCTGGACAGAAGTGCCCTGGGAGCTCTCGGCAGGAGAGAAGACGGTGATCTGGGTGTTGGGGGTACCCTGGATCGAGTCAGCAGCTCCCTCAGCAGGAGAAGACATGTTTGCGTAGACACGATGGTCCGCACGAGAAGACATGTTGTCGATGGAGGACAAGATGTCACAACAAAATGATGAGTAGATGAAATCTGAAGTTTGACTTGTATGCGTGCTTCTCAAGAAGCTGAAAGAAAAGAAGAAATGCGACCGAGATCAAAACCCAAAGATCCTGTTCCACATCCAAGTTGGATAGTGAAGTCGGAATGATGTTGAGGTGGGTGAAGAAGAAAGGAAGAGAGGGAGGGGGGGAAGGAAAGCTGGGAGCGGCTTGGGTAGGAGGGAGATGCGTGAGTGGGGCTGCCTCAGGGCAAGTTGAGAATAGGCGGAGTGCAGGTAGGAATAATGGCAGGAGCAGACGGGTGGGTTGTAGGCCAAGGTAGAGGAGAAGCTAGCCTCAGGGGCCTAAGTTGCAGGGACGTAGTAGGCGAACTTATTGGTTTACAGAGACTCAGCAGATGGGACCCACGTGTAATAGAGACATATCAACAGTGTATTTCCCCTAGTAAACTCATCCAGCCCCCTATTGCGTCTGATATATATGCGGCTCAGTCCCTAAATCTCAACGACCAACGCGTCTTAACCTCTTGCTGCCCCGGCAACGGCTTCTCTCCTCTCCTTGATTCACGAGGCCATTCCTGCATATATAATTTCGTTCTCCTTTACTGAATTAATATGTGTGTGAGTTGTGTGCTTGGTCTCATGGGGTCTCGTGATATCACGATATTGAACTCCCAAGTTGAGACCGATGATCGGTCCTTTGGGCCTCCCAACCCCGCCCGTGACTCCGAAGCTTTGACTAGGTACCTTGATGCATCTCTTGATTTCGTAACTATCTATTTATCATGGTGTCTCCGTGGTGTTGAGGCTATTCGTGACGGTGATCCGTATACTATACATATAGATATGCTCGTCTGTTACTCCGCGATGATGCTTCCAACATGCGTGCGCTTTTGAAATAAACTATCCTCGCTCATTCTCTGGCATCTATTGTATACTAAAAAGTGATATTTGCATTGTAGATATGTTGTGCTGATGTTTCGGTTGTCGAGTGTCTGGCGGTGCGAGCGAGGTTATTCACAACGCTGGGCCCCTGGGACTCGCTGCCAGAACTACCCCTCCACTAATTCCATGCAGCCCGTACGTCATTCCCAGTATAGGCCCCCTATAACATTCCATTTTGCCCTAATGCTAGTGAATTTGATGCTATTCGGGGATTGCGTTCTTTGTCTAACATCAAAGTGTTTGCCCCAGTCTTTGGGTCATGGTCCTTGATTTCCGGTATTTCTTTGATACTTACAGCAATCAACGATGCCTGGCCTTTCCCAACGAGTCAAGCTTGCCCAGAGCGACGGCTAACAACTTCCCTTTGACTTGTCCTTCTTTCGCATAATGGAATTCATGTGGCGGTGATGGTGGTGACTAATATCTCAACGTAGTACATGTCCCATCTTTCCAGCACTCTATTGAAGTCCCCAACATCCCAGGTACATGCCCAGAGACTTCTCTCATCTTTCCTAAGCTTCTTCCTCGTACTGACCGTCATGAGATGCAGATAAGTGTAACAAACCATGTGAGACGGTACAAGAGACGATATCCAACGAACGATCAAGCAGCAACCTCAGCGGCAGCGCCCCCTCAACCCTACACATCACAGCAGCAGCGCCATCATGAGTTCTAAACAATCCTTTCTCTCGGTCCCAAGAGGCATTGGATGATGTAGGAACAAGGGCTAATGTGCCCAGGGGCGCGGCGCTCTTGAGCCAGACGGCCAGCTCGAGCTCCTCAGGAAGCGGAGAGAGTGGAACAGGACGCTTCTATGCTTTCTCAATATTCTTTCAGAGATAATGAGAGTATCAAGACAAGAAGCCGCTGGGTGTTTGGCTCGTGGGTGTCTCGCTTGTGTTGAGCGCCTGTATGGTTTATGAGAAGGCAAGTCCACGAAGACACGAGAGATAGTATCACAATGACAGCTCGGCTCCTCAAACCTTCAGAGATATATAGGGATTTCTCAGAAACTCAGAACTGTTTCCTTCCGTCTGGCTCTCCTTCCCTTGCTCAGAGACCAATCACGACACTGCGACCAAAGGACGTGAAGAGCTGCCACCAGATGGCCCAGGAGGCTCTTCGACTCCTTGGCCTTCGATGACTCTTACCAAGCTTTCTTGAGCTGTTTCAGTCTGTCCTTATTTGTGCTTCGCAGTCTAATCAAGCGTGCTGGTCCTGGGGTGGCTAAAGGGGCGTTCAGGGGTAACTCGGAGTGCAGGAACCGACAGCCAAATCCTCTTCCACCACGAACAGTTGCGCGCCTGATAGCGACAAATCCAGCTTCTTATATGCTTCGACAGTAATCTTCTGTATTACGGAGTGGCTAGGTGCTCGCACTCAAGTGTTAGATTCAAAGGGGGAAGTTGGTGCTGCTCACAGATCCCACACCCCAAGGTCTGACCATAAACAAGGGCGCCAATGACTCTAAGTAATCATCATTATTGGTAACTGATGTTGCTTCAAAACCTGGAGCCAACTGGTTCGTACACAGGATGCTGTCTAGCGTTTGAATTTGAGCTTTTGGTTGAGATTTATCGAATCTTCAAACGCGGCGCTTTTTTTTCTGGGACTTCCTATGCGGATGACTGGTGGCCAATCATGACCTCATTATAATCACCTACCTTCCCTTTATGTATTATCGAGAAATATACAGTGTGCTGACTTCTATCGTTAATTCCAGGTTTCTGTTTTCGCTGAACCTCTGAGCCCACCGACCGCCGCTCGCAAGACACGCCAAGTATCGCAGTCGACCAGACAAAAGGCTTTCCCCTGTCATCTATAGTTATATGAACAAGAAGGGCGTCGAGTATCTCTGGAATTGGGGTCGAGCGTAGCTCTTGGGTGTGATAGGAGGTGGATGGTCCTTTAGTAGACCCAGCCATGCAGAAGTGCGCAGGACTCTGTTGGACTTCACAAAACATACAGATTGTGGAACTCAGAAGGATAAGAACTCTCATGTCTTAAACTTCAGGGTTCGCGTTTCTGAGAAATTATCACTTTGTCCGGTGGTGTTGGAATAGCTGCTGAGAGAAGACGGGTTAGGAATCCAAGCATTCATATACATTCTGTGTATATTGTCGTTTATGTTGCCTCAAAACTCCTGACTTCTGAAAGGCTCAGCGTAGTGTATATGTAATACCTTGGCTTGTCCTCCGATCCAAGATTGACATTCAGGAGTAGTTAAAGACACTTAGAGGATGACCTTGTGCTTACAGACTTGAAATTGGCCAGTCCTCCTTCCCTTCGCTATTCATCAGATGCAGGATCATACTTGTCCACGGACTCTAAGTCCGATCGGAGAGCGAGGATGTCACTACTGCACCTAAAGTTGTTGACTCCAGCATGATAAAAACATCTCAATCATATTTATAACAATTTGCGATAAAAGATCAAAACTGTTCTTGTAGCCTTGGAATTGTTCTTGACACCTTCAGCAGCGCGGTGTATTGAAATATTTGACTATTCTGGCTATCATAAGAATCAGGCTCCTCAGACACTGGCTCCTCAGACATTGAATGTGGTATTTAGCATGCGACTTTCCAAGGGCCTCTGTTTGTGGAATAGCAGTTCATGAGGTGGGTCACTATCCACTGCCATCTTGTCATCTCACCTAGGTTAGGGACATCTCACAATCTTCCAGTTTTCGTGAAACAGGCATTGCAGAAACCGTCAAAGTATTTGGGGCAGGTTTGAATTGAGAACTAGATGTGTTACTTGCAGTTGATACCAGAACCCTGTCGTCGTCCCTTCAGCCATGCACCAAAGCTCTCACGGCTTTCTTTCATCTTGGCGACTATTTCGTTAATGCCTTGAACTGTCACGGATGTGCTCCATTGAATGCTCCTGATATATCCTTGATCAGCCTTCCTGCGTAGTTATTGCTGACGGTTCTTTGTGTAAATTTACTAGTTGTTAGGGCCCTCAGCGGTTGAGACCACCTTTCGTGGCTTGGGGTTGAGGTACGCCTTGATCTGGTTCAGGATGGCTGCTGTTCGACCTCTGGAGCCCATGACAGACAGTCATTATCCAAACCAAGTAGTACAGAGAAGATAGAGGGGTCGTGGTATTTAGTCATGATAATGACTGCCTACCATGGGTTTTCTACGTCGAAACGAAGATAGTCGTTCGACTCAAATATGTCCAGTGCCGTATGACGATTACGGTTCTGGACTCCACGATGTAAGTTGTATGAGAATGGTGGATCGGACTTTTCCATGGGAAAGAGTTTTGTCTCTTTCCATTTCCCCAAAACGCTCGCGGCTCTCTTTCATCTTGGCCACAACTTCTTTGACGTCTCTCTCCATGCGGATCCGACTGTTGTAGTTTGATATGGAACACCCACGACAGTCTGCGCTGATCCCAACCAAGAACAGCAGTTCTTGATTGGGATATTGACAGCCCGCCGTGGATATCCCGGACCAAACCGAAGATGGCCATTCTTCTCAAACATGTCCATAGTTAAGGATCTTGTCTGTCCTCATCTCCACGAAACACTCACAGCTCTCTTTCATCTTTGCAACAACTTCTTCGGCATCTCTCTCCATATAGATGCGACTATTGTATCTGGTCGGGATGATGATAGCCTGCTCGGGATGTTCAAGGTCAAACCGAAGAAAGTTGGTATCGAACATCTCCGTGGTCAGGGGGTAGTGGTGGCTCATATATGGTGACAGCCTGTTCGAGATATTCGAGATCGAAACGGAGAAAGTCGTTTGTTTCGAACATGCCGGGGGCTAATGACCTTGTCTGCTCCGCTGGCGGGTGTCGTCGATTTGTTTCTGCTTGGGTTCTGTTCGCCCCATCGCGCCGAAATGCTCTCATCTTTTCGTCATGCTTGCAACGATATCATCTCCGCCTTCCTGCATCATGCGGCCGTTGTATTCGTAGGCACTAGATCAAATGTGATGTCAAAAAATCGTCCGCTGGTATCGACAACTCAATGCAGTTGAGCTTGATATTGGCAACATACTTCTTAGCAGCGGCTGAGTCTCGAAAACCCACACAGGCGAACTTGAACGCAGTTCCAGTGCTGGCTAGGTCATCCTCGACGAAGACTCGTACTAATGCTGCCTTTCTAGGATGCTCCAGGTCGACGCTCAGATAATCATTGCTCTCGAACATGTCCGGGCTCACCGGCCAAGAGGGACCCCCTTGGCCTTTGAGGCGCCACATTTGCCTTTCCATGAGGAAAGACGAGTCCCTGTTACTAGGCGAGTGACGTTAGCGGCCTGCAGGATGAATACCAGGATGTCTTCCTCGTACCGAAAACAGGGCCTGTCCAAGCCCAACAGCTAGTCGGATGGTCTTGAAGCTGCAGCTTTCTGGGTAGTGAATTCAGGATGGAAGCACTATTGGCACAGTGGGTGGCTGTCGTTGAGGAAGGTGGCGTTGAACTTGGGGCTGTTAAAGGTGAGGTGTGTAGTGTATGGTTTTAAGGCTTTCTGCACAGTATGTTTGCCTGCAGGTTGGATCCCAAACACCAGGGTCTTGGGCATCTTGAAGCCTGGCTCGTCTGTTCATGTGCTGACCTGTTTCTGGCAATCCAGAAGCTTTATCCAGTGCTGCAGCAGATGTTAGTACCGCTAGTACTGCTCAGACTAGAGTGAAAGAAAGACGAGACAAGCTCAGAACATCCGCGTTCATCTTACCTAACGAGCTTTGTGGTGTAATATTTGACAGTTACATGCAGGAGTGACGAGAGCTTGATGTGACGTGTTGGCAGCAACGAGTGAAGTGAAGCCTACGGCAGGTCAGTTCAGTGCTTCATCCCAAGCAAAATGCGCGTTAGACTTACTTGAGAGGACGAAAGGGAGTTCAAGAAGTCGGTGTATTCGGAATGTGTGACAGCGTGAGGGGGGTCGAAATGTAAGGGGATGAGACATCGGGGACAGGATCCGATGAAAGACCAAGGGTAAAATATAGACTGCCGAGCATAAGAAGACTGGATGATGTTTATTTGGGTCATGGCTGGTGTTTCTGATGATATGGGCGAGGCAAAAGTAGAGAACTCCTAAGATGGCAAAGTGAAGTGGGGAGGTGTAGTGTGCAAGCCATGCAGTTTACAACTCGACGATTTCTTGGGCAAGACTTTGTGTTGAGCAGCTACGATTGGGTCTTTCAACATTGGAAGACTCAAATATGAGCAGTAACTGCAGCAATCCGGGCAGAACTGCTCCAGGGCTGGCTGCATACGGTAGCGGATATCCCCTGTCCCTCTCGCGGGGCCACCTAACTTGCTTCTGTTACACGGAGCTACCCACCTACAA
The DNA here is from genome assembly GCF_900079805.1 of Fusarium fujikuroi IMI 58289. Classification (NCBI taxonomy): domain Eukaryota; kingdom Fungi; phylum Ascomycota; class Sordariomycetes; order Hypocreales; family Nectriaceae; genus Fusarium; species Fusarium fujikuroi. Next base: position 3,789,292 of record NC_036626.1, on the reverse strand, counting down.
ACGGTGGCCCATCCGAGGCCCAGGCTTATTTGCTACCTACCTAGCCTGTTTAAAAGTACCTGTCCAGCAGTCTGTGGCCGGCCAGTCTTTGTGAGATGTGGTCAGGCAATCACAGTAGTCAATTCAACAATCTCTTTGCTCAACACTGCCACTCTCTCCTCTTCCTCGAGCAGCAATTCCAGCAATATCGTAGCTGTCACCTTGTTGATATCCTTTACTTCGACATTCATAGCTTCAAGTCGTTGGAGCTCTCTCGGCCATCTTCTTCTCTTCAAGTTTGTCTGACGAGCTCAAGATCCTCAAATACTTGCAAGCCCCGGTACGTTCTCTTCAGCTCCAATGGCCTTGATTAAAGGCCACTCCAACTTTTACTCCTGTTCTAATATTTCCTATACATAGGTGATTGAGCTTGGCCAACATCATCCCAGCCTCGCCAGATGCTTCGTAGCCAACTCCAGCAAAACAATATAATTCATAAGCTAGCCACATTCATCTTGCAAGAAGAAAGCAGTTGCTGGTTACTTGTAGCCTCTTAGCAACACAAGCAGACTCTCATCCCAGAGAAACAAGTATCCACACGGATCCTGGAACTCGATGCCTGACGCATCTGACCATCATGTCTCAAACAAGCTTGAGACTCTTAGCGCTTTACCTATCTCCGAATTCAGCATCTGCGAAGTTCCCGTGCTTTCAATATTGGGGCCCAGCTTTAATGTCAGAGCACATCGCTGATATCTACATGTAAGATACCTTTCGTTTACTTGGAGCTAATCCACACCTTGACACGATTCGAGGCTTCTCAAGGTATATTGTTCACTTCTTGTCTCCTCTTCATATTCTCCGGTCGTAGCTGATAACTCGAATAACCAGATGAGTCCATCGGTGCTTCAAAGCGCCTCGATAGCTTCCCCTGAGCTCAGAAGTTCTCGAATGTTGTTCTGTTTCCGACTGGAGTTCTACCCTTGATCGCAATTCGACTTCCAGGCCCTTGGTACCTTTTCCCATTGCGTCTGCTGTCCTGGGGCTTGCGGCGGCGCCAGGTTTTGCCATGTGCCGACCCTTGTAACATGCTGGCAGGTATCCGGGGGCGTCTGCCCCAGTCAGTCCTCTATCTTGTCATCTTGTCTTCTATGGCCACTTTCCAACGACACTCCTACTGCATTACCTTCCACACAGGGGTACTGATCTTTGGCAACTGCACCGCGCCATCCTGAATGAAGCTGTGGTCACGCCAGGTCTTTTCATCACAGGATCTCTAGCGCTGTTATTGATCAAGCATGCCACGTATCAGTGTACTGGCATTGTGAGTGCCCGTCTATCACTCCTTTCCTCTCAGTACCAAACCTTGACTAATGCAGAGTGAGTGAAGACTACCAGCTACCTCAGGGGCAAAGTACGAGACTCAATAACCAGTAACCACGAATCCTAGCCATAGCCTCCTCCGACGCATCCTCGGTTTCTTACCCGGAGAGAACCAAGAAAATCTTGTCTAGATGAATCCGTTGTAAATGCTCCCACCACCGTACCTTGGACTAGAGCCACCACACGAAACTGCAGATATGGTATCTTCTCTTTAATCGAGCACTCGTCGGTCGTCTGTGTAAATAGATGTTCCGCCTCATGTTTGACTACTTTCTGGGTTCACCTAGATGCCTCGTGTTGGCTGGGCAGGGGTTGTGCTCTGGAAAGCCTGTCCTAGCCGTAGGATCAGGATGACCCCAAGCTTCTGTCGTTACGAACTTCTTGTTCTTCGATATCCGAGTGTCTTCAAGTGGAAGAAGATTGTCTTTCTTTTCAGGAGTCATTCGTTTCATGTAGATGAGCTGGAATCTCTTCGAAGCTGAAAAGGGGTTACCCTATTTCGATGTCTCCCTTATCCCTCGCCATCTTCTTTCACTAACATAAGTTCTCAAGATATTCAGCCTACATCTCATGTAAGAACCCACTTTCACCCTTACTCCCCCCCCCCCCGGAACGGTCGAAGCGGTCGATACCTACGAAGCTTGGCCAGTTCCTCTCTAAACCTTTTGGCTCTTCCTCCATGTTCCATCTTGCCAGTCACCACAGACCGCTCAGGATAACTGAGTGCAGCCAAATAAAAACGATCCAAATTATGGTCATCTGCGATGGGGTTTGAAAGAGTAAGGGGATACGGCAGGTCTAGCATCGATGTGTATCCTCAGAAACGACTTTTAGTTCTTGATTTCGTCAGAACAGCACTTCCGAGGTGAATACACCTTTCGACTTGTGTGACGGGGTGGCTCCAGGGGATTTTGGCTGGTCTGCGCAAATCCCCGGGGCCATCTTCTGACCAGGAGTAGACTTCACGGATGACAATGACCATATAGATAATGCCTACCGCCCGGTTTCGCTCCACCTTTCTCTTCAAGAACATTATAACTTGCCAATACACGCGAACACCATCTTTACTTTCAGGCGCTTGGCATGAGATATTGTCCTTCGCTAGCAATAGGACAATGCCATTCAGCTTGTGACACTGGGCCGTTAAGTTCCTTGGGTCGTGCCAAAACACTGGCAGGTAATCCAGTATCCCCATATCAGTTTTCCTACCATACACACTCTACAAGCATACTGACAAAATCATTTCGGTCGCCTCTTCTCAAATACAGTTCAAGTAACTCCCTTGTCGTTGCGACATTACTTCTGAGACAGAGGTCGCTCAATGGTCCCCCCCTGGACTGCCGATTATTCCCGGCTTAGGATTATCTTAACGTGCAGTTTGTCTATACTCTACCAATATAATAATAGTATTTCTACTCTTCACTACGTATGATCTTAAAGCAAAAATAGTAAATAAATTCGACCGTTGAACAACTTGCATATTGTGATGAAGAGTTCGTCTCGAACATTACAGGCAAATATACTTCCTTCATGATACGGCTTACCCTGGACCCTTTTCTTCCTGAACTCCGTCAACACTGCGCTTCTCTAAGCATTCCTTATTTCGATAATAAACATACTGTCTCTTGTCGCTTTTGGATTATTTATATTATTTAAAACTGATTTAGCTGCGTTTTGATGCTGGGTAGCCAAATTCTTGCTGGACTTTGTGAAAGAACATGTTTCGGTATGCAGGCATGCGCAATCACTTCTATCAACAACCCTCACATATGATTCTTGCGAGTAATAACAGACTTGAAAACATACAGCAGAACTCTGCTGTACCATGATGAGTACGAAACATGTTATTTCGATAATGATCTACTTCTACATATCGAATACGCTCCCCTGATCCCATGTAGTTCTGAGTGGAGTGTCGGCTTAAGTAAGCCTACATAAATGGGAACGGGGCTTGTGAGGCGCTGTGGCAGTGATAGTTGTTATCTTATCTTATCCTGAAGCCTAAGCGTCACTTGGTCTTAGTGGGAGGGAGCTTCAGGGCAGCTTGCGACACGCGACGACTAAGACGATACCCTCATCGCTAATAGCTTTAACCATACGAACGAAGGCTATAGGCATGCCGCGACGTCCGCCTGCCGTGGACGATTATGCGTCCGCTGTTCCGCATGTACAACTCCCGCCTCCCCACGATCGTAGCAGAACCATGCGCTAACCTGCCACCTCTTCAGGTCATCCTCGCATCCTCTGATGCCGAGTTCCTCGATCAGTTGATACCCGTCCTCAAAGATGCCACACACTCAAACCGAACACCTCTTTTGACTCAATGCTTAAGCCGGTACTATGAAGAGCGGGAAGCTGAAATCGAGCGCATCGGTCTGACCAGGCATGAGGAGTTCCTTGACTCCATCAATCACCTTCAAACCGTCCGAGCGGAAACAGTGACCTTAACGCAAGAGATCTTGAGTTTGAACGAGTCAATCGCTGAAAGCACGAAGAAGCTGGCTATACAAAAGGAAGCTCTGGTCAACACTTCAGCTGTGAGGCAAAACATCGCCGATGCGACCAACGCCTTGAACGACTCCCTTACCATTCTCCGCGCCGTCAATAATGCCCACGAACTGGTTCGTCGCAAGAACTACTATGCCGCCCTCAAATCACTCGACGATCTTCAAAATGAACATCTCGTACCCATCATCCAAAATCGCTATTCTACACAGCATCGGCTGGCCGATGTCATCCAAAAATCTATACCCGCGTCCCAGAAAGCGATATCGGAAGCTGTTATGACAGACTTAAATACATGGCTATTTCGTATTCGAGAGACATCTCAATTCTTGGGCGAGGTTGCATTCTACCATACTGAAATGAGGAGGACTCGACAAAAGAAGAGAATAGAAGAGGACCCATTCTTGGCCAATTTCAAGCTCAACTCGGCCATTGAGCTTGTCAGCGATGAAAACGAAGACTTCGATGTGTTGAATAACGAGGAGTTGCAAGTAGACTTCACTCCTTTGCTCGAAGCGCTTCATATCCATGAGGCCCTAGGCCAGCTCGAGAAGTTCAGATCAGAATACGGTGCGACTCGACGTCAACAAAAGGACCTTTTACTTCCCGGGTTTGTTGAACTCTTGGCGGAAGACGAGCAATCCTTGAGTAGTTTGCTGGAAGGAATAGCAGGATTCGCCATCATCGAAAAGGCGACCATGCAAAGAGTTCCACATTTGCGCTCAGCGAACGATGTGAGTCGAGACAGTCTTGGATGTGGTTGCTTGAATTAACATGACACAAAGGTTGAGGAACTGTGGGAATCCATGTGCACTGCTGTGATAAACCTCACCTCAAAAGCTTTAAGTGATATCGAGAATGCTGAGGCCTTGATTAAGATCAAGACCATCATTGCTCTTTTCATTCAAACGATGGAGGTACGACAATCTTGATGCTCGGCGGGCAACCGCCATTTGCCACGGCCATGCTAACGTATACAGGGCTGGGGATATACAGTAACAATGCTGGACAACTTCCTCCTGAAGCTGTTCGACAAGTATGCCGAGCTATTGAAGAATCGTTTTAGCGTAGACTTCCAGGAGGTGAGTACTGCACAAATCCCTATTGTGGCCATTTGCTGACAAGCCATCAGATAGTGTCCACGGATGACTACATGCCAATGGCCATCAATACACCAGAAGAGTACGAAAAAGTTGTCAATGTCAGTTGGTTCACCCAAGAGAAACCAACAGATCAACTCACGTAAGTTCTCTCATCCTGACTGCAGCCAACCCCTGCTAACGAAACAGGTACCCATGCGTACTCCCCTTCTCACAGATGTATCCTTTATGTTGTATAGACATCCGGAACTTCTTGAACCAGTTCTACTTCTTTTCGGACGACCACTTCCAGCATCCCAATGTCATTGATGAAACGCTCAAAAAGGTACGACACCCCTTTCCGGCACAAGGTTCATTGCTCACAAACTTCGATAGTCTCTTGACGAACTTCTTACAGAAAAGGTCTGCAAGTCGTTAGTAGAGCGTCTGAGCTCTCAATACCTGGGCCAGATCGTCCAAATTCTCATTAACCTGGAGCACTTTGAGATTGCCTGTCAAGAGCTTGAGCAATTACTCATTCGTGCACGCTCATCAACTTCAGCTGGCGGCCCAGTCAAGCTTAAAGCCACTGACTCGTTCCGCAACAACAAGAAGACCGCGGAGAAGCGAATCTTTGAGCTTGTCAACTCCAAGATCGATGATCTGATTGAAACAGCCGAATACGAATGGTACGTTCATGAGCCGATCCTTTGCGGCAGGTCTGACTAGTCTTAGGACCGCATCGACAGTGGAAAAGGAACCAAGCAACTATATGCAAACTTTGACGCGGTACCTGTCCAACATTATGAATTCTACTCTTCTTGGTTTACCCCGAGAGATCAAGGAGCTTATTTACTTTGACGCTCTGAGTCACACAGCTGAAAAGATTCTTGTATGCCCTACTCTTCCTGCAAATATGCACTTGTTGACCACTCTAGGCCCTCCCCCTTTCTCCTGACGTGAAGCACATCAACCCCAACGGCGTAGCCGCGCTTGCACAAGACGTAGATTATCTTGTCCAGTTTGTCAGCAGTCTAGAGAACGGTCAGATGCTTCGAGAGAACTTGGATGAGCTGGCACAGACCATTGCTCTCCTCCAGACAGATAACCAGGACGAGTTCTTTGACATTTCTACGCGCAACAAGAAATACGGACGTGTAGATGCCCTCAACGGACCAATGTTATTGGAGAAGTATGCCAAATCAAATTGCGATCAGTCTTTCGTGTTGCTAACGAACTGCAGGTTAACGCCCATTACCGCGAGCCCCGTTAGAAGCGCGCCGCTGGCCAACTTTTCCTCACGATTTGGTATTAACCGAACATGATGTAGTAATGCGACGATAATGAGAACATTGGGGGTTCTTGGGCACGGGGAATGATGATAGCCAGAGCAACAAGAAACGATGAGCTGTGTCTCTCAGAAGAAAAGATAGAAGGCTACTGATAGATCTACAGACCCAACTGATCACACCATGGTCGTTATGAAGTTGATACGTACGAATATCATTTGGTGAAGATTCATCGTCCCATATTATGATATGTATTTGCAGGATAAGCAATCTCCCCAAACTCTCATGCCCAAGGTATCTTCATGTGCTCATTTTGGTCTAACCATCCTAGTACTTGATCTAAACTGTCCTTCTATTGACTTATTTTAACTCCTGTTTTATTCATGAGGCGTAAGCAAAATTCGAGCCTCGCGCCGACTGCCAGAAGTCTCTAACGACCTGATTTGTGGCCTTGGCTCCCCTGAGACTGTGATATGGTCAGTACTGTATGAAGGAATTGGATGACGTTCAGATGGCAATTGTGGGGGTGTTTCAATGCGGAGCGTTTCGAAATACAAAAAAGATGCTGTACCTAATAATCTTCTTCAAGAACATCGATTTATCCTGAGGAGAAACCTTTGTACTGGGAAAGGTCTCATGTGTGAGACCAGCCTCAAGCCAGCTCTTGGCCATGGGGTACCGATATACTAGCTTCTTCAGGGGCTCACTCAACTTGTCGAGCTCACTTCTGGAAGCATTGCCTCCGAGGTTCCTAGCAAGAGTCCGCGAGAGCAGAGGTCCCAGCATTTGCATCGCCTGCTGGGCAACATCATTGAGTTCCTGAGACTCATACTTGATGCTGACAAAGGTAGCCTGTTTGCCTGATGTTAGCTTTGGTGATGGCGTCTAACTTTCAAGGGCCGATCTTACCCAGAACTCTGCAGCGCTTGCTTTCGGGAGTGGCTCCTTTCCGTCCAATACCTGAAGGGTGAAGAGAAAGAAGAACTCGGCAGCGTCGGAAGGCTGGAGACGAAGTAAAGTAATGGGGCGCTTGTTCAAAAGGCGTGTTACAAAGTCAATGCCGTTTTGTGTAAGTTCGGTGTCTACCTCGTAGTCTATTGTGAAGTTGATGGTTAGATGAGTACTGGGCGTTGGTGGCAGAACTTACTAGGTAGCTGTTTAAGCAATCCAATTACCCAGAGGAGCACAGAGTTTAGCATGTCTTGCTGGTTTTCGAGTCCATCATGTTCGAGGGAGCTGACGAAAGAGCAAGCAGTCTTGACGAGCAGGCCAACTCTTGGTGTCTGAAGGTTCTGGTTCGTCAAATACTGTGCAACACTCTGTGGTGGCAGTACAAATGGACCAGGTTCGGATTCTGAGAACCCACTGCGTAGGACATTGCAGATGAGCTCAACAACCTCGCCGCTGGTGTTGAAGGCCTCTTGAATCTGGCTGATCATCGACATGATGCTTCCTTGGAGCTGAGCAAGATGAGGATCCACGACTCGAGTGCTGGCCCTGCTACTCTCCAGATCAATCGATAACTCGGCTGGGGCTTGGAGACCTTTCCCAATGCTGGCCAGACATCTCAGAGACTTCAGTGCGGTGTGAAGGGCAGGAGTCTCATCGGGGGCAGCATATGAGCAGGTGTAAACAGCACAGCATGGCATAGGGCTGCCGTCGTAGGATCTTAGAAGGTCCAGAGAATGCTGGACATCAGTCTGAACAAACTCGAGAAGGCGACCGCACGCTAGATATTTCTGGTTTGAATCAGGCATCGCTTGAATGACTGATGCAATACCACCGACTACCTTCTCGCTTGCTCCGCAGTCAAGTCGTCTTCCGGATACTAGGCTCTGATACTCGTTGAGAAAGCTGTTGGCTTCTGTATGAAGATATCCGCGACAGGAACCGCATAATCTGTGAATGGACTTTGCTGCTGCGTTGGCCATTGCATGTTCTCCGACCACGCCAAAGATGAAGTTGAGCACGGGATGCAGCTCTGAAACATTGCGCTCGAAGTACTCTGTGTAGCGGGCAATGAGAGAGACGCACGTTTGCTGAACCTTGGGAGGAATTTCGGACTGGCCTGAACGCAAGATGGCGAACAGAGATGACTTGAAAACCACGGACAGCGCATCGTCACCCCTGTCTGTCTCGCTGATACAATCGGCAAGTCCACCCAGACAGAAGGCCGCCGCTTCGAGCTGAGGCCACGACGAGTCAGACAAAGATTTCAGAACAAAGTCCGCAAAGGTAGACACGAGCTGCGGTCCCACCAATGTAAAGACGGACTGAAGAAGATCAACTACATCCTTTCTTGCGTCATGGAAGCTTATCCGTTCGCTTGAGTCCCACGAATGGAATTCCTCCGCAGGCGGGTATATGATTTTCTGCCATGCATTCGAAACAGCTTGCAGAAGATGAGAACGAGCTCGAGGAACCCAGGTTCCAGTTGACTCCTCGTCTGAATACGTTAGATCAGTCAAGGTCTCAGCATACGTCAGCCAGAACTCGAGAGCTGGGACAAAGATCTTGTCTTCCTCAATAACATAACCTCGAGCAGCGAGTAGACCGCATAGGTTTGAGAGCAGTTTCTCACTCCTGTCGTCACCGCTTTGCATGAATCTCTCAATCTTGGCCTCTCCAAAGGCCAATAAGAGTAGGCCATATTGTAGAGAGTCAAACTCAAAATCTCCTTGCGCCAATTTCTCATAACGACGCTGAGACCAGGAGGAGTCAAAGAGCTGAGCAAGATGGTCAAAATGGGTATCGCTCAGAAACATCAGGCAGTTGGATAACAGATCGACCATTAGTTCGACTGACACGCTGTAAAGTTGGTAGACTGTCAAGGAGGTGATTACTGCCGTGATCAAGGGTCCGATGGGCTCCGAGAGCCTTGTATCCTTGGAGGATGACTTTTGAGCGAACCATACCCACGACTGTATGTTTCGTCAGTGAAATTCAGGGGAGATAGCTGTGTTTGTTTACCTGTAGGCATCGAATTGAGTCTTCATGGGCTTCTTCTGTTGTCGTTTGCGGTGACATGCTGCGACTCATCAAAGCCACTGCATCAGAGCTATTCTCCAAGATGGAACCATAGATACCAATACTGCCATTAGGTTAGCCGCGAAAGGACAGAATAGTCGATCATGAAGCGGCGCGGCAGGTACATACTTTTGCACGGAGTTCAAGTTGATCTTAGCAACCTCATCGAAGATGTTGGTCAGTACCCAAAGAGCAGCCTGTGCCTGTGATGGTTCCATGCGCTCCATAAGCGAAACTGTATCGGGTCCTTCATCGAGGGCACTTGGAAGACACGACTGGCCTGAGACTAAGCAGAATATGAGATGGCGGATGAAACGACTCCATAGTTGGTGAAAGTTGATGTAAAAGGTCGCAAGGGCTGATGCGAGTTTCCGGGCAACCAACGGCGAGCTTCGACTGCGCAGCGTATCCAGGTAGTGATTTATCAATAACAATAACAGCTCAGAGGCATCTTCGGGTGAGAGGGATGAACTTCAGAGAAGGTTAGCGAGAGGCCAGTAATAACAAAGACATGAGTACCTCTCGTTATTGAGTTTGATGACGATGGTGAGGGCGCCAAAGAACCTGACCTGCTGATCAGGCTTCTCCAATAGGATACGAGCAAGACCCCAAGCTTCAGGAGTGCCTTGAAGACGAGATAAAGTTGCTTGTGTCTGAGCAATCACTTCGGGAGGATTCGGCTGGTACAGTGAGAGAATGAGCTATAGAGAGAGAGAAAAGTTAGTCAAGACGATGCGATTTGCTGCGCACCACGACAGCAGAAGCTTCTCCTTTATTGGTTCAGGCGCAGAACAGAATAGAATCGATTATACATACTCTCTCGACTTCTGCTGGGTCTTCGGCCATCGTTGGAAGGATTGTGTATGGAGGTCGCTCTAGCATGCGATGCGATCACTGGGCTTCCAGAGGCATGCCCCGCCAAAGAGTCAAGGCTGGTGGGGGTTGAAAAATGGCAGCCACAATGACCATGAAAGGAAGCAGAGTTGAGTTACAAGCATCTTTATCCTTATTTGTTTAGGCCATTACTTCAACATTCACCAAAAGGCACGGATAAGTGAATAGGGACATCACTCAGAGACAAGCATCATTATTTGACAGTATTATTATTTAATTACGTTTACGACGTTGCGCTACAACGTTCTTGTAGAATGCCTTCTTTCCGCTGGTCTTTTGCTTCTGGATGCCAGCGTACTTGTCGGTGAACTTGTGACTATCAAGATCCCTTGTGACCTCCTCGAGGAGAGTGTTCTTCCTCTCCTTGCGCGTTAGTCTCGCGCTGAAGAACTCGGTCGGTCCGGCGATGATCTCGCCGACCTGGGAATACTCGGGAGCGTTCGCGCGGAGGTTCTTCTTCTGGTGCTTGGGGTCCAGGATGCCTCGCATGCGGAGGACTTGCCACTCTCGCTTGAACTCGGGGGTCATGTTCGTCTTGGGGAGATCGAACCACTCAGGGCCTGCGGTAGACTATTGCGAAACTTGTTAGCCATATTTGTTGGGCAGCGAGTGTCGTGCGATGATGTGCCAAAGTGTTTGCGCGAGGTAAAAGTCAGAGTAACTATGATATAAAGAGATCACGTTGTCATGGTCCTTTGATCCAAAACGGATACTGTCCCATGTCACAAAGGTTTGGGATAAATTTTCTTCATGCAAGTGGCAAACGAAATAGGCTTGGAGAGAGTTTGTCTTCTTACCTTTTCCTTGGCCTTGAGTCCCAATTGCGGTCGAGGCGGTGCTCGAACAGTCAGGCCATCTTTCTTGCTGCTGCTGTTGGAAGAGTTTTGCTGCTTGACATGTTGTTTTGTTGTCGCGGCGTCGCCAGCGACTACAGCATTTGAGGTTGTGGAAGAGACGATAGCACAAGCAGAAGCAGAGCCATCTTTCAGACGCTGCTCAGCCTTGCGCAGCAGCTCATCGACCTGATCATCTGAGATGTCTGTCATGGTCTGCTGTCGACCGAGAGGGAAAAAAGAAGAGAAGTGAAGGGAATGAGAAACGAGCGCGTAGAAATAGTTGAGAGACGGCAGAAAAAATGCAGTGGAGACAGATCAAGAGCCCCACTCCAGCCGCTTCCATTTGCTCTAGATTACGGAGCATAGCGTAACTTAACTACCAGGGGGAAGCAAGGAAACCATTGAGGCCTCTGTTTATTCCGAGTAATAGACTTAAGATAATCTAAGGTACCTAAGCTTAGGGGACTCTTTATCAAGTTTCTTTCAGCATCTTCTTTTGCCAGCAGTCTTACGTTTTCTTGTTCCCTGAGTGGTACTGAGCTACCTTAGTAAGTTAGTAGGTAGGTAGGTACCTACTACCTAGAGGTAGTTGATTGCTGGCTTACAGACAAGGTTAAGCCTTGGGCTGTGAACACATGTGATGATTACTGGCAGGACACGATGTGTTTTCCCCAGTATAAGCTTCTGCCCAAAAGCTTTCACGATAGGGTTACCCATAGTAGATAGGTACTCAGCTACTAAGATTCACGTATCTCTGATCGTGACCTCTAGCCTCAGATTAAGTGGTGGAGGGACATCCTGCCTCCCAAAGCCTCCACTGGTACAATATGTGGCGTATAAATCATTGACCAATCAATGCCTACCTAGGTAAGGTACCCTCAGGGAGCAAGAAAACACCAGACCTTTACATAGGGTGTCAAAATAAACTTCGTAAAGAGTCTCGTGAGCTTAGGCTAGGTTTACTCAGGCATTTTTATCACGTAAGATCCAGTTCCTGAGTTTTCTTCTAGGATAGGTACTTAAGCCAAGCCCCACATATATACCTACCTTTCGTCACAGGTGCACGCTCACACTCTCTCTCTTCATCCATCATCTGCCACATTCAATCATGGATAACCCAGCAGCAGGCCGCACAAGGCCAGTTTATGATGCCTCTCAAGGCGGACATTATGGCGCCAGCGCTTTGGTAAATCAGACTCCCTTCCTTGCCTTGGTCTTGCTTGCTCATGATGTGTCGCGACGCGACGCGATAGCTTCAACCTCTGTTTGACATGGCGCTAATAACTTGTTCAGCTCGCAACCCAAGGCTTTGCGCCCAGTGAGCTTTACACCGGTCCTTGGGCAAATGTAAGTCAACAATCTCATATCATGCCATGCCATTGTAGGTGGTAATGATTGCGCTAACCGAGTGATACCCCTCCAGGCGCATCAAGGCCTTACCGGGCAGTACAAGGACATCTTGACTACATACTGGCAGCACACCATCTCCCACCTCGAAAATGACAACCACGACTACAAGCTCCATCAACTACCGCTGGCACGCATCAAGAAAGTTATGAAAGCCGATCCCGAGGTCAAGATGATATCCGCCGAGGCCCCGATCTTGTTCGCTAAGGGTTGCGAGATCTTCATCACAGAGTTGACCATGAGGGCATGGATTCACGCCGAGGAGAACAAGCGCCGTACTCTGCAGCGTTCAGACATTGCATCCGCTCTTGCAAAGTCCGACATGTTCGACTTTCTGATTGATATTGTCCCCCGCGAAGAAGCATCCAGCCATGCCAAACGAACACAGACCGCAGTTGCTCAGCCGGCACCTGCTGGTCAGGCTCCAATGTCAGGACAACACACGATGGCCCAGGCACCCAACCAAGGCCATCCAATGGGTGGTGATTACATGGCTGGGCATGGCCTCGCTCCCGATCAAGACTACCGCAATCAGCCCAATATGTATCCCGACCAATCAGTGCCTAACCCCCAGGCCGCATACGGTCAGACCCAGCCTCCGACTATGAATCCGTACGGCAACATGGGCGACATGTATCCCTACTCAGCCATGCCACCACAACAGACAAACATGCCCAACGAAGAATTTGAGCAGTAGAACTCTTTGTCTTCTTTTCGACAGCTGTTGCATTCGCTCCGCGGACCTCCTCCACAATTCGGTAAAAGAAAATGGTACAGTGAAGACTTGGAGGAGCATTGGAAGCGGTAACGATATGGATATGGGTGTGCAAGGACTACGAACTTTATTCTTCTTAGCAGCGATTCCCCAAGTATGATTTGATATGATATTAAACGCCCTTGTCCTTTCCCATCTATGTGAAACTTTATACAAGAGTTGTGAAAACCAACACCCGTCATTTCCTAACCATGGTTTCCGAGAAGGCGGTTTCTAATGTACAAATGATTTACATGAATTCTTTTAAAGCCCAACAGCACCTCGGACAACTTGCATGGTTTCCTCTGCACTTTTTCGTGCCTTTTCAGCGCCAATTGCCTCAATCGAATCGAGGTACTCGTCCCCCTTGTCCAGCAGCTCCGTATACCGATCACGAATCCCATCTAAACCACCAACGACAGTATCGCTAACCATCTCCTTGAGCTGTTTGGGTGAAAGGTCACTATATTGCTCTCCAAGCTCTTGGGCCTTTCTACCCTCGGGATCAAAAATAGCCATGATATCAAGCAGATTCGAGATTCCTGGTCGTTCTTCTCTGTTGTAACTTATCCCCGGGATGGAGTCTGTTGTTGCGGCTTTGATTTTGGCCTTGATCTCTTGAGGCGAGTCGATGATGCTGATTCGTGATTTCGGTGACTTACTCGACTTTGACATTTTCTCCGTTGGGTTCTGGAGAGACATCACCCGTTGCACGGGAGCTGTACATAGCATGTTAGTCTGGGTCAGAGAACTAAAGGTGAGAGCTTTGGCTTACAGGTCGTAGTTTGGGGGGATACTAGATGGTTGCCGTAAGCTGCATTGAAGTTTGTTACACACTCTCGCGCAAACTCGAGATGTTGTCTCTGATCTTCACCAACGGGAACATGAGTTGCTCTGAAGATGTGACTGTCAGCCTATCCTGTGCTGTGCTGGGAATAACTACACAACGAACCTGTGTACAAGAATATCGGCAGCTTGAAGAACGGGATATGAGAACAGGCCGAGTTTGAGATTGCTGGCTGCTTTATCGTTCATGTTCGACTTGTCACTTATATTGAGCTTGCTCTGGATGAGAGTTAGCCTTGACGTCGACATCTTTTGGCATATACACTGACCTTCCACTGTGTCATTCTTGATAGATATCCAACGGATGCTGTACAGCTGAGAATCCACATGAGTTCTGAATGAGCGGGCACCTTTGCCCTCATCATCAGTAACGATATTACGAGTTGGTGGTGTAGGATCTCTCACAGAAGACTGATAGAACAAAGTCACTTTCTCAGGATCAATACCAATGGCCAACAAGGCAGCCAATGCCTCCCTCTTACTCTTCCTTAACACATCCGCCGGTTGAGGTGTTGTGATAGCGTGGAGATCTACGATAGAGTAGATGAGCTTATCTTCTTTATGACCTTCTTGCAGCTTAACCCATTGCCGAAGTGCGCCTGCATAATTTCCGAGGTGAGGTATGCCCGTTGGTTGGATGCCCGAGAAAATCACTCGAGGTTTTGTGATTGCTGATTTTAGCATGTTTGGTGTGATGCTTAATGAGAGGAGTTGAGTCTGCGGGTCGAGAGAGTCTAAGTCATGCTGAGATTGAGACTGAGACTGAGACTGAGGTTGAGTCGTGAGTAGTACGAGATTGTATATGCATCTACCGGGGCGTCTTTCTTCATGTCGTGAAAAGGCTCAAGATTGTCGGCAACTACCGAAAGATAAGAGACATAGTAATTATTTCATCCGTTACTGTTTAAGGGTGCGGTTGGAGTTCTGAATTAATTATTTATCTCCTGGTGTTGTGAGGTTATAGCCTCAGTAAGTACATCACCAAATCTGATTTCTGGAAGCACGAGAATGATATTCTAATGGAAATGAGAAACAATGAACTTGATAAAGCTTCCACTTGCTTCGATCATAAGAGATTACTTTTGTCATTCCAAAACGTTGATTTTACATAATTGGAGCCTTCTTTGGGCTATTGTACACATGAAGTCCTTCTCCTGCCTATGTTAAACAAGCCGGCCACTTCTCAGGACCACAGTACGAGGACTTCAAACTCATTCTCAATGTCTCCAAATCCTCCTTACACGCTCGTCGTAGGAGGGACCCTCAAGCCAGCAGCCTCACGGAACCTCCGCTGGTTAAGCAACTCCTCGACCTTTTCCACCGTGCCAATCGTCTTCGTCTGTCCAAGATGCGACCACTTGGCATCAATCTCACCCTTCTCCGCCTCCGGCAGTGCATCCATCTTCTTACCGACGCCCAGCTCGCTAAACTCCCACATGTTGGCTTTCATTCCCACGCCGTAGAGCTGGTGCTTGCGCAGGTACGCCAGCCACAGCTGCACCGTCTCGGGGTTACCGTCGCGGATCTGTATAAGCCGTCGTAGCGTCTTTCGCTCAAAGTTCTCCTGCGACTTCTTGAAGATGAAGTTGTCTCGGGGGACGGTCCAACGCTCTGTGATGCGGGGGAGAGGCACGGGGCCGTAGGCGGGCAGGCCGAGGTAGTAGGCGGCGCGGAGGGCAAAGTCGGAGAAGAATTCGAGAGGCTGGACGCTGTAGGATCGGAGCTGGAGATCGCACGAGGGGATGCCGTGCTCGGCCTCGCGCTTCAGAGGCTTGAGGTGTAGAGCCTGGATGGAGCGAGGGTATCGGAGTTCAGGAGCTTTTTCTGGTTGTGACTCCTCCACTTTGCTTGGGGTCAGATCTTCTGGCTTAGCCCTAAATCAGTCAACATCTGTGGTCGTGCAATCGATCGTCGTATCAAGTTGATGTTCGGCAAGGAAGACGTACAGTGAGGCCTGTGTTCGGCGGGCAATCCATGACACCTCGGACTGGCACAAATGTTAGCTGTAGAGCCAATTAAGAGTGGTTTTGTCGTAGATTTCATACCGAGAAAGCCCGCAAGGGTCTAATACTTTGGCGCATCATCTTGCCTGCCTGTCGCTGGGCGTCGATCGATAACAATGATGCTCAAAAATTGGTTCGAGATGTGTACGGATGGAATATCAATTATCCCCACTCACGTACAAAGTCGTAGGATCCACACTCTAAGCGCGCGTGTATACAACTAACAAAGAAATCCTCCCAACTTGTCAATTTTAAAATGTTTTAATAAATAGTGTAATCTATACATTTCTTCTGAGTCGCTTCTTATACCTTTGGCCTGGCTTCAGGGGCTCAGTGTCAAAATCTTCGTATCTCACTCATATAGACATCCCCATTCCTCTACGCAAGTCACATTCTGCTCTTTATATGTAGGTACAAGTCATACGCTTCTCTCACATGGGCAATCTCATCACCTCCTCCTTGGTCCAATATTTCCTCATATTGTTCGCCCCCAACGTCTCAACCTCTTGGTCAAGATGCTTCCACAGCACCTCACCCCAAGTCTCCATCTTTGTCTTGAGCACGCTGAGCTCAAACTCCTCGTCCCCTATCCTGCATTTCTTGAGGTACTCCTCAAAGTGGTCCAATCCCGCGTGGATCTGCTTGTGCTGGCGGAGAAGTTCAGCGCGTCCTCCTCTGAACTCGGGCATCTTCTTGGCTAGCACGGGGAAGATGTACGTCTCCTCGATGTTGTGGTGCATGGTGAGATGCTCAGCGAATTGGAGACCTTCCATAATGAACTGCTTTAGGGACATGCCTTGGGGTCGACGGTTGTTGGTACAGGCATTCCATAGGAGATTCCATGATCTTCGAAAGTTGTTGTGCTGCGCATCACATTAGACAAGTGACTTATATGATAGATATGAAGTCAGACTTACAAAATATTCCATGTGGTCGGCCGCCCGGTTATAGATCTTAAACTCATGGTCTGACAGCGGCGGTAACTCCTCCTCCGTCTTTGTCTCAACATTCTCGACAGGCTTTGCCTCTTCTTGAGGTTTTGATTCAGACATGACTGTTTGCTGGTGATTACGTGAAGGTGTGAAAGAAGCAGTCGAAATACGAGATTTCGCGGATATAGCCAACCGAAAAGAGGGTATCGAAGACAGTCCAAGTGGCAACGTCTGAGAATTGATCTTGCTTACAGGTTTGACGTTTTTACAGTGTTGCAAACGCCAAATAGCTCTCATTATTGACACAAAATGTCATAAGGGAGAAAAAGAACAAAGACATGGAAAATCTCACTAAAATACACAAAACCAGAAGAGTCTATCTCATGATGTCTCCAGATTGGGAACCCTTTGGACCACTCACAAGCCGCCCATATCCGCAATGGAAAAAGTCGACAAGATTGGAAATCGCTGACTGATGGACTCGGTCCTTATCCGCGCGCCAACTTAGTCATCACGTCTGTCTCTCGTTGAAGTGCGCGCTTCGCTCAACCTCGAAAGCCCGAAACTCCGGGCAAGAGTTGCTAGTTTCGGAGGTGGAACTGGTGTATTGCATCCAGATACATCAGGTCTTGTCTCCATCCCTTCATGGTTATGATTGGTGTGGACATGTTTGGTAGTCAAGCACCTCAACATCATATCCTCACTATCTGTGACCCTCAGACGGTACCAGTCGGTCATGCAGCTCAAATAACTTTGATCTCATGGATTCGTTCGCTACAGTAAAGACTTTTGATCTACTCTTCCTGTCATCTCTCATCTCATCTCACAGCATAGCATCAGCACCAGCACAAGCAATGTTGACGAGTTCTATGTATCCATATTCCGTTTCGACCTAGTGACACGTAGCGAGTGCTTCCGCATCTTCGCCCCTTTTCATTAAAAGAAACCATCCCATGCAAAATGCAAACGACTAAGACGCCTCATCTCGTTCATTCCCCAATTCTTAACCCCGGACAGCCGCTCCCAGCGCACCACCCGTGAACTGTGTTCCACCAGCTTGTCGCTGCGTGTTGCCACCTGCTCGGGCTCCTCCTCGGCCCTGTCCACCACCCCGTCTCTGTCCTCCTCGGCCTCGGCCTCCTTGTCTCTCGAATGCATTTGAAGTTCCTTGTGTCTTTTGCTCCAGAGTTCGCTCGTTGCTCTCGATGAGCGCGCTAGCCTTGTCTGATAGCGCGAGGGCAAGCGATTGGAGACGGCTGAGCTCGACACCCTTGCGGAAGATGACGGTGGATGTGACTTGGTCCAGAGAGGCAGCGAGCTCCTCGTGGCTGATCATCTTGCTGATCACTGCCGCAACCTTGGTCGAGTCAAGCTCGAACATGGCGCTGAGGGTTTCGATGGAGAGGGTGTCGTAGAAAGGGGCGTAGGTGAAGAGGTATGTTCGCAGACCCTCCTCCTGGATCTGCTTGGAGAGCATGGTCTTGATCTCCTCGGCGCTGGGCATCAAGTCCCAGATCTTGATGCTGTGGATGAAGTCAATCGACTTCTTCCACTCACCCGCAGCCAAGGCCTTGGACGCTTGCATCACGTGGTCACGGGTGTTCTCAGGAGGACCAGTGAAGATTTGTCTCTCATGGTACTCCAACATGCGACGGTAGGTCTTGCTGATCACTCGCTTCTTGACATCAGGAGATGATCCAGTCTGGGCCAGCAGAGGAATCTCGAGGAGCATGCTGCATGTCAAGTACACACACTCGAGGAGCTCGAGGTTGATGTGCATGTGGAAGGGCAGTTGTCGCTGCTTCTCAAGACGCTCCTGCTCAGGAGACACTTGGTTGTATCGCTGCATCATGACACCCTGAGCGAGCAACTCCTTCTGGCGACCACTGCCGCAGATCTCCTGGAGAGTGTTCTGGGCCTCGTAAACGAGACCCTTGCGGAAAGCACAAAGACCAACTTGCACCAGAGTGCGGTTGTAAAGAATTTGGCTCTGCACATCAAAGTTGGGGATGTTCTCCTGAAGATGGGACATCAACATCATATCACGAGCCTTGTAGTACTCGCCGTGGAGGGCGAGGAAGTAAACCTGGCACAGCATGGCTCGGGCACGGATAATACCGTCGCTGTTGCTGAAGAGGTAGTTGCAGAGAACATTGACGAGGTTGCCAGCGTTCTGAGCTTGGTCGCGGGGGGTGATGACAGACTCGACGGTCTCGCCAACGACCTTCCAGCAGTTCTCCTCAAAGGTCTTGACAACTTGGGCGGGCTGAAGAGATGTTAGTTACTGCGAAAACAGGTAGAAGGAAAGACTGGGAAATTACCTTGAAGTAGACGTGTTCCAAGCGGCGCATAACAATTCGGTTCACGCTATCCTGGGGAATCTCAAGCGAGTCATCCTTTCGGAGGTACTCATAGTAGAGGAGGCCGCGGAAGATGATGTTGTAGAGAGCACCCTCGTCTTGCAATCGCTCGATGTACTCGGAGGTGTGAGGGTCGATGCTCTGGAGGGAGCGGACGAGCTCGTCATCAAGACGCTCGATGTAGGAGACAATGCTGCCAGGGACCTTGATGTGCTTCTCACCCTCCTGCAGGGTAGGGGGCTTCTCGTCGTCATCCCACTCCTCAGCGTTCTCGACAACGACATAGTCGTGGTTGTCCTCGAGAACTTGGAGAAGGCTTGAGAGCTCCTTCTCAGCAGCCTTCCAGTGCTCAACAGACATGGCGGCAGCGCCGCCAGAGCCAACATCGAAGCGAGTAGAAACCAGGGTAAGGAGAACACGGATCTTTTGGTAGGGTGTGTTGGCGATCTCGTGGAGCTTCTCCATAGTCTTGATCTGCTCTGTTCGGTCGGTGTTCTTCTTTCCTCGGGACTCCATGATGGTTCGCAGGTGCTTGAAGATGCTCTCGGGGGTGTACTGGAGTGTGCGTCCACCCTTGCCAACGGTAGCGAAACCATCGTCGTCGCCCTCCTCAGTAGGAGCAGCGTCGACCTGGAGAGAAACCTTCTTGGGCTTAGGGGCAGGGGCAACGGGCTCGTTGTCCGACGACTCCATGAAACCATCCTTGTCCGCTCGGTAGGCATCGATTTGGGTCTGGTACTCCTTGTTGGTCTTCTTGACCTTTTGCTTAACGGCGTTGAGAGATCGGGCTTGGATGGCGTTCATCTTCTTGGGTGTAACCTTCTGCTTAGCGAGAGACTCATTCATAAAGTCCTCTAGCTCGGCAAGGATACGGATGTAAAGCTTGGGGGGTCTGCTGCCAGGCAGCTTAGCGACCTGACGGTTGAGCTTCTCATATTCTGAGTGTTTTTATTAGTATTTTGACCAAATAATTGACAAAAAAAATTCGACAGTGTTTCTCGTACCGGCAGAGATGAGTGTCCAGTCGCCGTTCTTTTGACCGTTCTCGATTTGCTTGATGGATGATTCTAACTCATCGAGGCGCTTGTCCTTGGCGGACTTGACTTTGGCTCGTACTTCATCGTCGCTGTCTTCGCTATCGGAGGATGCGTCCTTCAAGAACTTGTTGATTCCTCGGCCGCCCTCGTCATCGCTGCTCGAGTCGTCGCTGTCGGCCTCGGAAGAATCCTCCTGGGAGTCTTGCTGCTCCTCCTCCTCCTCCTCCTCGGAGTAGAGCTCCTCCTCGTCGCTGGAGCTGTCGCTAGAGCTGTCGTCGCCGCCGCGGAAAAATCGAGACATGCTGGGCAAATTATTTGACACTGAAACTTGTCTGTTGGGCTGGCCTGGCTCAAGTCAAGTCAGTGGGCGGGGTTGTTCCTTCCAAAAACAAAATTCATTCAGTGTGGGATGTTAGGGTGGGGCTGGGGCAACCGAGCTGATAGGCGCACAGCCACAGGTTGGGTATAAGTGGCTGAGATAGCATGAGTCACAAGCTTCAAGCTGAGTTACAGATATGAATTCTGAGTAGAGACTGTATTCTATATAGTCATCATGTCATCTGGTATGAATTATCTATGATCAGAGAATGGCGGCTACAGTGTTGAATTGGGTTATGCGTAACCAGCCGAAAGTCTGCAGCCATCTTCTGTGCCCTCCCGCCTTCATACCTGTCAACGGTGTATTCTTCGACAAACTTTCCGCAGCATAAGGAAAATGAATCATTAACAAGAGGAGATGATGGATCGACAGAGCCTTCATAAGGATAATAAAATTCAGGGTATCAATGTATTCTATTCTCGTAATGTTGTCATATAAAGATGTCTTCATCGGTGAGCCTCGGAATACAACGGCGGTAAAAGAGTCTTATCCGTCGTTGAGCCGGACCTTGCCCTCCAGGTTCTCTCGGTCTCCGGCCCGTAGAAGAATTTCGAGCTCCGGGAGGCAAGCGGAATCGGTCTGTGACATGGATTTCTCAGCAAAGATGCGCTACGTAATCCCACTTCCCTCCAACATCATCTTTACAACCTCAATCCCTTGAAATTGTTACTTACACCATGGCTCGTATTCACTGCGCTAATGCGCAATCGACCGCCAATTCTTTTATTCAACTCGCACGACGAAGCTACATAACGACGCCCCAGACGTCAACGCCTCTCGAGTTCCTTATTCCACGATGCACTCCCCCATCTCGACTACGAACCCCTCATATCACTGTTGCGCAATCCAGAACATATGCTCATCCCAGACGGTCGTGGGACTTTAGATCAAGGGAAACAGCTACGAGGCAATTCTCGACTACTGCTATCCGAGAGAAGACGCGGGCTATACTGAATCCCCAACAAGATGAGGATGGCAATGAGATGATGCTGGAGATTACTGAACGAGCTGCCAAGGTAATTGCAAGAAGCAAAGATCCCATGAAGACACTGCTGACTCTCAAAGCGTCTAAACAAGATCATGGAAAAGGATGGCAACCCAAACCTTGCCCTAAGGATTCAAGTCGAGAGTGGTGGTTGCCATGGCTTCCAATATCTCATGAGCCTTGTTACTTTACCAGCCAAGGACGCCGCCGAGTGGTCATCTATCGTGAACGAGGACGATACAATTTTTCAGTACATCCCCGATGACGCTGATCCGGCCACAACCTCGGAAGAAGGCCCCAAGATCATTCTTGACGAGCCGTCTCTCGACCTCCTCAAGGGCAGCAAAGTCGACTTTACAATGGAGTTGATCGGCTCGCAGTTCAAGATCATTGATAACCCACTTGCTACCAGTAGCTGTGGTTGTGGCACAAGCTTTGATATCAAGATGTAGAATACCTATCCGATCTTTGGACATGAAGATTCAAGATCCATAGATTTAAAAGTGGTTCTCCACGTGTATAATTGGCATTATTAATACCCCTCCCATGTATGGCGAGAATGCATACGGCACGTGAGAAAACTCTTCACAGCTGCTTCACATCACAGGATATCACAGATAGAATAATTTGAAAACTCGGGTGTCATTAATCACGGTATCAATTGCCATTTCCCCTGTCATGATAAGAACGCCGAGCAGTCAAATGCAAATCTTTTTTGAATCCGTTAGGTCCTAACGACCGATCCCTTAAAAGCCTTTTTTTAAAAGAAACCAACGCTTAGTTCATCTGGCGGACGAGAGCGTTGATAGCCTCCTCGCGGTTGCCAAGGTCACCACCCTCGATGAAGTGCTTGAACTTGCGGGGGCGGAAGCCACCAGTGGGGTTGGAGAGCTTGAAGGGCCAGAGGAAGTTGGAGGCCTGCTTGAAGTTGGGGCCGACGGTGAAGATCTCGTGGATGAGATCCTCAACACAGACAATGCCGTACTTGCCGAGGTTCTCCTCAACGATGGCGTTGTCGGTGAGGGCAACACGCTGCTTGTTGACCTTTCCGTAACCGCGCTTGTAGACGAGCTCCTTGACGGTCTTCAGGTTGGGGTAACCGTAGGCGATCCAGGGTTCGACGACCTTGAGCATCTCAGTGATGGCCTTAGTGACCTTGACGAAAACACCGTTGTTGATCTGAAGGAGACGGAGGAGCTGGAGGATCTTGCGGGGCTTGGGGGGCATCTTGTTGATACCCTTGATGCGGACAACGAAGATCAGCTTAGACTCAGCAGGAACGAAGGCAGAGTCCTCGGCCTTGGCGACGCGGTGAAGACGGATCTTCTCACGCTCAGCATCACGGTACTCCTGGACGTACTTCTCAGCACGCTTGAAGATGACCTGACGCTTCTCCTTGTTGGCCTATTTCAACCTGGTCAGTTCATGTCTTGCAAGTGGATGAAGAAATGATTGGAATCAGTCAGGCAATGTCAGACCCGAAAGAAGGTTAACTATCAACAGCATCGACCGGAGTCTAGTTGATGAATGTATGTTTTCCATCATAGTGCCAGAGTAAATAGAGGATGGTACTTACAGCCTTCTTCTTCTCAACGGCGTCGGTGCGCTCAGCGCGGGCCTTCTCCTGAGACTTGCGCTTCTTGAGAAGGGTCTCGGGGACCAGGATCTGGTCGTTGGTAGGAACGCTATTGAATCAGATTAGCTCGCAGTCCACGATACCACAGGACGTGGTATGGAACAGAGCGCCGGTGCGAGAACTGTTGCAATGCAGCATTCTCTGCTTGGCTAACTCGAAAGATGTTTTTAATCGGTGAGCTGGAAGACCATGATACGAGGATCGAGGTGATTTCTTTGACCGCTCATCCGACAACGCCTCAAACACAAAGTTCAAGAAAGGTATTCGAAGAATTGATCTGTGGTGCGTATTTCAGCGACCGCGCGCAATTCGACGATAATGATTTTGGGAAAGAAGAGTATGCCATCTTCATCTCCAACACCCCAAGCAACATCTCTCAATGCCCAAACTATGTTCCAAGCCTAGGACAATTGAGGGAGAAGCTCAAGAAAGATCGAGCTGGCGGTCGACGACTCAATTCAGAGACCGTGACTTTCCAGCGAGAGGACCACGGCAATCCGCAAAGCAAAAGAAATCTCGAGAACCAGGGCATCTGCCCATATTGTCCACGTCCTCAGGGAGGATTCACATACGTAGCACCCATTTTGTCGGCGACGGCTGTTGGAGAGGTCGGTTAGTGGTTGTCGGTCGGAAGCGTGGATTGAGGAGAGGAACTGCCAGCCTTTTTGCTAACAGAAATTTTCAGCCGAAATTTCGCGTAGGGTTTGGCAAACCTTCCTGCCCCACTCCACCGCCTACCCAATCTGGCTGGTGGGTCGTAGGGTTTTCCAATTCTACCCACCGAACCCAAATAACATTTGGAGATCCTCATTCTCAACCGCCAAGTGACGAAATAACCAGCAGTCGCCCATCCCTTCAAAATGGCTCCCAAGAAGACCACCACCCGCGCTCCCCAGGAGAACATCTCCCTCGGACCCTCCGTTCGCGATGGTATGCGACCACCCTTGCACAAACTTCGAGTAGATTGAAGATCGAGGAAGAGAGAGATCATGGACTAACGAAATTGTTACAACAGGCGAGCTGGTCTTCGGCGTTGCCCGTATCTTCGCCTCCTTCAACGATACCTTCGTCCATGTCACCGATCTGAGGTTGGTCAGCCCGTGAATAAGGAACATGAAATTTGGAGGAGAAATTTGCTATGTTATATGGTTCATTGAGGCTAACTTGGGTGATTCCAGTGGCCGTGAGACCATCACCCGTGTTACTGGTGGTATGAAGGTCAAGGCCGACCGTGACGAGTCCTCCCCCTACGCTGCCATGTTGGCTGCCCAGGACGTCGCTGCCCGCTGCAAGGAGCTTGGCATCAACGCTCTTCACATCAAGATCCGTGCCACTGGTGGTAAGTTCAATTGCGACTGCCCCTCACTCACACAGTCATTCTAATTCACAAGCAGGTAACGGTACCAAGACCCCCGGTCCCGGTGCCCAGTCTGCTCTCCGTGCCCTCGCCCGTGCTGGCATGAAGATTGGCCGAATTGAGGACGTTACCCCTACCCCCTCCGACTCTACCCGCAGAAAGGGTGGTCGCCGTGGTCGTCGTCTCTAAGCTGCTCGCACATGGGTGGCTTGGATTGGACAGGAGATTCGCTATCTGGTTTCTCTGTGGCGTTGAGAATCACGAGGAGAACGGCTTTTTCGCCTGGTCTCCAGTCTACACTGCAGAGCCTGGTCAGGTTATGGGTTAGGACGCAGTAGACAGTTATGAATTCGCCCGAAGAAGGCCTATGAATCATCCTGCTTGTCAGATTTGTTCCATGACGTGATACCTTGCAGCCGTACGCTTGACCATATTCGATGACATGAGATAAAAGCAATTGTATACATTTATAAGCCGCTATGTCTACTATATGTGATCTTGATGTCCCCTGAACTCCTCGCCAAATCATGCCTTGTTAATCCCAGTTATTTATTTTACGCCTGGCTTGAGTGTCCATATTCCTCTACCAGCACCTCCAGTTTTGTTCAATACTGCAACCTTATCCAGAGCAGCTTTGAACTCGTCGCTCTGCTTCTTGCCGGGGCAGTAGGGATTGAAGTGGTCTACCAACATCTTGCTGGGGACTCGACCATTGTGGCGGTTGATGAATGTTTTGATCATGGCCACAAAGTCTTTGGACTTTAAATTCTTGTCTGCGCCAGGAGTTCCGGAACGAGAACTTCCCCCACTCCCTGTATCAAGACCCTGGCGATCTGCCAGGTTACTCATGATGGCTGCTGAGCTTGGCCCTCCGCGGCGACGATTAGCTCCAGGGCGGCCAGCCTGGCCGACCTCGCCAGTCCATGTAACAGTACCTATGGGAACTCTTCGCGCCTCTGCGCCAGCTTGGCGAAGGTGTGCTGCAGCCTGGCGGGCTACCATATTTGCTTCTTGTTGCAGAACAGATATGTCCGCCTTTGCTTTCTGGGGCCCGTTCACAATAGCCTCGTGGTCGTAGGCATTGTTGACTGACTTGGCGAAGATACCGTCCAGCATGCGCTTCTCATCGTGGACAGACTTGTCTTCTCGGAAGTCTTCCATAGCAGCTACCAGGCCCATCTGCCGGAGCTCTTTGCTCTCCACGTCTGCTCCGGCTGCTATATTCTGAGCTGGTTCTGACGTTTGCCCCTGTTCGCCATCGCCGGAAGGAAGTTCAACTTCTGCTTTCTTGAAGAGCTCGCTTCGGTTGGCACTCGCATCTTCCCCTGTGTTGTAGCTAAAGAGATCGTAGAGGTCTGACAGGTCATAACTGCTGCGCTGCTTCGGATCCTTCAGAACTTTGTTCGTCATGAACTGCTTGAAAATCTGGCGATGATAGATCTTCTCTTCGATGGTCCCTTCCGTCATAAGTCTGTAGATTTTTACCGGCTTCTTCTGACCGAGTCTCCATGCTCTTTCTCGAGCTTGGAGATCTGTTGAAGGATTCCAGTCAGGGTCAAAGATGATGATGCGATCAGCACCAGTGAGATTTGTTCCCAATCCTCCAGTACGAGTTGTCATGAGGAAGACATGAATATCCGGACTTTCGTTGAATCTATCAATCATTGGCTGACGCTGGTCAACGGGTGTCTCTCCATCCATTCGTACGTAAGAGATTCCACATTCGCTAATGCACTTCTCAATAATGTTCAACATTTGTTTACCTTGCGAGAAGAGGAGCGTCTTGTGTCCGTTGGGAATCATGACCTTTTGTAAGAGATCTTTTGTGAGCTGCAGTTTCGCAGATAGCTTGGGGTTCCCAAAATCGTAGCCAGCCTTCTTTGCAAGAGTCTTGTCGAGCAGATCTGGGTGGTTACAGATCTTGCGCAATATATCAATGCCGTAAAGTGATTGTCGTCTTCGATTCAAGATGGCCGAGACCTCATCCGATTTGATGAAAGTCTCATACGCCTTATGCTGGCCATCAGTCAATTTGCAAAACAATACTTGCTCTGTTTTTTCCGGGAGATCGGATGCGACATCGATCTTCAAACGCTGAAGTAGATATTCTCCGATTGTTTCTTTCAATGCTTCTGCGCATTTCTCTGCCGTCATGACCTGCAGATTAGATGCGTTGGCATAGCCACCTTGACGAATCGGGATCTCGAATTGGGCTCTGAAATTGACGAGGGTTCCCAACCGCATAGGATAAATAAAGTCGAAGAGTGACCACAGTTCGGTCAAGTTATTCTGGACTGGTGTTCCCGAGAGAATAACACGGTTCGGCGTGTTGAGTTCCTTGCAAGTAACAGTAATTTCGGCGTTTGGGTTGCGGATTTTGTGTCCTTCATCCAAAACTGCGTAGTCCCATTGAACTGGCAGCAAAGTCTCGGCGTATGTCTGAAGGCCAGTGTACGTCGTTACCAAGACATGCCCACTCTTGACGACTCCGTTGACGATTCTTTGAGCAGCCTTTTCTGACTTGGTGGCTAAGGGCTGGAAATGATCCAGATCATACTCGTCTTCGAACTTGGGGTTCATCATACCACTACCAGAGGCGTGCAAGATGGACACGCGAAGTGGTGGCCACCAGCGGTGGAATTCACTCACCCATTGTCGCAGAAGTGTAGCAGGCGCAACAACAATGACAGGACGGCGTAGCTTTTTGCTGTAGTGGAGAGCTGCGATGAAGGCAATAAGCTGTACAGTCTTTCCCAGGCCCATTTCATCACCAATGATGCCTCCGACATTTTGCTTATAAAGTTCGGCAAGCCACTGCACGCCTGTTTTTTGGTATCCGAAAAGCGAAGGATGAATATCTCCAGGCAGCTTCAGATCGTCACCAAAGTTGTAGTCGGGAAAGTCAGGAGCCGGTTTGAACCATTCTTCCTCTTCTTCATCACTCTCTCCTGTATCAGCAGACACGTCGACCGCTTGCTTCCGAGCCCTCCGTGCACGACTTCTTCGAGTCACCCAGTCGTTTAACCGGGCCTTGAAATGGGCTTCATTGCCATCGTCGATCTTACTGAGATCGATCTGCTCTTGATCGGCAGCCTTAGTCTTGGCTTTTGTCTGACGGCGTCGCTCTCTAATTAGATCATCCTCGTTCCCTTGCTTCCAGACATCATCGTCGTGAGATTCAGAACCGGATGCTTCGGGCTCAAAGTCCGCAGACGGGCTACGTTCCTTTTGAACCCGACGTTTTTTCCTTGGCCTTAGTGAGAACTCGCTCTCAACAGCTGGGGCTGGTTGAGGGGGTTCGGGTTCCGAATCAAGCTCGTCAGCAAATCCAGGTCTGCGAAGTCGTTGATGCGAAGCAGGTCCTTCAAGTTCCCCTCCAAGTTGTTCAGCTGCTGCCTCTTCTTCTGCATCCAGAATCGTATCGGCGAGTTGGCCTTGAATTCCGGCAGGTCGTGGTCCTCCAATCTTGGCAAATGGTGTAATCTTTCCGGTCCGAATCAGAAAGTCACGGTGGCTTTCACCAGGAAGCCTAGTAGATTTGGACTTGATTGAATCGTCCACAGAGCTTTCTTCATGACGCTTCTTTATTCGTGCCTGGAAATCAGATATGTCATTGCTCACTTGTCTGATTTCTTCATCGAGTTTTGTGATTTCCTTCTGGATGTTTCGAGTTTGGTAGACATTGCTGTGAGCAACTTTGTCTAGGCGCTTCTTCTCTTTGTCCAGTTGAAGCTGAAGTCGATGCTTGGTGGCTTCCAACTTTTCGATGCGGTTTTGATCCTTCTTGTCCTCAGCTTCGTTGAGTGCAGCATTGGCTTGGAGTGTGATGTCGCGTTCCAGGTCATTCTGATCTCTTACGGTGCCAGTCAGATTGCGCAGCGCATCTTCTTCATTGAGACCTTCGGTGTTGGGCTGCTCCTCTTTGTCTTCTTCATCTTGAGATGCGCTTTGTTGTGCAGCAGCAACCATTCGATCAAGAAGTGCTGCTTTGTCGACTTCTCGATTATCTGAGACCGTATCTTCAGATGCCATGGTGAACGACGTGTTGGTTACGGGGTTCACGAAGGTGCGCTTCTTGTGCTCTCAGGTAAGGAGAAATTGAGCAGTCGACTCTGCGCTTTACAAAATGAGAAGATAGCCGGGTATGGTGAGTTAGCACTGGTGAGTCCTCATCCTCATGATTCAGCGCAAGCCTGAGATGGGTTGAAACTTCGGGATAATGACAGGAGGTTGAAAATGTGCGTGAATCAGAATGGACCGAATTTGTATGGATTACGTTGCACTGGATTAAGAGCTTCTAGCTTCGCTGAAGCATCTAAGCAGATCTGAAAGTTATCTGAGGCTGAACTTCTGGAGAGAAAAGTGAGGAGACGATAATATCAATCAGTTGCGAAAAGTTGAATTCGCCTTTGTACGCAAATAATAGGCTGTAATGACGTCGAGGAAGTGAAGATGAAAGATGAGTCTAGGCTGCAGGGCGTACTAAAATTCGGGAGAAACATGTGCTGATTGGTGCGCACAGGAATCCAGGCACCAAGCGGGCCACTGTTAATTGGAAATCGATGTGCGACTCATCTCAACCGAGATATGTACTAGCAATAACTACCCAGGAACTTCATCAGCAGAAAGGCAGCCAAGTTAATTATATACCTTATAATATGCTTACTGCTATACACTTTCTTTCTTATATCCTTCACTTACACTGAAATATGTTTCAACCATAGTTGGGCTCTTCTCGTCAGTCTAAGCCTAGCTTAGGCAGGCATGAGCTGTTGAGACCACTTCACGGCTTCAAGTGTGTTGCAAAGCCACTTCGGATCGTGATTTGTTCTTAATTTAATAGCAACATTATGTTAGTACTTACTATACTGAGGTACGCATGTTAGGTATGTGAAGATCCCGAATCTGAATTACAATTACTACCCAGTTAGGTAGTGCATTGCTGTCTTGGAAATACAGTACAATCATCTCCAACTTTGTTATCTACACTGTGAGACCAACTCCACCCGCCCCAGCATTGAGTTCAGATCACCACCTTCCTTATTTTCAACTACACCCACAATGAGCTGCATGTAGTCGAACCATAACAAATCATCATTTTCTGGGTTATTCCACTCTCCAAACTCAATAGAAGCCATGTCTTCTCTATCGGTCCGATAAATATCTCCCAATTGGGTCCCGTCTTCAGCTTCCCAATGACAGACAGCCCGACTCCATCAGGAACATACGACACATCTAGCATCTCTGATCGACTGACGACGAGTCCGTCTTTTCCTGCAAGTGCCGGCACTACCGGTCCTCGTATAATACAGTCAGACTTTCCAATCTATTAGGGTTCAAAATGCGGTCTATCCTCTTCAAATTTAACCAGCCTCACCGCCTTAAGATTGCTACCCGTCCACGCCGGATTTGGCCTCTCGCTTCAGTCGCTTCAGTCGCTTCAGTCAGAATGTATTCTCAGAGTCCCTCATGGCTGGGAGTTTGTTGCAATGACGTAAGACCGACCCCTACGCTCTTTGCGTGGAACCTGTCAAACCTTGCTTCTTACCATGGTTCTGACCCTTCAACCTCGTCTGCTTCTGGTGATTCCGACCAGCGCATCTACGTCCTAGGAGTAGGTAACTTAGGCCGCCTCTTCGCAAGTTCACTGGCCCAAGCGCCAGACAGGCCTCCAATCACACTGGTTGTTCACAGAAAGGAGCTCTTGGAGCAATGGATCGAGAGTGACGGCATTGAAATCTTGCGTCAGGACAAACTGGAGAAGAACAAAGACTTCGATATTGAATGGTGGACAGAGAATGAGCCAGATTTCGGCCCAGTGCGAGAGGTTGCCGATGGCGAAAAGCTAAAGAACCTCATCGTCTTGACCAAGGCTTCAGCTGCCCTTCCGCAGGTTGATCGAGTTCGAGGATACTTGGACCGGAACAGCACTGTGTTATTCGCTCAAAACGGAATGTCAAAATTGTGGCCTCCCCATGGATCCTTATACGTTTCCCACCGCTATCATAGCAGCCATGAGCCCAACTTTTTAGCTTGTGTTACAACACATGGAGTGACATCCCAGGGAACATTCAAAAGTTTTCATGCCTCCCAAGCTGATGTTGTCGTCGGAGCGGTTCTCCCGAACTCCATTTCGCTCAGGAAAACAGCTTACTTAGTCAAGCAGCTACTGGAGGCCCCCTACCTAGAGGCTAGGTCTGTGCCTAGGGGAGAACTATGGATTCTGCAATTGGAAAAGCTCGTCGTTAACGCGGTAATCAACCCTTTGACAGCTATTCTGGGGTGCAAAAATGGAGCTCTATTCACTGAATCAGCTGGAGTGCTCGCACGAGTCATTGACCAACTTCTAAGCGAAGCAAGTCAAGTGCTCCAACTTCTAGTGGCCCACGAGAGCAGCGCAGAAATTATTGGACGGCAGGAAGGACGTTTACCAGGCGAGCCAGAGACGACCATCGATCTCTCCCCCAAGAGCCTGCAGGAAAGATTCTCCCATCCTCAGCTGAAGGACATGATCTATCGAGTGGGCCACAAAGTTAGGGAGAACACAAGCTCCATGCTGCAAGACGTGCGTGCCGGCAGATCAACCGAGATCAGGGACTTCAACGGCTGGCTAGTTGAGATGGCAGTGTTCCTAGACCCGGGACTAGACGTTACGGGCCACGGCACCTTGGTCGAGCTGGTGGAGGCTGGCAGAACCCTAGATGTGGATCAACTCGGAAGTTGCTTCAACGGTTCCGGGACAGATGCAGGAAAATGATGACAGAGTCATGGCTACTGGAGATCCGGGGACGTGCCCTGCCATCGGTTGTGGTCAATCCAACTTCCCTCCACACATTGGATGAGCATGGGCCATAAGTGTTGTCCGAATAGGCACCTGGCAGATTTTGGCTGACCAGGGTTGTGATCGGCTCCGGGCCAACGTCTGCATCCTTGCAAAAGAAGCCAGCACGAGATAATGAATTAACAAGGCTCACATCCGCATTGGGGGATATGTCCTGTCGCATTTGACAAGGCGACTGGGAATTCCCGGAAGTGGCGTGTTTCGTTTCGTTTTGTTTGGCTGCGTTTGTTTCTTCCTCGGTCTCGATTACCAGGGGTCTAAACTCAACCCAACTTATAAGACCGAGTTATATAGGCCATAAGACAGGTGGTTATCGACTCGCGCTAACCCTCTCGAAAACCGCTCTGCCAACCAGATGAAACAAACGTTTTAAAGCCCATCTCTCTCGTGGGGCGAAAAAGAAACATGCAGGCATATTAACCAAGTTCAGCGTCGCAATGCATCATCACCAAACACCGCCGTCATCGACCCAACCTCCCTGAGTCCCTCCTCTCTCCTCTCCTCTGTGTCCTATCCATCTCTGGCCGCCGATGTGACCTGAAAACTCAGACCGTTATAGCCCTGGGATGGGTCAAAAAGTCTCGGTCGACGGGGGTTGACAAATCCATGACCAAGACTGGAAGGGGGTGTTGTGCCCCAAGTTTTATCACGCATCGTCAGTGTAGCAACCGGGACTTGAAGCCAGTTTCAGGCCTAGTTTTTCACAGATCGGGCAGTCTGCTTTATGATATTATGCAGTACCTACATCAAGTCAACAACATCAGCCAGCCATAATGCCTCGCTTAGAGACTGCACATCGGAGATTTCGAAAGACATGTTTCAGCGGCGGTAACCCTCTACCTTCCCCGGCTCTCCGACATGTAGGTACTGTTGTCTTGCTTGCTTGCTTGCTTGCTTGCTTGCCTCCTAGCTAGCTACCTGTGATGAGATGTGGCACAGCTGCTGCTCTTTCATGCTCTCAGCTCTGAGATGACCTCGATAGCCGTGGCTCGACACAACCTCAACCCCGGAGCATGAAGATCATCCAAACACAGCAAGCTACGCGACCTACATCTTGTGTTACCTCCTCTTGACCGCTGTGCGACTGCACTCGGCGTCGTGTGACCGCTCAACGCGTCTCTTACAGACGCGCGCTCGCACATGCATACATACTTATGTACTGTCCCATTCCTGCTCACCTCCCAACACGTCACAATGAGACACACCACGCAGCTCGTCACAGAGCCAGCACGCATGCGCACCCGCATATTTGAAATAACCGTTACTCTTCGTAGCTCCAGCTCAAAAAACGCCATCGTTTAGCGCCGTGACTCGCATCCCATGCGGTGTAATGCAGCAAGTTAATCAGAACCAGGCGGGTCTCTCTCTCAAAGTCAGGCAAACAGCAAAGCGCCATCAACTCATCCCATCCCATCACAGCCAAGATCGGGCCTTCTGCACTCTTCTGGTCATATAGCCTGTCAACAAAGTATTAACATCACGAGGACACCGGTGGGATGGACTCGACCGCCTTAAAGCCACAGGTGACATGACACCCAAAGGGCCCTTTGCCCTCCGTTTCATCGGCTCCATCCGCTCACTGGCAGCCTTTTCTTCAGGGTTGGCCCCCGCCAGTCGGCAACCATGGCGATTGTGCCGCAGCAGTACTGTCTCTGTATAGATAGCTACGTGGCAAGGTCCCGCCTTACCCTACCTATATCATAACTGATCGCAGCGCCCCCCCTATACATGCATAGATACACATACATGCCTACATCTCATGGGCAGGGACGAGATGCGCGGAGTGTGGCAGGGA
The DNA here is from genome assembly GCF_900079805.1 of Fusarium fujikuroi IMI 58289. Classification (NCBI taxonomy): domain Eukaryota; kingdom Fungi; phylum Ascomycota; class Sordariomycetes; order Hypocreales; family Nectriaceae; genus Fusarium; species Fusarium fujikuroi. The sequence continues at coordinate 3,755,968 of NC_036626.1, read as the reverse complement.
TTTAAAGCATAAACACTTTCGTTTCGTCTAGCTCAACTGTGGAGACCGGTTCCGGTGAGACAAAGCATACAGGGGGGGTGCTCTGAGCCAGATCCGAGGGAACCTTTGCAGTTTGGGCGTTATATATTGTTTCAAGGCTTCAATTATAGGGCATCACAACGTTCGGAGTCGAAGTGAACCGGCTCCATTTTCTCGTCTTTCTAGCGTCACGACTCTGGACCTGAGAGAGAGGAGCCTCATGGCGTGATTCTGATGATGATCAAGCAGATCTTGTCTTCTATTATCTAGCGCCTTCGTCTTCCAAGTGTTCCTGAATCATGGCACCCCGATAGCTATAATGGACTTCGTCTCCCGAACCCGAATCCAGCCACCCCAACCCCAGCCTCTCCTTTCGTGCTCTACGCTTACATGCTCCGTTTCCTCTTCTGTGGTATCAAGAAACATCAGAATATGCTCCTGTTCGTCCGTCGTTCTACATACACAAACCCGAAAAATACGCTGCGCCAAAAAAGGAAACCTGCTCCGCCCATGATCCTGCTTTTGCTCCCGTACATAAATGATTAAGAGGTAGAATATAGTTATAAGATAAGGGTAATAAGTGACAAGAAAGTGTGATCAGCCACATATCCCAAGCGATTGGACGGTTTCCCCTGGCTGAAGGATGGGGAATATTAAGTGCATGTAAATAATTCTTTCTCCTTTTCCGGGGCTCCCAGGTCTATAGATTTTTCGTAAAACGACATAGGAGATCATAGACGTAACAAAACGGAATACAAGACAATCTTTTGAGAAGGGGAATGGGGAAGTGAAGTATGATTAATGTTAAAAAAAGGGTTTGTGACAATAAAAGGCCAGTCTCGAATACGACAGAATAATGAAAGGCCTGTAAGCACAGAACAAAAGAAATTAATACAGGGATAAAAGAAACAAGTCGTGGGTGCGTTGTGCCCTACCTGGGCTGAAACCGGTGTGCTCAAGTCGACAACTCTAGGAAGAAGGCCTTGGGGTCGTTGATAAAGTTGTCGTAATGGTTATTATGTTGGCTGAGAGCAGCCAAATGCAAAAGCGAATGTGTTTAGGCGTAGGTCGAATGATCGTAAAGAAATAAGGAGCGTTCTGAAAGGGGAATGTGGTGTTTTTGATGCGTCGCGATTATAGAATGAACCCTCCGCTGGCATAATTATTTTTCTTTTATTATTGAAGCTGATGATGGGAATATAAGGGCTCTTCGGATTCTGCGTTTGAGGCTACAGCTGGTGATAATGACTGTGACAAAGCCGCCAAAGTTGCTGGATCCTCAACCATTAGCTGCTCAGCCCGTTCTCGACACGCTGCAGGAGTAAAGCCCGTGCCAACTTTATTGGCGACGATTCTCCATTTCTCGTTCTCGTAGTCTTGAAGGGCAGTTCGGAGCTTTTGGTCCTAGGGGGAAAGTCAGAAAACTCTTCAATCACACCACCAAGGTAATCAATGGTTAGTGCTGGTTAACGTACCGTCTCGTCGGTCCAGTTCGTTGTTTTGGCTTTGAGCTTCGTACAGTATCGAACTTGTAATGTCCCTGAAGATCGTCCTGGAAAGAAGTCTGCTATTTGCTTCCACGTCAAGTTCTTGTTTTCCTTCAGTTCGATCAACAGTTGGTCATCTTCTGGTGTGAACTTCAGTTTAGGACCTCGGGGGCGAGGTGCTGGATCCGGCATTCCAATTTGTCCCACAACGCTTGGGGCTCCCCCTAAGCCGTCGTCGCGGCGCATCATCTTGGATGGTGGCTCCGAGTCGGGGAGGTGGTGGTGGTGGTGTATAGGTTGGTGTTGAGGCTGTGAAACTGCCACGGCGGCAGCGTGAGCATATGCTGCTCCTAAAGGTGTCTGTTGCATGCCACTGAGATCCGAATGGTCCAAGTCAGTCATTCCTGTAACAGATAGATCAAGATCACTGGGTCGTGGCCGCTTAGAGCCTGGTGGAGGCACAGAATGCTGAGGGTGATTCGGTGGTGTTGGGGTCGAAAGAGTCTGGTACATAGGGGCCATCACTTGTCCTGGGGCTCCAAACTGAGGCGGCCCCAGACGATGATGTCCTAGATGAGACGGGTCCATGACCATCTGTGGCGATGGATGCTGATGGTGTTGAGCCATTGCTGCGTGCTGGACATGAGGGTTTCCGTGATGCGGGTCGGGAGTACCATGAATACCAGCAGCCGGGCCTCCAGGATGGTGAATAGAGGCCCGAGGCTGCTGGTGTCGTGAACGCTGATGAAGTGACGTATCATACGCTTGCTGATGTTGATTTTGCTGTCCTGATTGTGAGCCCTGACCCGAGTAGTCCACGGTATAATCCCCCACTCGATAGGTGCCCGCCAGCGTGCCTCCGATACATGAGGTCCTCCAGAGCGAACCGCTCTGGACGGCCGCTGGGCTCTGAATGGAAAGAATTTGACAGGATGAAGCCCTTGCGGGCTACGGCGAGGAAGAGAAAGGGTTATTTAGTGGTGTCCAAAACGGTGTGATTTGTGTGCGTCGAGCTAGGCTTCTGGGTATTGTATTTTGCGTCTGAAGTGTAAGTCGATAGCGTTACTAGCTACTAAGCAGCTTGCCACATATATTGTCTGAATTTTCACTGATTGGTACCGGGCCAGAGGCTTTCCCGTTTCCGTAGTTGAGTGAGACGCTGGTGACTGGCGTTGGAGGGCCGTGTTGGGGGGGTGAGCTCAGGCAGGAGTTATAATAGCGTAACGGTTGTGAGTAGTCCAAAGGAGTGTGTTGAATGCGCATTCAATCCGTAGCTGCTGTCTTGGAGAGAAGGTATAAGAGAAGGACTTGATTAGGATGAGTACTATTAGGACATACCACTACTACACCGAGTAAGGCAGTCGATAAGAAGGCGAGTTTGTGGAAGCGGTAATGCTTTATTTTGTATGATAGGATACGTCCCCTCACAAGATCTCTTTTAGCTCCCGGCCTGGGGTCAGTAAACGTATTTAACACAAGGGCTAGTAACCTGGCAAGCGTTGCCAGTACCAGGGCAGGCCTATATCGTCTGATGACGGAGTAGCTAGAGCAGGGTCGCAGAGGGAGTGGATCACTGGCCTCTCTGCGTTCATGCTGCAGGTTAAAGCACTTGGAGATTTTGCCCAGTCCGGTATGAGAACAATCCCCGTCCGACAAGTGCTGGGCTGCGGAGACTACCTGTTAACCAAGGCCAGGGTCTGGAGGGTGGTCAATTTGACGATCTTATGTCCATTGCAAGGTCTCCAGGGTGCCTGATATAGAAACAAGAGCCACCCCTGGCATCCATCATGACTAGCAAGGATAAGAGCACAATGCAATAGCATTGCTTTGAAGACAAGCTCTCCCGATTAGATGGCAATTTGCCATTGTAAAGCCCCTGCGCATAGAACAATTAGGGAAATGTACCTCTGCTGGAAAAGATGACACAGAAAGGACGGTGGGCGGAGGTGCTTATTGGGGCACAATGCCAACTTGAAACGCGCTTCGCTTGAAGAGCGTGAGACTAGACCACACTGAGGTGGCCAAGAACAGCCGTAGAAACACAGCAGCAAAACGGCCATTGTCAGGTTTTTCGCCGCCTTTCCAAAGAAAGAGCCACAGAGAGTGGGTGCCGAGCTGATGGCGTGGCAACAAGGGAGAAAACAGTTATGGTGCTTGGTGCAGGACAGGAGTAACGGTGTGGAGCGGAGGGTTATAACAAACCCAGGGTTTGCTATAGTAGATGGCTCAACCGGGATCGTGTCTATCAATTGGACTAGATCGCAAGCAGAACCATTCTCCACTGTCCGGGAACCTCCGTTTGGCAAATCTGGATGGTAAAGCAGGGAGAAACCCATCATGGATGGATGAGTGTACACGCCGGGTTGTCGGGGCTGGTCCAGATTTGATCAATGTGAGCGCACGCCATGATGTTGTTCCGCACAAGCTAGATCGACATCCTGGTTAACGGTGGCTGAATTGAACAAGCTCCCGCACTAAAGTCAGGGACCAGATACGTGCAACAGTCAACTAACAACTGCCTAGAGCCAGAAGTGGCCTCGCGGCTCATGGACAGGGCACACCTGGGTACGTGACCATGGGGCTAGTCCAGCCAACGGGAAAATCGACCCTGCGAACCGATTATCTGGATCGCTCAATAGGGGAGGGCTGAGAGGAACGGTAACGGGCAGCGACATCCACATCAGAATTGGTGACCGAGATGAGTCTGTTAGTGACTGCCTTGGCAAGATAATGGATGCAAATGAGAGCTTCTGGTAAAGGCCATGACGCCGAAAAAGATGGGAACTCAGACGTATGCGCAGCTTGCTTGTCTGAGAAGCATGGAGCTGTGTGTGATGCGATACTGCATCAGGCTGGACCTACCCGGTTCTGAGCCGGGACCAAGATAGAAAATGTGTCTTGGCTTGAAACCTGACGATATGTCAAAGGGACGAACGCCCCATATCGAAGCCGCTATCGACAGTGGCTGGTGCTGGTGCGTGTGGCCGGAACAGCCCTATTGAGCGGGCATTGACATTCCGTTCGGAGTGGCCAAGATTGCGCTGCTCAATGCCTCATGCCAATCAATCAGACGGCCCTTGAAAGGCGTGCACCGCGTAGGGTAACAGGCGTTTTGAAGTCGAAACACGCATGATGTTGAGGCCGAAAGCAGCCTGAGATTCCGGCAAGATGGTGTTCCGGCGGCAGGGACGCATTAGCAAGCATCTCCTGATTTGCGAGTGTGACAAGTCGAGTCGAGTCGAGGGTTCTGTCACTGCCATTGTCGTCATGAAGGAGACGTCAATGGGGGGATCGGATTCCAGGGCCCCGGTTCAGGAGGTCGGGGATGGCCTTCTAGAAGGACCTTCTAGCGCGTACAGGGCCTTGTTGGGAGTCGGGACCTTGGCTAGCGCAGAGGACCCTAGTTGCTGGTGGAGCGGAATGAGCACGCGCCGCTCTGAGTGTGATTGAAGATGGGCAATAGTGGATGTAAGTTGTCGGACGGTAACTCCTTAGGGGTATCCGGCGATGGATGGGCTCAATTTTGAGTGGTGATGCTTGCTTGAAAGTAGAATGAAGAGGTGATGATACTGTCAAAGGGGGCGGATGATGAGTAGCAAAAATGGAGGCTTGGCTGAGAGGGGGGAGTTGGAACAGGGGGAAGTTGCCCGAGCATGATATGACCTGTTTGAAGATTTGGAAAGAGCCACCAAGGCAGACTGAGGATCAAAACCGAAGAAAGAGCAAGTGTCACTGTGCCTTCCAGGAAAATGTCTTGAGGCTTTACGTAGTACGCGGGCACTAAAGAACGAATGTCATCGATCAATGTCAAGCGGCGGGCGATGGTAGGTAGCAGTTGGTCTAGAGAATGCAACAGTATCGCTTCCCCACGATGACAGCAACCTAATCTCAGCTATATCCCGAGCTCAATATTACTTTTATCAACAAATCCATCACAGCCAAATAGTGCCAAAATGACAAGCTAGATCGTGGATCAACGGATAGATCGAGGTTTTTAGTCTATGAATAGTATTGTTCTAGCTAGGTTGGCAGCTCATCCAAACCGTTCTGCATCATCTATTTGAAACGCTGAACACACTAGATATAGTGATTTGACAGATCGATATAGGCAGGATTGTCTATAAGTCAGTGATATATACCGAGATTTAATATCATTAATTGGAAACATTGACACGAACGGGTCTTGTTCTGTTGATCTTATCTAATCTCCTTGCTCATGATGTTCATTCTCAATAAATGAAGCTTTTGGTGGTTAACTAACTGATTTGAAGCTGACGATTTGGCAGTCACGCTTGAACCAGCACAACGCAATACACTGCAACTGCAAACCTAGGGTACCCTAAACAATGAGACAAGACTATTGAACAAAGCTCACTTTACGTGATGTTGAATAAGCCAGCCATGGCCGGAGCATTGTCTCATCAAGTGATAGTCTAGCTCAGCTCAACGGCCCGGAAACTAGAATGGCCGTCCGTGTCTGGTCTGCCTGCCGTGAACCCTCAAGACCCAATCCTGGGGAGGGATCGTCCATCTTACCGAGCAATGGCAGCCCAGGGCCTGGTCTTTGACGCCATCTTTGGCTCGAACCACCTTGTAACCATCCCTAGTCAAATCTTACCTCACCTTACAGGCTTCTTACTGCAGGTACAGAATGCCTAGACTAAGGCATGTAGGCATGCGGGTCACTTCACTTGTCAAGGAGGTAAAATGACATGGGTTCGCCTGACATGGCCGGGCCTGGCCTTGCCTGGGTTGACAAGAATAGTAATCGACGTCAGCGAAATTCGCGTAGATCTCCAGCCCTCAACCCCTGAAAACCCAACGGCCAAAAATAACAAGATACGCCCGTCCTAATGCCATTCGCCCCACAACGTAGAGAGAAAAGATCTTCACTGAGTTTCCAAAGATACCGTTATAACATAGGCGACTATAGGTAAACGAGAAACCTAAATAGGAGGGGGAAATCTCTGCTGATCTATCTATGTATTTGAAAAATCTTTACCGAAACTACCATGAGATCTTCTATCAACTAACTCAACTTAACTTAACTTGCTCCGCCACTCAGACTATCAAACTATCCAAGCTTTCGAATTTCATAACCTCGCTTCGAATATTCGCATGAATGCATAAATGACCAATTTTACTCCCCCACGCAGCTGACTGACAGCTCAGCGCGCTTCCACGCCTTCGGTCAAGCCGCCTTTTAGTACAGTACAGGCCCTTGCACAAATCTATTCCCAATTCTGCCACCTACAGTTCAACATGTCCATATTCCATCTCCCTTTCCAACGACATGGTCAATTATCCGGCTATCGACGTGGGTCATCTATGCGAACCCCTGTCGCCATCCGTCATCCGTCATCTACATCCGCATGCATCTTCGCTGGTCGATGTCGATGACTTCTTTTTAGACTTTGCACCCCCTAGAGAGAAAAAGCAAAAAGAAAGGAAACCAATTTCTGTCTATACTAGATCCCGTCCAAGTGTGCGATCTAGATCTTAAGAGAACTCTACATACATTATTTGGATGACTTTATGACGAGAAATAAATGTAGTCTAATTTTATTCATAATTTTAGGGTTTATGATAACACATCCTAAATTTCGACCATGTTAGAGTACCCAAGGTAAGTATGTTCAGCTCATCAGGAGGATGGTGTATCCAAATCCTCTGCCAATGTCATCAACACCATCCATACCAGGAAATCATCCCGTCACTAATCAAATCAAGTGATGCGTTATCTCGGCTTCAATTTCTCCATCTTGTCATTTTTACCATAGCTATTTTACAACATGCATAAAGAATACACCCAGTCTGCCCAGGTCAACTAATTGATTACAAAATGAAATGCTCCCTTCTTTGATAAAACAACGCCCGTTTACCCACTACTTTAAGCAAAGTTATCCGATCGGTCCACCCAAATATCCTCCAGTTCCGCAAAGTTAACGAAATGCACTGGTCTGTGCTGGTCGCTATAGAACGGGAGTGGCGTATCCAGCTTGACGTGGACAGGCCTCTTCTCCATTCCAGCAAACGCGTTACCCATAAAGCTGTAGTTCCACTTGCCATCATCCGGTACTAAGAAGAATCCCCTGAACCTTGGGCTCAGCAACAGCTTTCGCTTCTCGCCCATTGTTGTAGTAAATCCTTGAGGTTGATCACTCTGTGTGTCCTTGTTCTCAGCTCCCCACTTGTAGCCTGCCGGTGTAAGGCCCCACGCCGATAGAGATACACTGCCAGGTGTGAATGCAACCGAGACCGTGACCGTGTTGGTCTTGTCCCACTCATTATGCGCATCGAGGAGCTTTGAGTGTTCTGTCACATCCATGGCAGACATGTAAGGTAGTTCGCTGCCAGAGAAGGTGTGGATCACACCCAGAGGCTCCATTCCTTCGAGGAACTCGCTCTGAGGAAGTTGCTGGGGTAATTGGACGTTGCGGAGGCCGCCAATCTGGGGGATCATGACAATACACTTGATCTCCTTGACCTGGTCGTTGTCGGGGGCTGAGGAACCGTACAGGTAGCCGGCCACTTGAACTCTGAGGTCAGCAATGGTGATGAAGCGCTTCAGAATGTTGTTTGGCATGACGTATGTGATATCGTCAAGATCATTATCGACCGACGAGACGTAAATGTTCTTTGCTCGTGTGCGCAAGTTGGATGTAGCAATAGCTCGTGTTCGCCATTCGGTCTTGGAGGCAAACGTTTGCTGCTCGAACTGCGAAGTTGTAGTAACAATGATCTCTTCGCCATGGACATTCTGGGTCTTGGTCGTCACAGCCGTCAACTGTGCCTGCTCTTGTTGTTGCTTCTCAATCTCGGCGGCTTGTTGACGTTGCATTGACGGGGCTGAGATTTCCATACCCAAGATAATGTCTCGCACTTCACTGGTTGTCAAACTGGAGACATTGACATTGTTCTTCTTGCCGTAATCATTCAGGATAAGATCTCGAAGCTGCGTTTCAACCTTGATCCAATCCTCATCTGACAGTGATGGCCAAATGTGGTGCTCATGTGTAATGACAGTCTTGTCAGGTCGGAGGATGAGCTTGGTCTTGTCGGGGTTGACGTGGAGCGCGCGCAGAATAAGAACAAGACGAGAGAAGGCAGTGTAAGATGAAATACTCTTCAGCCACTCGTCGTACAGGTTGAAAAGCACCATCTGAGGTTCAGTGGCACGCAGAATCATGTCTCCAAGCTTCTCCACCTTCATAGCTGCCTGGAAGGGAAGCTGAAGCTCTGAAGCCCGAATAGAAATATTGGGGAAGTCAAGCAAGTGGACCTCGAGAGGGTCCAAAAGACCCTTTCTTGTCACAATGAGCTGCTTGGGTTGTTCTTCCACAGGCAATGATCGGATCAGAGCAGCGACTTCTTCGGCTGTCTTCCATTTGGCGAGCTGACCAAGACGCTTTTGTCCAGCCCAGACACTAGTGTGAATGATCTTCAGGAAAAGCTGTCCGGTCCTTGGGTTGAAGATGAAAATAGCACCGTTGATAGGCTTGGTTGTCAAGTTGCCCTCAAAGGTCTTGTGAATGGTGACACGGTAGACGTTTGTGTCATCGATAAACAACTGTGTCTGGTTGCTAAACAACTCCGAGTAGTTCTGGGAGTTCAAGAACTCCTGGTTACTCTCAGAAGCGTAGAGCTGTAGACCCTTTCGAATACGCTCGCGCAAAACGTACAAAGCGGGGTTGGCCTTCATGATCTTGGCCATAGCCTGCTGCACAAGAACCTTGAGACCAGGGAAGTACATGCCATAAGCAGAGTAGAGGTTGTAGGCAAGATCAATACCAATCATGAGACCAGTAGCTGAGGGGTAAATACTGGCACTATCTGTCGTATAGTCGAGATACTTGGCACGTGTGTACCGTTCAATATCGTGTGAGTCGTAATCGCCATATCGGAGCTGAACATCAATCCAGAATTTGTTGGTAGTGGTCTGTTCAATAACATCCTTGGTATCGTAAAGAAGTGAAGGTCTGGTCACATTCCACTTGTGATTAGAGAAAAGAAGGATATCGGCACATGAACTGTTCATCTTGTAAGACTTTCGAGGATGAATAGTCTCTTTCTGAACTGTTTCGATGCCGAGAGATTCCAGTTCCTGGTCGAATACCTGGCAAAGATCCATAACAACAGACTCGTGGATCTTCTGCCACAAATGAGCTCGGAAGATCTGGATAAGCGAGATCTTCAGAGTAGGAATCTTTCCGTGCAAGAAAATGCCCGTCAAATCAAGCTGAACCTGGAAACCCACATAGACGTTGGCTCGGTTGATGGTGGGTGACCACCACAAAGTGAAGCGACGGTTGGGAATCTGGAGAAGAAAAATATGTTAGTTTGGCTTCATTTTTGAGAGTTTCTTGATAAAAACTGACCTGATTAAGCCCGCTACGCTGAGCGTTAGTCAATTTCTTGAATTTCATCGATTCTGTAAGTGTCTTCGTTAGCTGATGTTCCGTAGAGTGACTCAAATTATGCATCGTGCACATACCTTCAAAGCCACTGTTGTGGAGTACGATGTAGTCGTGTCGTAGATAAAGTTGATCACGATCAACTCGGAAACCAGCCCATTTCGTACTTTCTTCCTCCAGCCGTATATCCTTGATCACGAAACTATGACTCTGCGGTACGAAACGCTCCGAAGCCTTCTTACGCGCGAGAAGACACGGGATCTCTACGACGTTGCCTCGTATTTTAGCAATTAGTTGAGGAGTCTTGTGCGTACCCCTCGGTACCCATACTTCTGTTTTCGTAGTCCATACGGTGAAGCCAAGAGAACGGGCGAGGGCGACCGTATTCCAGAATAGTCTAGAGTGCCAAAGCTCACTTTGAGTGAATACGAAAATGTTGTCATCAGGCTTATAATAACCATCGGTGTCTAAAAGGCCGGCCAGAAGACGAAGTCGAACGGAGCGTGAGTTATTCAGGTACTCAGTGGGTATATGCTTCTTATCGTGCTCATGACCGGTGACTGACTTCGGGGTATATAGATCAAGGTTACGAAGCGCTTCAAGGAGCGTGTTGACACCAGAGGGCCCTGCACGGTGCATAGTTACCTCTTCAACAAGTCGGTCCTCTTCTTCTCGAGTTAGTTCACCGTAGGCTCGAGCACCTGTCTGCAAGCGAGTATGATGTTGGTTTTGGGGCTCGCCATCTTCGTCATCGAATTCGATACTCTCACTGGTAGTTTCAACGAGGTCGATGTTATCGGCATCGTCGTCGTCGTATTCTTCGTCGACGGCAGGCTCACCAACGAGACTCATGAGCTTATCGTCAGACCTCAGTTGGGACAGAGCATCCTCGGGAATCGACAGTGCAGGTGGCGAGTGTCGTTCACGGAAGACTAGGGACGACGTAAATGATGAACCAAGGTCAGGCATAACATCACCAACACGGCGTCGTTGAGGTGACACCGGAGCAGAGCTCAGGGGACTGCTCAGCAAGTGCTTCAGACTGACTGACTCTGGTAGGCCACGGCCCTGTGAACCAGCATCCTGTGACATAGGCTGCGGTGGATCGGAGGCCATCGAAGCAGACTTCTGAGACTCGGGGTCCTGTGCATCGTGCTCGGGACTGATATCGTGCACAGGACTGGAGAGTCTGTCCTGAGAGTCAGTCTCCTGAGAATCGTGTACGACATCTAAAGCTCGTTTCTGTGCTTCGTGCACAGGACTGGAGAGTCGGTCCTCAGAGTCAGTCCCTTGGGAATCGGGTACGACACTCATAGCTCGTTTCTGTGCGTCGTACACGGGACTGGAGAGACGATCCTGAGAGTCAGTCTCGTTAGAATCGGGTACGACACTGATAGCTCGTCTCTGTGCATCGTACACGGGAGCGGAGAGTCGATCCGGGGAGTCTGTCTCGTTAGAGTCTACGACACTCGTAACTCGTTTCTGTGCATCGTGCACATCACTAGAAGCTTGCTTTGGTGGTTGCCAGATACGAGCTTCACCGGGCAGTCGGTTTTCTTGGAACGTCCACCCAGCCGCAAGACGCTGCTTGATAATAGAGCGCCAAGTCTGACGTCTCTCAGGGCGGTTGAGAGGCTTGGGCACGGTGCACGCCGGAAGAGGACGCTCACTGACGGTGGTGGTTCCTACGGTTGAGTACCTCAATCCTCCTTGCCAGACCAGGTGAAGATCAATCTCTGCAGCGTGCTGAACCAAGAAGTCCCGAATCTCAGCCTCATGGTTGTTCATTATTACGGTCGATGACCGTGAACCATCGCCAAGCCAGAGTCCTAAAAAGTACGGGTCAATGGGCACCGGCTGCTCAAGCAACTCGAAACCAGGGGACCTAAAGAGTCTGTACTTGCTCCAATCTTTAGCATCCAGTGCTGCAAACTCCTCGGCGGTCATCTCTACGGTATCGTAACGACGGCTGGCAGAAATTTCCGGGGCGTCCAGAGCTGTCAGAGTTGGGTCATCCACTTCGGAGTCATCTTCACCGGAGTCGTCTTCACCGGAGCCGTCGTCAAGGCCAGAGTCAGTCTGGATACGAAGACTGTCGCCATCTGGTAGTGATGGGAAGGCAAAGTAACGTTCAACCCTCTGGGTTGGTCCACTATAGAAGACTCGTATCCTCAAGTTTGACCGGTTCTTGTTCCAATGCAGGTAGAGGCCTGGCAAGTTGCTGTCGAGTTTGATATACCCATATTTGCCGTTCGACGACTTTTCAAGGAAACGGCGGCGAAGATTACTGAGAGTGACTTCTCCTGCATCGTGCAGCTCACGACTCTTGGCAACCGCTGCCGCGAACGCTTCTTCCTTGCTTGAACAGAAGACTACCGGATGATCGGGATGACCACGAATGACTTTCTCAGGGTTACCCCAAGCATAGACCTGAAATACGGAGTTACTCCCAGTACCAGGAATCCTGACCCTGTAGGACTCTGGGCACGTTCCAATACCTTGCGTACCATTGAGAGCATTTCGAAGGCGGCCTTGTCCTTGTGTGTTTCGCTCAGCCCTTAGTAACACGGCCAGGGCACTCCTGAGGGCGTCCATGAAGCTTTCACGTTGTTTAGTGAGATTCTTTGGTCGACTTGGATCACCAGGATCAGAGCTAGGCTCTGGCAAATCACTAATTTGCTCCTCGATTCGTGCACGGTGCTCAATAGGAGCAGGGCCATCGTAGACATTACTGCCTGCTCGTTCTTTATGAAGGACCAAGATATGGTTAGGAGTAACCACGAGATCTTCCTTAGCATGGCCGAATTTGATACGATACAGACGTTCTGCACCGTTCACGATGTTGAAAGCTCTTCGTGGACCTCCATCGGGGCCGAGTAGCAGGTCACCCTCTTTGACATCTTGGACCAAAACCTCGGAATGATCGTAACGTAAAAGGCGTGTATTCCACGCAAGACAGGCCTTCTCCCAAAAAAGACCTTCCCAGCTAGGGAACCCAGTGGCTTTGAAGAGGGTGTGTTCAAGGATGGTCTCAACTCCACCCAATGCCTGGATCACATCGGTACGATAAGCGTTCAGGTTCCACAATTTTCCATCATGACGTTGACTAGTCCACCAGAAAGGATTATTCTTCATCAATTGATAGATCTTGAATTCAGCTCGAGCTCGGAAACCCTTATCGAAGCTCAGGGTGCTTCGGTCCTTTTGGAACAGGGTGTTGATTCGAGGAAGACCGCGGTCCCAACTATCTTCGAGATCCTCGAGTGTAAGACGACGGTTCTGTTGATTGGCTTCAAGACGTTTCTGAGAATATTCTGTCCAGACACGTTGAGAGTCGATGAACTCAGCCTCCCAAGGAATGATGTATCGGAAAATATTCGGGATGAGGGTCTCCTCATCGTGGGTCATTCCTGCCCTGTAATGAGTAACGCCAGTGTCGGTTTGCTTTGACCAACGCTTATCACTGGCAGGAATAAGAATATGTGAGCCCGAAATCATACCAAGACCACCAAGCTCCTTGGGGGTGTAGAAGACGGCAGGAGGGAAACGAGAAGGCATCTTGGAGTTCAGACCAATCTTGACTCGAGTTTGGATCTTGGTCTCGCACTTGACAATCGTATCAAGCAGGTCGACGGTCGATACGGCCGCCTCACGATAATAAGTAAAGAGTGCAATCAGCGCCGTGTTCCACTTGTTCGCAATCTTGGTGAAAGTTGTAGAGCCCGACGACATGAGAATCTGTCGAATACGATTGTTGAACTTTTGAATATCCTCTTCGGTGACTTGCAGGAAAGCGTGCGCCGTCCTCTCCTTTGTGGTATTGTCGACGAGGGACCACACACTGTCCTTTACCGGGAATTCTTCATTCTGGTTGCGAATCTTGGGGAGAATGCGGACTTCGAAACCACACATAGAGAAGAGCAAGTTCGGGTTATCACGACTGTAAACGCTGACAAAGCTTTCATCCCACTCAATCGTTGTTACGGATCGGGGCAGACGGTTCTTCATATCCCAGAAGACAGCTCGTCCGAGGTTCACATCATGACGCATCAGACGCATGCGAGAATCTCTTGGCCAGCACTTCTTACTCTTGTATCCGATAACGTTCTCAAAGTTAGGGTCGGGTTGTTCGGTAAGGAATCTTTGGATGAGGTCTCGAGACTCCTCAGCAGTAAATCGGAGGAAGATCCAAACCTTGTCGATATATCGAGTATAGAGTCGGATAGGATGACTGGACTCAGTCTCGCGGTCGCGGAATTGCAAGAAGTCGTTGGGGCTTTGAGGAGGTCCAGCAATCTCGCTGGCTCGCTGAGGACCCAGAAGCAGAAGATCCAGTACAAGACCATAGAATTGGAACACGAATGCAGAGAACTGTAAGCCACGGATCATGCCATAACTGTTGACATGGTTCATGTCCTTGTAGGTGAGCTGGACATTGTTCTTGGCTGTGATATAATCCGCCAAATTGTGGTCCATAATCAGTCTGAGAAGAGAGTTCAGAAGCGTGAGCTCCATCTTTTCGTAAACCTTGGATAGTTCCGTCTCAATCATGACATTGCATTCACCGTTCTCAGTCTGCCATACACGGTCGAGGTTGTTGATACCCTGTGCCCACTTGTAAACAAGCAAAGGCGGGACCTCGGAATCTGATGGCTTGATCCAGGCAGGGAAAAGGTGTCGCTGATCTGCTTGATACCACAGATATTGATCCAGGTAAGCATCGCTAATCTTCTCGATAGGCTCAATATCATAGACAGGGTTGATGGTGCTGTAGTTGTCATTCATGTCGATGTTGACTTCCTTGAAAGCTCGCTGGGTAAGCAAGAATCGCTTGATTCGCTCCAATGTGGTTCCAGGGCTATCATATGCTTGCTCAATCAAAGCTAATTCCTCTCGTTGACTCTGGTTGAGACGGCCCTTAACTGAATATGCCTCCCTGAGGCGCTCAAGTGCAAGAATGAGGATCTTGGTGTCGTGCTTATAAGAAACACTTGGGAAGGGAATAGGAGAGAACTTGCGAGACTCAAGCCAATGCACGGTAGTTGTGTAGATGGCAATGGCTTCTTCGGAGGATACGTAAGGGCCATCCTTCATGTGGTTATGCTGGCGTTCTTGCTCAGCCTTGAGCCAAAGTCGAGTCAAACGACCAACGTTCTTCTTGGCGACAGTCTTATCAACGGTAGCTCCGCGTCGAATACGCTCACGGTTGTAGTGGGCAACTGAGATCCACCAATCGGCCTTGGATTTGACGTATCGAAGAATGATGTTCTCAATGGGTGCAGGCAAGCCTGGAACCTTCCAGGGGATATTACTCTTCCAACATCTCCAGGCCTCGGACAAATGCTGAAGCACGGTATTGACCTTGTTCTGCTTGATACCCTCGGGCATCATGTCCATAAGATCAGCCATAACGGACGCGCGGAGCTCCAAATCGAAATGAGACTCCACACGCTGCTTGGTGACGGTCTTTGCAACTCCCTTACTGTGGCGACCCTCAAATTGACGAGACAAAAGGTTTCCTAACCATCTCTCAAGCAAAGGAATAATTCCTCGCATGAAGAAAAGCCAGACCCTCCAAGCGGGAGCCCAGAAACCACATCCAGGACCCTTACCGACAGGTCCAGAATTGAACCGATAGTAAATGAGATGCTTCAGATCCTTGCAGGTTCGAATCTGATGCATCAGCTTATATTTGTATCGGTACATGCCCGTCAGCTGACCAACGTGGTTGAAGGCGTACAGGATACCATCTGCAAGTTGGAAGGCATCAATGTTTCCAAGTCTATACTGAACTTGGGCATCAACGATAAGCTTTGTAAGTCTCAAGATCTCTCGCATGAGATGGAAAGCGTTTCCGAAACGTGACTTCTTTCGCTCCTTGGTAGTCAAGGTCTTGACAGGCTTCAAATTAAAATTGTAATCGAGGTGAAGATACGTCAGGTTCTTGCGGTGGATAAGGAGGTTCAGCATGTTGAAACCCTGGCGACAAACCTGCAGACCAGCCTCGACCCAATCGATGGTTGTCTGTTGGAAGAACTTAGTTTGCTTGAGTGATCGCATCAAGTTCTGCTTGTTTTGCGCCTTGGGCTTCTTCTTGTGCAATTCATTCAATACAAAATTTTTGAGGAGTTTCTGGTACGAGACTCGGACCTTGACTGGAGGTCGATCCGAGGGAGGATGCTCGAGGTACCACTGTTTGACGAGAGGCACATCTTGTGCTCGAACCATGCGTCCAGATCGTCGGTCAAATGGGTAAGGTGCCCACCAAAGTTCGACAGCAGATGATGTGTTCTCATTCTCGATATCCTCGTCGGCAAGGAACGGCTCGACTCCAGCAGGCAGCTCAAAGGCATCGTCTTCGGACTCCTCAATGTTACCAGCGCCAAATATCTCGTCCTCGTGGGAAATCTCCACATTCTTGGGTGCGACGGTTCGCGACGAGATGGGGTTGATGCGACGATCGAAATGGAACGTCGGAAGATCAGGGTCATCCGCACGATTGAATACGACCTGAGGATGTGAGTGCCACGACAAATGAACGCTTCTTGGTAGTGAATTATAGAGGTACGGGTAGGCGACCCTGAACTCGGTTCGAATGGGGTTTCGGAAAATGATACGATCAATCGCATTAAACTCGCCGAAGTCTTCGTCGTTAGGGTCGATATCCTTGTACAGTGGTTCGAAACGAGGGCCACCAGGAAGGGCGACGTTGAGAGCCTTGGCTGTTAACAAGCTCTTAAGGTCGAAGAGATAGAAGTAGTTCTTGTCAACGACATCAGAAACAAGTGGTCGACTCAGACGGAATAATGTCGCCATCTGAGGTAGTGTGAGGTTCCAGGCCTTGTAGCTTGGGCCGTTGACGTGCGGTGTGTCCAGAAGGGGTCTGTGATCGTAGAACCATTCATATACGGCCTCGTCATCTTCTTCGTCCAACTCCATTTGAATGGGCTCGAGGGGCTCAACATCCTCCAAGTTTTCGGCCCACGACAGGGGAGGCTCTTCGTCGTCGAAAGGTGGGAATCGCATGCGCTTGAATAGTCGTCTGTCGGCCTTTTCTTTGCGCATAAATGTCCACATCATAGCCCACTGCGCAAAGAAGACAGGCTCGATAACACGCGGGATCTCGTTGACCAAAGTCAAGCATCCGTTTACATGATAGAGCACCTTGACTTCTCGCGCCGATTCCCATGGCATCGGCATGTTCTCGAGGAGCTTCAGAACTGCGTGTGGCATGAACTTCAGTGCCCCTAAATAGCTTCTTTTATCGTTTGTGAATCTCTTCTGTGAGACATCACCAATATCCTTGACGATTTTTCGGAGATGTTCGGGAGGCATATCAGCCTTTTGGGTCTGCACAAACCCACCCTTTCGTTTCTCCCCAAAGCGGTTTCGGCGCGACCTCACCCATTCGTTCTTTTTCTGGGCGAATTTAGCCATCTGGGTGTCTGTTGGAGGCCGAAAACCTGGAGGAGGTGGAGCTGGGGTTGAAGGAGGAGGAGGCAGCGAAGAAGAGGGCGGAGGAGGAGGAGGAGGAGGAGGTCCCCCATCCTGGGGGAGGAGGCGGAGGAAGCTGCGACATGATTGTTTCTTGATGCGCTGGGGAGAAAGGAATGAATCGTGAAGCTGTCGCTTTTAGGCTGAGCGCCGTTGCGCGTGATTAGTCACGCTACCGGTTCCAAAGCGCTATCAGTATTAATATTAGTAGTAGCTGCTTTTTCGCGGTTGCTTGGTGATGAAATTGATGCTGGTCGCGCAGATTTTGAGCGAGCACGACCAGGGGTAGATGGTAGGGAGCTTTTGAGAAAGTTGCCTTCATCACGATAAATTCTGGGCCATGGTCTTGAGACGCGCTCCAATGTGGGTCTCTTCACGTGACTCTCGCACCTTGGGTGTAAGTCGAAGTTTATACTGAATACAATCCATGGTGCCTGCGACTTTTTTGTAATTTTAGCTAGTATTCTACCATTGGGCTGTAATAGTATTTACTGTTCAGAGTCAATCTCATCTATTCTTTTGTCTATTTGTATATGCCGCTATCTCTGTTCAAACGACCAAACTATCGCTTCCAGTTAGAAGGCCAACTTGTTCTATAGTTTATAGCGAAAATTATGAAGTCAGAAAACCCTACAGCTTCAACTTCGATATTAAGTCATTCATAAAAATAACCTACGCGATGATTTCTATCTATGAAGATTTGTCGAATGTCACCCGTATATAAGTCGTCTTTGCTTTTGGCATTCAGATGAGCCATGACTGTCGCGTCCAGCAGTTTTGTTACAGCCAGCAGAAATGGACCCATAGAATTAAACCTATAAATTCTAAAAGCTTAAAACAAATAGATGCATCACTTATAAACTGAAATAAGTGGTACTTGTAGAAGACCGTAGTTTACCATGCGAGATATGGCCAAGATACAGGGTAGCCTCATCCCGATGGGAACTGTCCAATGATAGCAGCCATAATTCAGACACTGACTTAGGTAATCACCAAAGCTACAATCATCGTCCAAGGTTAGCATCATTCAACTGAACATCACGACGGCCAATTCGTCCCGCAAACCACTTTAGCACGACACAGATCACCGTCAATCAAAATGGCGCACCTCAGTAGGTCAAATGGATACCAATAATTCCGAACTATGCTAACCGCTGCCCTGCAGACGTCAAGCCGGACCCGGCCTACCTCAAATATGCCGGTGCGTGACTTCTCCCCGTCCTCGACGGCAACACTTTCGACTCGAGCCCATCCTGACAATGTGAATAGCTATGATGAAGACGCGCCATCATTACTTCCGATGGACGCCCCGAACTGCCCGGCTCACCTTCATTTACGTGGCCGTGGTCCCCGCCATCATGGGCTACATCGCCTACAAGACCGACGTAAGTCAAGAAGTAGGAACCGCGACGACGACCGAAATGCTGACAAGTGAAGGGACTCTGGGATTTCCGAGCGAAGCGAAAGGGCGACCTCATTTACGAGAAATAAACCTGCCAGGCATTGGAGGGTTGAGTTGTGTACATATAAAGCACCCTGATTGGGATAGAGCCCATGGTAGGGATTCAATTGAACCGAGGTCAACAATGAACGAATGGTCGCCGAGATTGTGACATGTCTGATGAATTGAATGGAAAATGGGTATCATTGACGTGACGCCATCAAATCAAGCACTGGGTGTCTGTTACCACCTCCCTCTGCCTCTTGATCGCCCACCAGAGGTGTCCGGTAATCTTTCGCCTCTTCTCCAATCGCCCATAGGAAAATCTCCCCCGACATCATCCCTCCGGCCAGCCCGTCCTCCTCTCGAGTTCCTGCGCCCAGTACCGTTATCTCGACCTCCTCGAACTTCATGTGGACCCGAAGCCTGCTCCCTTCGCACGCTTGAAGCGGGCGCCACTGAGCCATCCGAGAGTGGTGGTAATATTGCGCAAGTGATGTAGTCGCCAACTACAAATCGACAATCGCTTAGTGTCTTGGTTTTGTCGTCACTGCCTCTTGTGCCATCCATGGAAATGTCACCAGATGTGTCTGCTACGGAACCACCACCCAATACAATGCTGCCGAGGTCCTTAACCCCGTATTTGGGGGGAGCATTTGTGACTGCGGCGGTGTTTCGAAGGTCTGGAAATACCAACTGGAATACGAGACGACATCCCACAGAGGGCGAAGGCAACGCTGACTTTTTGGCGCCTGCAAGTTCCAGAGCCAACTCATTCAGAGTACAGTCTGACCATGTATACACAGGTATATGTGGCGGCAAACTATGCGACTCAAATTCATCTGGCCTATAAGTAAAACGTTAACTTCTTGGGATCTAAGGCCATCTATATTGGATGGGGTCATGTATACCTGTGAAGAGATCCTGTACGATAGAAGAGATGTAGCAAAAAAGGTGTTGTATCTTCGCGTAGTGACTTTTCTGGAGAGGAAGACATTTTATAAGACTGACAAGAAGGTAAAAAGAAAAATTGGGAGACTCTGTTATTATGGTGAGGCTTTGTTGTTTAAGTTACGAATGATGAGAGGCATAACTAAAGTATCCAAATTAACCGATCTATATCCGCTGAAACCATCATGACTTCGCGCTCCGTCAATAATTTGTGAACTCTGACCTGACCACTTACAGACTGCGACAACAAATTTTTGATGAGCAACGCAATCTTGGCAATCTCCCGATATAAAAACAGACCAATTCGAACATTGGATCAACGCTCCTATAGGAAACACCAACACGTCGATAAAAACGCCATCCAATCCACGCCATGGATTTCGCAGCGCTCATGAACAAAGAGCTCTCAAAGAGCAAGAAGAGCTCCGGTAGCGAGGAAAAGAAGTACCTGAAACGTTCAGAAATCGAAGCGCAAAGAAGAGAAGCATACCTTGCCGAACAAAAAGCCCTTGAGGCCGAGCGAGAAGCCAAAGCAGCAGCAAAGCGCAAACGAGAGGAAGATGCCGCCGCCGAGAACGCCGCCCGCGAGGAGAAGCGTCGCAAACTTGCTGAGGACATGCGCAAAAGGCGCGAAGAGCAAGAAGCTGAAGAAGAACGCGCCCGAAGGAAGCGACTTGGTTTGCCAGAGCTGGTCAAGGCCAAGAGCGAAGACGTTAAGGATGGTGAGCATGCCAGCGAGGATATACCAGAGGAGGAGCTCGTTGAAAAGTTGAGGGGGCTGGGTGAGCCAGCTGTATTGTTTGGGGAGAATCACTCTGCGAAACTGAGAAGATATCGCAAGTTGACGACAGTCATGACCAAGGGTCCTATACCGACAACGCTAGAACTCGTGGACGAGAAGGATATGAAGGTGACCACCGAATTACCAAAAGACAAGGAAGGTAGGAAGTGGCTATTTCGACAACTGGCAAGCTACTTTACGATGGTTCTTACAGAGTACGAGCGAGCTATGGAGGCTGAGAAGCGGGATACAAGTGCCAGTAAAACGGCATATAATGCTATGGTACAGACGCGAGAGAACATGAAACCAGTAAGTCATCCTTATTGCCCACAGACAAGATGCGTGCTAACAATCTGCAGCTATTCCGCAAATTTGAGCAAGGTGAACTCGATGACGACATTCTCAAGCCTGTTACAGAAATCGTTCAAGCTCTCCAAGAGCGTCGTTACGTGGACGCCAACGACGGGTATCTACGTCTGAGTATCGGCAAGGCAGCGTGGCCTATTGGTGTTACCATGGTAGGCATCCACGAGCGTAGCGCTCGTGAGAAGCTGCATGATGGAGAGAAGGGCCATGTCATGGGAGATGAGGTTACCCGCAAGTACCTTCAGAGCATCAAACGCTGCCTGACCTTTGCGCAAGTTCGATGGCCGCCCACAGACTTGCGACAGTTGATGGGCTAAAGAATAGTATATAGCCGGAGGCAAGGGCTCGAACTTAATAATGATACCCCCCTTGAACAGGAACAATTGAAACACATGCACAAAAACAGCATTAGATAGAATGATTGATTTCGAAGAATGCTCCTGACGCCTCATTTAATCTACCGTAGTGTAGTTCCATACCCGTAAGTAGATAACCGTGATTAGGAATTCCTAACGCCTGGGTTGTAATGCGATATGCAGACCCTTGGTTAAGGTTGTGATGCCCAGCTCGCCCTGCTCCTTCACTGGGTCAGTTGATAAGGGCCAAGACGGACAATCTTTTACCATTATACACCGAAATTTCTAGGCCTCGACGGCGCCTGGTTGTCCCGGTGCGCTACCCTCACCGTACCACTGCTCATCTATTCCACGACCACCAAGGCCGGGTCCCTTTGTCCTTCCTGCAGCCTCAAGACCAGCGGCAATGAGGCTGATGCGACGGAGTCTCTCCTTGGCCTCCTCCTCGTACTTGGCAGCTACCTCAAGTGCCTGCTTCTGCATCTCAAGTCTCGGGTTGGGTTGGTCTGCAATGAGCAACTATACAGAATCAGTAAGTGGCCAAGTGGTAAAAGAAAGAGTTGCCTACCTGTTCCTTGATATCTAGACGGGCCTTGAGTATTCCTTCGCGGATCATAGATACGAGCTCCATCTCAACTGACTCTCCATCTTGTGCAAATGCTTGGTTCAAGCTCTCAAGGGTGACACATGAGAATGGTATGAAGTACTGGACAATGCATTTTCGTCGGATCTGTGAGTAGAGAGATAGAACGTGGCGCTGTAGGTAGATGTCTAGGAGACAGTCGTTTCGAATGGACTCGAGAATAGCAAGACAGCTTGAGTATCTACCATTGACAAAAAGACTGATGGCCTTGCGAACGTGCGACTCGTGTTCTAGGAACGAGCGGAACGACTGGTTGTCCAAGACTCGACTTTGAAGTTCCTGTCTATCCATAGTCGCCAGGGCAAGGAGACCTCCGTAAACGGCAATGTCGTTTGGGCTAGCGATGTGGTTGTATTGCGCAGGCGGTATGGTGAAGTCGACTTGGAGAAAGTTGTTGGCTGCATCCTTGTAGTGCTTGAGACCAAGGAGCGCAATACCGGAGACAAGCTTTGTGTATGGCTGATATAAACGTTCCTCCTCACCACTCTGAACACCGACGATTTTACCCAGATTGTTCAGAACCATGGTCCAGTCTCGTCTAGCGATGTAGACGTTCACGAGGTGGACGCCGCAATCGATAATGTGTTTGGTGGTGGTTACGTCCTGGCGCATGCGGGTGTACGCCTCGGCTGCTGCCTCTAAATATCCGGTCTTTTCAAAATGCAAACCCAAGTCTTCGTTTCCCATCTAATAAAGTTAGAAGGTTGTATTTTCACAGAGTTTTGAGATTTTCACGCACTCGAATGCTCTCTTTGATCAAATTGTGTTTGTATTGCTTAAGCTGGGTTTCGAGCCGTGCAGCTTCCGTCTTGTTCTCGCGCTCGACTCTATCAATCCATGCTTGATCTTTCTGGGCGTCGGGTTCGTCAGGAGCGGCAAGGCGAATGCAGCCCCAAGCGTCGATGTATAGGGCCACATCTGAGCCTTTCTTGATCTCAGCGATAGCAATCTTGAGCGCGTCGACACAAAGTGATACGGAGGACTTTCCGATGTGGATGAGGCGATCGATTTTTGTTCGCCCTAGATGAGCTATCAGCGGGCACATCGAGAGGGCACCAGTGGGATCAAATTGACTGACCGGTGTAATTCTGAATATAGAGATCGAGGTCGAGCTTTGGTTGTTCTGAAGATGCAAGTCAGCACATGATTCTAATCGCATGTTGAAGCCCATATTCACGGCTTTGCCGACGACACCAGCTCAACAAACCTTGGACAATGATGCCACCCGAGTTTCTCATGTGGGCAAAGTAAGCCGCCAAGGGACTTGATTCGGACATTTCGAAGCTGTGCAAAGCTCATACACACCCAGACACACCTATTAAACAATGAGGGATGGTTACAAAGAGCTATCTGTAACTTGACATGTAGTTTGGTGGATAGCAATCATTTGCTGCTAGGCTAGGCTACAGTGGGGTAAGACAAGGTGGGGGAGGCTCGGTGAGGGGCGACCCAGACCGGGGCAGCATGGGTCAATTTCGGTGAGCCAAGGTGAGGATGTGGATGGCGGTAAGTGGGGAGCCGATTCGGTCCCGAGTCTCCCACGACACTCAGCATCACTTCTGGGGTGCTGAGTGCTGACGATCAAAAAGAAGCTTTTCTGACTACAGCAAGGCTAGCCCTAGGTTTGACTCAGGACTTGATGATGACGTTCTGCGACTTTTCCTGGCAATTAATACGTATCATGTAACTTTCAACTGGAGACTTTACGTACAGTTTTCTCCTGCCATGGCAGAGGCACAGATGCATGTTGGCACATCAGCAATATTCTGAAGCCGAGCACATGGATGGGTGTCCCAATGCAGCATTTCCGCTCCTCCACGAGGACAAAGTGAGTGCGACATTCAGGCCCGGGCAGGAAATAACCACCTGCCTAGTTGCGAACAATATGAGCCCTTTTCACCATTGAGTTAACGTTACGACGATCAACAGACCCTGAATTATCAGAGAATCTAGACAATGTGCTGGAACATGGCTGCAGATACTGTGACTGGCAGGGTAATGCTAGTTCCGGACATGTTAACTCTATTCAATTATAGTTGAGTTAGGTTGGTTTTGTCCAGGAGTTGATGTTTCTGGAAAACAGACGTTGTTTATTAGGTTCAAGCAAGGCCTGATCAAGTTTGATTGAAACTTTGTAGACGAGGTCAAAACAAAGCTTGAACGCCAAGACCAATGCCAAGACTTGTTGCAACACAAATCTACGGCAGATAATTTTCATCGCTCTCTGACCCGACTTTATCGGCCGAAGGAGATGCATATTTTTGGACCAAAGAGCCACGACGATTCCAGCTTAGCGATGGGTCCATAGAGCGATATAGAACCACCGGCACCTTTTCCACCAATAGACCACGAAGCTGAAGTGAATCAGAACCGCGAAGACGCGAGAGGGCGTGCTGTCTGATTCGGCTGCGCCGTTTAGAGCTAGGGCCCAGGCAGGACAGGGCACGGAGGAAACCCGGATGAGAGCCGGAGATTGAGGTTAGGATCCATACATCCACCTCCATCCATTCTGTGTCAAGTTCGTTTTAGTTGGGTGATGTCATGTCTAACGCACAGATTCTTCATCTGGTCGTCGTGATCATCTTCCCAATTCGATTCTCGGGTACGTGAAGAGGATTCGAATCACATTGCATAATGGTCACTACCCAACATGCATGTGGCGCCTTGTTCTCATGCGTGGCGGGCCAGAAGCCACATGAATGGGGATCATCCCGTCCGTCAGCTTCCGTGACTCCCGGAGCCGATGCAATGGTGGTTTCTAAATCCAGTCAATATCAATTTGTACTAGAGGTACTGTACATACCTACCTAGACAGAACCAACACTCGCTCTGCATCTGACCATTTTGATTTTGGACCCTGCTTCTTATCGTAAACGCTACGGATTAAAGCATCTCTATTAGTGTTTGGTTTATCTTATGCTTGTCTCCGTTGCTGCAGCCTGGGTCACACTTCAGCCGGTGCATTAGACTAGACTCTCAATAAGGTATGAACAAAGTTGGAGCGGTCTACTGCTGTTGCGAATAGAGTTGCCTGTGATTTTCATTGATCAACACGCAAACTTCAACGCTATCAATCGACCCCCAAACAAGATACAAGCAATGACGTTTGGTTCCTGTCGTCAACACCATCTTCAAAGGCTTTATCTCGCGATTCCGAGACCCTCTTGGCCTCTCCTCCAGAGACTCTTGCCACGGCTTGACCAGCGCAGATAACACGGAAACAAGATCAATCCCCACAAGTTTATGCCGCTGAGGCTTAGGTTTGCCTAGGGCAGCCACTCACAAGCCTGCCCGGGCTAGGCCATGCGAGTCTCGTCAGAGTGGATTGGATTGGATGCGATCTAGCTGACGACAAGGTTGGTCCAGAGCGTTTTGCGTTTCTGGACGGTTCATTCATTGCCCCTAGGTAGTTAGTGAGTGTCTTCGACCCCCAATTAGCGGGTGCTTAAAATTACTTTCTGGGTACCGGTACTCGCGACTCGAGGCGTTGGAACGGTACAGTACCAGAGCGTAATCAATGGCGTAGTGGTTGTCCACAGCAGCCAGCAGCGTGCAGTCCCTGAAAGTTGTATCGGTCTCATTTCAATGCTTCAATTAACGGCATCCATTAAAGAAAAGAGTCGCTGGCCATCTTGAATCCGCCGGTGCAACAGCTTGTGCTTGTGCATACGACGGCGCTGAGCGGCCGGTTGGTCCCAAAATGCAAAGGGGGTCTGTCCCTGAGACTGACTGCGAGTTTATTTTGCGGCCGCGCGGCTTTGGGGTTGATGGATGTATCCGTCCACTGGCAGGGCCCTGAGTAGTGGAGATGGCTTCTCTTTTCTAGAGGTCGCCGTCCCGTCATAGCCGTGATCCCGCTGTAGTTGCGCACGAGTTGGTACTGCAATGTGTTATTCGTGTTTCCAATCCCTTCTTGTTTGATGAGAAGAAGCATTGTCGAAGAAAAGCCCCAGTAGACCAGCCACCGACGCGTTTTACGAGGTGATAGTCTATTTGGGGGCATGGACCTGACTCACCTGGGCAATGCGCCAAGTGATAGTCTCTAGAGAATCTGGGTAATTAGTCAAGCACCATCAACGACATCTGTAAGTCTTCACCGACGTAATGGGACATTATTGACGTTGCGCGCGTGGTTTCTCAGGGAAGCCCACAGCACAGCACAGCACAAAACAACACATGAGGCATGGAGATATGGAGATACTGTAGTTATCTCAAGACGAGGGGGGTTCTTTTGTAAGTCAGTGATAGTGAGCAACTCAAAAAACTGGTACCTGTCTAAAAGGTATACGCTGGACCCAAAGTCACCTCACCTCCCTGCCCTGGTAAACTTGAAGGCCGATCCCCCCTGCAGTAACAAAAGGACTTTTAGAGGACAGTGTGGCATTTTAGAAGCCGTCTTTTCCTTGAACCCTTCCGTCTCGGTCATTTCCCCTTGGAAGAATTGCGCAACGCCGCAATGTGTGATGCACCAAAATGAGGTTCCTCAACCCGACATCGTGAGTTGATGGCGACTGAGATTAATATTCGTATTTTTAAATTTTGAATTGGCTGAATAACCTCTCTTGCTTTCTGTTTCTTGGCTGGCCTAACTGTACGGGTTATTTCATGGCTGTTACAGCCGCAACCTTAACTCAATTATCCCTTGCTCTACGTCGCATTCAAAACATCAAGCTTTCAGTCTCTTGACGCGTCCGCAATCTCTCCAATTGCCGTTCTTCCTTTTCATACTGATCGCTTAGAGCGCAGCGGTTTCACAGCGACAGTCATTCTTGGGCCATTGGAGGCCCGGCGAAATGACATTGCGCGTCTCGTGCTGGGCTGCTCCCTCAGGTGCCCATGCTAGCCATGCCACTCATTCATCCACTGGCGTTTGATTTTACTTGGTTTCAACTCTTGGCTCGACATGTTTTGTGCCTTGGTATTGCTTGGCATTAGAATTTCCTAGCCTTTGTGTCTCATCATCCCTTTGGCAACTCTTGTTTGCCAGCCCTGGGTCTTGGTAGAATCTTAGCATCTGCTACCGTCTCTTTGGAGACCTGAATATTACCCTCAAAGATGGCCTCACCTGTCGTATCTGCATCCTCTCACTAAGTACCTAGTCACCTAAGATTGAGACATGAGCGCGAAAGACCGAGGTACCAAACTGTACCGTGCTGATAATACGGTATCAAGTACCGTAGTAGTTGGCTCCGCCCATGGAAGGACCCCGATCCAAAGCCCCAAAAGACCAGCCCAGGCTCGGGCAGGCTCAGACTCAGACTGGACTGAGACTCAGGTCCTTTTGGAGAGCCCGTTCGAGTTACCGTCTCTGCATCTCCACCTCCACTCTTTCGTTGTTCTGCCCTCTCTCGTTCGCTCACCCCGTTTAACTAAGTACCTGTTGTTGTGCGCTGCTGTAGTATTGTTGCTTGTACTGAGCTTGTTACTCTCCTGTTGTTGCTCAAGCCAAACCAAACCGAATCATCTGTACCCGCCTCGGTCGCGAAACCCGCCCGCTACAACTGGGCTTTCCCTCACTCATCCCTTTCTCTTTGACTTGGAACAGTTTAGTCCCTTCTGGCTCAGGCCATACCCATTTTAGTTCAGTTAGGCTCCGTCAAGTCAAGTCAGTGCAGTGCAGCACGCTACGGAGCGGTACTTGCTACGACAGGCTATCCCCCGTCTATTGCCCAACATCAGCGCCAGCACCAGGGCACTCACTCTCAGACTCTCTCTACCAGGGCGCTTCCCCCATCACCACCAACTCATTTCAGTCTTGGATACCTACCTACCTACCTTACCTTACTCTTCTATTTCTATTCTTGATCCTGCCACTTTCTGCGCGGGAACTTTAACTGAACTCTCTTGAACGCTGATGGCCTAGGCCGTGAGTCTTGGGGGCGATTGGGATATGGGCTACCACTTGCCTCACACCTTACGCTTGCGACCCTGCATCTACAATTCATTCACTCTGTAGTCCCTTTGACTCTCTTCGACTATTCTTGACTGCCCGCTTCAATCAATTTCCAGTTCTGCCGCACGGCGGCGGCGACAACGACGACGACATTTCCCTTCTTCTTTTTCTCTCATAATAATACCCAGCTCGTTATTCCCTTTTCATCGTGGCCAAGAGGCCTATTAACTGGTGAGTGAAAACCTGCAACATCAATCACCCGCCCCTCGGCTCCCCTCGTTGCTCCTTGGCGCCTCAGCGTTGTGCCCCCGAACTCACCTCCTCTTCTCTACCTGGCATTCGCATCAACATTGTCCGTTGCCCTGTATCCTTACAAGGAAACCATCCCATCTGCGAGTTCAATCGGCGATGGGGCCCTAGGCTTTGCCAAGACCCTCCAAATTTCATACCCCGATCGCCTTATCCCCTCAAGTCACCAATGTCGAGCAGTTAACTCCATGGTTCTTTGCTAATTCAACCAAGTTCGACATGCCTCCGGACGTCGGTGACAACGACGCTGGCCAGTCGGCTCACGACTGGCACGATGACGCTCCGTCGCCATCAGCGAGCATCAAGTCCGACAACGATCTTGACGAAGACGGCAACCCACAACCCGGCGCGTCATCCCAACCGATTCAGAAGCGACGACGAGTAACGCGCGCATGCGATGAATGTCGACGGAAGAAGATCAAGTGTGACGGCAAGCAACCATGCACGCACTGCTCCGTCTATAGTTATGGTACGCGGCTTCTATCTAATTTATCGCTCAATCGCTTGTTCTCATACACTTTAACCCTCATACTGGAAATCGGCGCGGTGGCTGACCGTTACATGCAGAATGCACGTACGATAAACCTTCAAACAGGAGAAGAAACCCGGCCCCACAGTACATCGAAGCCCTGGAAAGTCGACTGCAACGCGCCGAGTCTCTACTTCACAAATTTATGCCCGACGTCGACCTGGCCGACCCGAATCTTGATCCAGCAATTCAGCAAGAATTCCGCAATCGCGAAAATGCTCGTGCCCAAGCCTCCAAGGCTCGACAGCCTCCTCCACCACCACCCCAGCCTGAGCAGAATGAAGCCCATCTGACCTCGATGATCGACTCCGTTGGTCAACTTGATATCGACGAGAAGGGAAGTTTGGAATTTCACGGGAACTCCTCAGGCGCTGTGTTCTTGAAACGTATGAAGGATCATTTCCGAGGAATGCTTGGTTCGTCCTCAAAAGCTCCGTTTCTGCCTCGTGCCGAACGACCGGCTGGTCTGGAGTCCCCCTCATTATCTTCAGTCGGAACACCCTTCTCAACAGCTCCAAGCTACCCAGAGCTCCCACCAAAGGATGTTGCCCGGAAGCTGTGTTATTATTCCCTTAGCTGCGCGACATGTCTCGTTCGAATCCTTCACGTTCCCACTTTCTACGAGCAAATGGACAAGATCTACGAACGACCACTGGACAATCTAACCAAGGACGAAACGCAATATCTTGGACTATTATTCTCCGTCATGTCTCTTGGGTGTATGTACAACAATCTCGACGATAATGACCCAGGAAGCATGCCCTATCAAGATGCGACGGAAGAGGGCCTCAAATATTACAATGCTGCGCGATCTGTATTACACGATGTGACCGATTGTCGCGACCTTATTTCACTACAAGCTCTTCTATTCATTATTCTTTTCCTCCAAGCCACCTCGAATCTAAGCAGCTGCTATTCCTTCGTTGGTATTGCACTGCGCTCGTCACTCCGAATAGGCCTTCATCGACACTTGCAGCACGAGAAAATCGATCCGATTGAGCAGGAAGTCAGAAAACGCGTATTCTACGTGGTTCGACAAATGGATATCTACGTTTCTACATTACTTGGCTTTCCGCTCCTCCTTAACGTGGACGATATCGATCAGCCATTCCCTTTGGAAGTTGATGACGAATTTATCACACACACCGGCATTTTACGACCACCGCCTGGATCTCCATCTTTTTTCCAAGCATTCAACGCCCATTCAGAACTCATGGAAATCTTAGCAAAGGTCACGAAATACGTCTATCCAACGAAGGGATTGGGCCAGACCGCTGCAAAAGACAACAAACCTGCCTCTACCTATCTAATTAGTTATGGCCGCATCAAGGAAATAGAAGCTGAGCTTCATTCTTGGTTTGAAAGGCTACCCCAGCATTGGCGCCCAAGTGGTGAGGGGCCAATTGAGACGGTTCGGTAAGTGCGGCAATGAAGTATTTGAAGATGTTGTAAGAGCATTACTAACCAAGGTGACAGAATCCGTCATTTGTTAAGATTTGCCTATGCACATGTTCAACTTGTGCTGTACCGACCATTCTTGCACTACGTCTCTCCTCGTCTGAGTCAAGGAAGCAAGGTCGATGAGCTATCATATGCTTGTGCAGCCGCAGCCATCAGCGTCTCTCGTAACATTGTGCACATTGGATTGGAAATCCGCAAACAGCGGGTTCTCAGTGGACCGTACTGGTTCATGTTGTACACTGAGTTCTTTGCCGTCCTGTCACTTGTGTTCTACGCTACAGAAAACCCTGAGAAACCCGGTTCTGGTGAGGTTCTAGCAGATGCTCGAGCTGGTAGACAAATGATTGCAGCACTGGCGGAGAAGAGCATGTCGGCTGAGCGAGTTACCGGTGCCCTCAAGGTATGGCTCTACATTCGAACTCTAGTAATTCTTACTGACATTATTGAAACAGGCTCTATTTGATCAATTACCTGAGCAATTGGATGCTGGAGCGATACGACAAGCGCCTTCAAAGAAGAGACCTGCCCCTACAGGACGGCCTTCCTCTGTTTCATCTCACCATACTCCAATTCCCGCAAGCATGTCCTCAATAGGAACGACGGACTTCACTCGTGCTAGCCAGATGTCAACAAGCTCGTATCCTACAACTTTGTCCCAAGGAACAATGGATCTGCCCGGAGGAGGCATGACAGCCTTCCAAGATAACACTTTCTCAGCCAACTTCGGTGATTTCATGTCCCCCGATTTGCAGCGAAGCACCCCAGAGTCGACCAGCAGCGCAGCGACAAGTACTCAGCGCTACCCCTACGCAGGACAGCAAATGGGTATGCACAACCCTGTCAACAAACTGGACTCGCTCATGTTCCCGTCTGAGGATCCTTTTGCCTATCCAAACCAGCCTATGATGGAATTGGGATTCCCGGGCAAGACAGATCAACCCACCACCATGGGAGACCAAAATCAAGATATGCAACTCTTCTTGACTGGAACTTTCGACGATGTGGAAAGTCAGATCTTTGGACAACCACCGCCCTACATGATGCACCAGCAGGGCCAGCCCATGATGAGTGCACCGAGCCACCAACCGATGTTCGCCAGTCCATCAGCCATAATGGGAATGCAGCCCGGTCAACCGATGATGCAACAACGGCGACCAGTGTCACAAACGCACGCGATCCACCAAGGGCACGCCATGTCAAACCGACGAGCGCACGCACAACGGCATCAAGAAAGGCAAATACAACAAATGTTTACGGAACAGGGCATGCAGGCGGATTGGGGAGGCTTCTTTGGCTCTGGAAGAGGAGGATTCCAAGGAATGTAACGGTCGCTACATTTGATACCCACTCATGATACGGGAGGACGGCAAGCGCGCGAGGCGTCGGCTAGTGATTTTGATCTTGATTTTTATTTCATGGGAAGAGCGATTTTGATTTGGAACGGAGTGCTTGGACTGTTAAAGGGGCTAGGATACCACGGTTGAAGAAGATGGCAAAGGAATGATCGCGTTTTTAGATATGGCCAAAGCACATAGACGGCGGCTGGGACTGGTGTACACTTGGACAAACATTGGATTGTCTGTTGAGGTTCAAGTTGAAGTGGATGTGAACAAAGGAGGGAAGCTGAATGAAAGGTGTAGGATCATGGAGAAGAAGACTACTCGTTAGCACTGCAATGAATCCAGCTTTGAGTATAGATCCATCCAATTGTAATGAGACTCGCCATAAGGCATATGAAATATCATGTTGAAAGTGGTTGACCTGAGTATTGTGCAATATATACTGCTTGGCTCGGAGATACGAGATCTCTCAGCCACTGAAGCAATCATTTGCGGATACAAGATCGGATCGTCCCGTAATCTAATCCACCTACCTTTTCCTCAACAATTCCACGCGGCGGACTAAAAGCGTCTCATTATCGATCTGGTTGCGTCATGAAATGGATGAATTAGTGCAGTTGGGCTTAGAAGGCTTGTAAGGGCGTTATCGGGGGGTTACGATACGCTGTGACCACTCCCGATGCGCACCGCAAGGAAGCGATACGGGGGAGACTGTGGCTGATTGATTACGGACGGATACTGTAACTCCAACTGTAACTGTAACTGTAGGTGAGGTAGCTTAGTACCTAGCTTTAGTGTATGTGTTATCACATGAAAACTTGAAGCTTCCTCTCTTTTCAATAAACATCACATATTCTTGAGCAACTCTCCTTGTCCATCTCGGCCCTATTTAACACGCTTATTCGATCCTACGTACGAGTAAACAAGGCTGTACTGTACTGTATTTATAGTGCACGCAGATGGCACCGCCGATAACGCCGCCGAAGCCCGTCTGCGGGGAGCAGAGGCCTCAAGCACGTGAAAGAAGGTCGATGAGCTACGAGTTTGTGCTTGAGGATGAATTTGATGCGCTGTGAGTTGATCTTGGACTCTTATGCCCCTGTTGATGTGGTGTAATAATCAGATCACTGACTCGAGCTTCGTGGTAGATGTGTTGAGGTAAAGAAGAGTGACGATGACTGTGGCGGTAAAAGCAGCAGCGGTAACAAGTATCCCGGTATGTTCAAAGAAGCTCTGTCTCGCACGTTATCGATATTCAAACGAGTACTGACATACCATGAAGCCAAACTCCATGCGCGCAAGGTCGTCAAAGAGCTCGGTGTTACTGATGGACTCATCTATCTTCCTGGGGAGCCTACACGCCTCTATGAGGACTCAGACCAGTCGCCTCCTTTCAAGCAACGCAGATAGTATGCTATCCAGTTCCCATGAAAGAAACCCCGCTGATGAAAACACAGCTTCTATTACATGACTGGCGTTGACTTTCCCGACTGTGCCGTCACTTACGAAATCGCCATGGATCGTCTCACCCTCTGGATCCCTTACGCTGAGCCGCGACAGGTCTTGTATCACGGCCCAACTCCTGACGCAGCAGAGGCTATGCGCAAATACGACGTCGATGATGTTCGATACACTGCTCAGCTGTCGAAATTCCTTCATGGCCAACTTCGTCCCGAGAAGACCCTCTATGTCCTTCACTCCGATCAGGCCCCCAAGTTGACTGATCGACCACGTGGACAGACCCAGATCAACTGCTCCAAGCTGCGACCTGCCATGGATGAGGCCCGTGTGATCAAGACGGAATATGAAGTTGCACTCATTCGTCGCGCTTCACGTATCTCTGCCGCTGCTCATCGTGCCGTGGCCGAACGTCTCCTCACTATGCGCAATGAGCAAGATGTCGAGGCAGTTCTCCTTGCCGCTTGTACTTCACGTGGTGCTCACGCCCAGGCCTATCCTATTATTGCTGGCGCTGGTGTCAATGCTTCGATTCTACATTACGGAGCTAACAACCAGCCGCTCGAGGGTAAGCAACTGATCGTTGTCGACGCTGGTTGTGAGTACCAATGTTACGCCAGCGACATCACTCGTACTCTTCCTGTCAATGGTTCCTTTTCTAAGGAGGCCTCCGCGATCTACTCCATTGTGCAGCGTATGCAAGAAGAGTGTATAGCACGTGTTCGACCCGGCACTGTCTACTACGAACTTCAGCTCCATGCTAGTGATGTAGCTCTCCAAGGCCTGCGCAAGTTGGGTCTTCTGAAAGGCAACTTTGAGGAGATCCAAAAGGCGGGAACCGTCGCTGCTTTCTTCCCCCACGGTCTCGGTCATCATGTTGGTCTTGAGGTTCACGATGTCACTGGCCATGAGCGTCTCTTGATGAGAGATAACTTCCACGTCGAGGGTGGTAAGCGTGAGATGGTGACCGCCACGGCTCTGGTGGCCATGCATCGCATGGCTTCATCTTCCCCGCCTACAAAACCAAGACAATCTCTTCAACCCAATATGATTGTGACAATTGAGCCAGGAATGTGAGTACTATACCTTCTCTGAAATCGAGGTCCATGAGCTAATTTATCGAAGCTACTTCTGCCGCCCTTTTATTGAGGGGTACTTCCTGAACAACCCGTCACATGCCAAGTTCATTAACAAAGACTTCCTCGAAACATACTACCCAGTTGGTGGTGTTCGCATCGAAGATGACATCCTTGTCACACCCGGTGGCTATGAGAACTTGACCTCTGCTGCCCCCAAGGGTGACGAGATGCTTGATGTGATCAACGGCAGCTTTGAGAAGATTTAATGACGATATGAATGCTTGCATTTGGCTATGGAACTGTCGGTGAGCAAGGCAAGCGAGTCTGGAATGTTTAGTGTTTGAATGCGTGGATGGTTATGGGTGGTCCAGGAGTGGTCTAATGACATTGAGGATCTGGTCCAAGTAATGAGAATGAGTTTCGGATACATAGTCTTTCAGATTTGCAATATTGATTTATGATTTTCTCTAATCATCATACTCATTTCTTTTCCTAACATAAAAACTCTCCCATGTACACACGGCTCATGCATCTAATTTACAAAGCACTGCAATACCAAGGAACAAGGGGTGAGGTCAATACTCACTATCCAAACACAAGTTCTCCCTTGAATCCATATCCCCGTCTTTTTAGTCCTCCTTCATGAAACTACAGATACTTCTTGGGCATGGATGAACGCCGTTTCTTGTAAACCACATAAGCCGCAACGAGAAGACCTTGTGTACCAAGGAAAACAAAGATAAGGAAGCGGTGGCCAGGGGTCTTGGCCATGACGGTTTCTGACAAAGAGTTGTGGTGGTCAGAGAGAGTGTCCTTGAAGGTACGCTCGGTGGATTGCAGCTTGCGGTTGAGTTCCTTTCGGAGACCCTGGATATCCTTCTCGAGCTCTAAGACACGGCTGTGCAGAGCAGTGATATCGTCGAGCTTACGCATATCGGCACGGAGCTGGCCGATCAGGGCAGTCAAGTCCTCGTGGCGCTTCTCATCCTGCTGCTGGTGGCGTGAAGAGGTGCGCTGCAGGGAGGCGAGCTGGTGGTTGGTGTTCTGGAGGCGATTGTGCAGATCCATGAACTGAGCCTTGGAAGTTTGGAAGATATCGGGATCTTCATCTGCGTACTCGCCATCGTTCCGCTTGTTGTTACTGTTGGAGGCGTCCCTGACGGGTGGAACACGTTGGTTCTGGTTCTGGCCCTGATTTTGGTTTTGCTTAGGGGGGTCACGAACAGGACCACTGTCGCTGTTATCAGCCATGACAACCATCTTGAAGATCTCAAAAGAATCAGGGTTATCAGGGGTAGCAGCAGTAACACCAAACTGATAGCCTGTGGGAATGCTGAACTTGTCTGACTCGAAGCACAGGTTGCCATCCAACTCAACACGGAATGTCCTGGCGGTCTGTCGAAGCTTGACCTGCGAAGGTCGACCAAGGTTGCGATAGTTGTAAGGGCAGTGTCCGAATGAGAGCT
The DNA here is from genome assembly GCF_900079805.1 of Fusarium fujikuroi IMI 58289. NCBI lineage: Eukaryota > Fungi > Ascomycota > Sordariomycetes > Hypocreales > Nectriaceae > Fusarium > Fusarium fujikuroi. The sequence goes on along the minus strand of NC_036626.1, from coordinate 3,720,482 downwards.
CATCGACATTGCTTTGCCTCGAGTAATCGGTGTTTCCGTCGTTCAAGAAACCTCGAACCATGCCACTGGAACCGCCAGAAGTGTCAATAACAAGAGCCAAACCGTCGAACTTTCCGACAGTGTAGATGCTCCCAGAGCCGATCGTAGCAGGACCGTTGCGAACAAGCCAGATGTTGAGGTTGCCACGGCCACGATCAGGGCCGTTGGCTCGGAAGTCAACGTCGGCGATCCATTGGTTTCGAAGTAAAGGTTGCTGGCCCCAGACGGCACCTCGTTGATTACCAGGAGCAAGAGGTGTCAAGATAATTCGGTTTGAGAGAACCTCGGGCGTGTTGGGGTTGCCTTGGACAGCAAAGTTGGGGATCTGTCCACGGGCTTCGGCTGGGCTTATCCTGTAGACGCAGGGCGAGTTAGCATCATTGGGATCCTGGACAGTGCAGTACCACAAAAGTACCAAAAAGGTAGAACAAACCTTCCGGCATGACCAAAACTAAGTTCACTGATGAGATACTGAGCCTGCGACAGGCTTGCTGCCAGCAGCGCAGCCAAAGAGAAAGAGACCTTCATAGCAGCGTAAAGATGGATGCGAATAGAGAGCTTCCAATGGGACCAAAAGACGAAATAAGAACAAGGTTAGATCAATATTCCAACCGCAGACAAGACAAGACAAGCAAAGACGGGCTCGCTCCTTTTCCCAAGTTGGGGCCACGGAAAAAAACGAGCTCGGGAAGTTGAATGGAATGAGCCGAGTTGGTGGAGGCAAGGCTGAGGTCTAAGGACACTTTGCACTATCCAGCCCCTGGAACAAGCGTATACCGTACTTGGTGGTTGGAGTTTGGAGCGGGGGTTCACTGTAGACCAACAATCAAGAATTCACGCTGGGCTTCTGTAAGATACAATAACGAGGCCTGTAATTTAAGAATTAAGATTATGAAAGAACAAATAATCTATCAATTGATACTCAAACCCAACAAGGGAGAGGGAAAAGTCTCACAAGAAGCAGGCATTGGCTTGATGAAGCCACATGCTATCATCCAACTCAGCCTTTGAAAAGGGTCTTGTGGCGCAACCTAACTGGAGCGGCGTGGCTTGATGATGCCCAGTAAAGAGCATCATTGGTGGATTTGCTAGCTAGCTAGGTAACGAGATGGAAGCTGGGGAAAAGAGCTCGGGCTGTCGGTAGCTTTAAAGAGAGGACGGTGAACCCCTTTCGAGGTGTTTTGAGATTGTGTAATAGAATTGAATTGAATAATAAGTAGGCAAAGACTGGCAGTTTGGGAGCTGTCTCTGTTACTTAGGCGTTGACGCCTGTGGCCAGAATAAAGTCAAAGCTATACCCCTGAAAGTACCCCTACCTCTGGCTGGACCCCAGATTGGGCATGTCTATGAGGGTTCCTAGAGACCATTGTGTGTCTTTAGATTTGCCTGGGTTACTTTAACGGTCTGAAAGTTTTGGTTAAGGCTAATTGGCCCTCTAAGAGATTAGCCAATAAATTCTGTCAACTCACATGGTGAAATGGGCTGAGTGTTTGAAGCTTTGTTGTACCGGTCCCTTGGCTGTCAACTCATGCTAGGGTGTTTTAGTGGGGACGTGTGCTTGAACAAACCACCTCATGTCCAAAAAAGAACACGAGCCAATCTCCTTCTCGTCATGACTTGTATCAAGATCTACTTCAACTAATCCCACAGCAACAAGGTCATGAGGCCATCCCCAGCTCCGCGACAACACAAATAGTGACCGCGCATCATGAGCGAACATTACCCAACAATTGCGCAGACTGCGCTTGTGGCTGCTGCCTTCAAAATCCTCCTGTTCCCCGCATAGTGAGTCTTGTTCCATCATATCCGTCGCGTGCCGTCGCTCACCACCACCGAAAAGCAAATCGACCGACTTTGAAGTCCATCGCAATTGGCTCGCTATCACCAACAGTCTTCCTCTAGAGAAATGGTACTTCGAAAAGACGTCGGAATGGACCTTGGATTATCCTCCCTTCTTCGCCTACTTCGAATGGATCCTCGCACACGTCGCTCGTCTGATTGATCCCCTCATGGTCAAAGTCTACAACCTCGATTACGAGAGCTGGCAAACGGTCTACTTCCAGCGAACTTCTGTCATCATTACAGAGCTTGTGTTGGTCTGGGCCCTTCAGACCTTCATCGACAATGCGCCTCTAAAGTCCCGTCGCGCCGCTCAGGTCGCCGCTCTATCTATCATCCTTTCTCCTGGACTTCTGATTATCGACCATATTCACTTCCAGTACAATGGCTTCATGTACGGAATTCTTGTCATGTCTCTTGTTCTTGCTCGCGATAAGAATGAGCTACTAACCAGTGGGCTCATCTTTGCTGCCCTCCTATGCTTCAAGCACATTTACTTGTACTTGGCGCCAGCTTATTTCGTGTATCTCCTGCGAGCATATTGCCTGTCGTCTAAATCCATCTTCCGAATTCGCTTCTTGAATTCCATCAAGCTGGGTTTGGGTATTGGAACCATCTTTGGAGCTGCTTTTGGACCATTTGCAGCTATGAATCAGATTCCTCAGCTTCTGAGTCGATTATTCCCTTTCTCTCGTGGTCTATGCCACGCTTACTGGGCGCCTAATGTCTGGGCTCTTTACTCTTTTGCGGATCGACTCTTGATTCACAGTAAGTTCTACCTTGATTCAGAACAGCTACCTCAGCCATTGGTCTAACATTATCTAGTTGCCCCACGCGTTGGCTGGACTGTCGACAAGAACGCCTTGCAGAGTGTCACTCGTGGCTTAGTTGGAGATACAGCTTTTGCCGTTCTGCCTGAAATCAGCCCCAGGACATGTTTCGTTCTCACACTATTCTTCCAGGTCCTACCTTTGATAAAGTTATTCTCTCAACCAACCTGGGAGACGTTCATCGGTGCTGTCACCCTGTGCGGTTATGCCTCCTTTCTCTTTGGCTGGCATGTTCATGAGAAGGCCATTCTTCTTGTCATCATCCCCTTTAGTCTTATTGCCCTCCGAGACAGACGTCATCTCGGAGCCTTCCGGCCGCTGGCTGTTGCCGGTCATGTATCACTCTTCCCCCTGCTATTCACGCCGGCAGAATTTCCCATCAAGACACTCTATACTATCACCTGGCTTGTTGTCTTCCTCATGGCGTTTGACCGCCTTGCCCCTGCTTCCAACAAGCCCAGGATCTTCCTACTAGACCGGTTCAGCACACTGTACATTGCCGTGAGCATCCCACTCATTTTGTACTGCTCACTCCTACACCAGATCATATTTGGCAAAAGCTACGAATTCCTTCCTTTGATGTTTACGAGCTCGTATACTGCGATTGGCGTGGTTGGAAGCTGGTTGGGTTATATGGTTGTGTATTTCACAGCATGAAGTGTTGATGATAGATACCCAATAGATTTCATATCTTTTCTAAAAATAAAAGACTCTGGCATGATGTTTTCTGAGTAAAACGTAGCATTCTGTTGGTAGTTTGGTAGCAGGAATAATCACTGCTCGACCTGTGCTTCAGAGACCCTGAGTCTATCCAGGGGCACAATCAAGCTGGCTGGCTTCTTGGGGTCTATTCACGATAGTTTGTCATTCTATTGTGCTTTTTATCCTCGCGCGTGCGGAAGCAGTGGCAGGCAAGTGTACAATAGCATGCGATACCAAATGTGGAGCTTCATAGAGCACAACGCTAGGTTATGTCCCTGGAGGAGGTTGTGGCTCCAGCTCTGGCAGTGACATAAGGGCGCTTTTGCCGGTGCCTAAAAGTGCAAAGATATTTCATGTGGTCTGAATAGATTACGCCTGACTGCCGGGCTTCGTTTGGGGGCATTTATGAAGTGGTATGGTTGTATAAAATTCCAATATGACTTACACGACGCGATTTACAGAGAGGCTGAAGAGGCTCTTGTTCTATGTCATGATGCTCTGTTAATTCCAGGCAGTCTAGATATAATCTTACTACACTGACAGAGTGCCATCTCCAGAGGCTCTATGACTCTGAACTGCTCTTTGCTGGTGATTATCGTGAGTGATTGTGGTATCAAAAGCTTACTTGGCGTCCCGAGATGACGGTCTGGAGTGTCTCCCAGGAGAATTTCAAGATTAAGCTATATTAGGTACAGCTTCCAGAATCTGTATTATCTGTTTCGGAATCCATGTTTTCTGGGTGCAGAGTGACGTGAGGATTATAAAGAGTCCAAGAACGTGGGCAAAAAGTTAAGTTAGGCTTGTTTTATAGGCGGGCAAAGTTGAATGATGGATCTTGGACGAGGAGGAGGAGGGCCACGGGCCGACAGGGGTTGGAGGTGGAGAGGATGGAATGGATCCATGAGGAGCTAAGCTAAAAAAAAAAAAGCTGGGACATGACAAGACATTTTGACGCGCCTAGAATGTTGACTCCAAAAAAGTATGAATATAATATAATGGACAGTACACAAGTAAATTGTATGTAGTAATATATCATATATACACTTGTTGATGTATCACTTCTCTCACTTTTAGTACTGTGTTAGTCTCATCCTCGGGTATCTGCAGCCGCATTCTTCATCAAAGCATTGGATCGGACCCTAATGAGGTGCCAGCCGTGGAGGGCACCTCAGGGACGGCATTGAGTCCAAGTACCTGTACTTGTAAGTTACTGAATCATGGCGCATATCTTAGTGGCGGCCCGGGTATCTCTCAGCTCCCAGTGACCCACCGTACTACCGGGACCTGACCTGCCCGTTAAACTCCCTCCCGCCAGCCCAGGTCGCGTACTTGTAGCCCGCTTCTTTTCCTTCTTTGGATTCTTCTTTTCTTCCTACATCATTCTCCTCGCTCTAGTCACGCCCGCAGCTTGTCTCTGCCTCGACAACGTCTGCGCATTGCAAGAGATATCTCATATATCATCTTTTTTCGCGTCTTATACCTTGCTTCTTCACCCTTCCTCGACCTCCGCTGCCTGTGAGCGTGTAAGTCGTTCAACTCCGGACTCCGTCTCTCGAGGAGCCCACCCCCGATTTCTATTTCCCACCTACGCGCCCGCGGTCTCCTCGATCCGCCCACGCAAAGCGAAGCGACCCCAAATTTCGTCTTAGCACCGTTCTTCAACGTCGCGTCTTCCACCACAATCACCCTCGTGCTCATGCTGCAATATAGCATCGCTTTCAACCTTCAATCTTGTTAGTGGGGGCAGGCTATACCTTAGCCTTGCAGGTGGTTTCTATTGCACATCCGACTCGGCCGCTTGCGCCTCGATTACTTGACCATGGTACGCGCTTCTCTTGCTTGCTTCTCGGCCACTTCGCCTTTGCTAAACAAGTATCACCAGGTCCTCTTCAAACGTAAACCGGTCCGCTTCTTGCCGGCACAGGAAATTGAAGATGAGAATACTGAGGTACGGCTAACTTAACATAGCTATAGGTTTTGCGCAATGGCTGAACAGTAATAGGTCTGGCACATTCCTCAAACAGGGGAGATCTTTACCTCATATGAGGACTATCTTGATCGGTAAGTGCCATGTACCACCCGAGTTCAATATTACACCTTACTTACACACCTTTTAGAATGGATTTCTATAAACAGGTTAGCCATGATATCTGGTTTACACCTCGACATCCCTTGCTTACCCATCCTGCAGCGTCGCTTTAATGATCAGATTACAGGCCATTCCGGTCTGACTTTCTTTGAAGCTCTAAAGAGCGAGGTTTGTTTTTTAAACTTTGATTCATCGTTCAACGGCTAACAATGGCTTAGCTTGCTGGCGGCAAAGAAGTCGAAGCTTCGTTTCCTGAGGCGCTGAAAGGTCCTATACTGCGTAAGGTGCAGTTTCAGACCGTTTCTCGCCTGGATAACCTCGTTGATCAAATCTACGACGAGTTCAAGCATGACTATTACCCTGGTGAAGAGGTCACGGTGACCATGAAAGGGGGTGATCGCGCTCACGGATTGGTCCGCGACAAGACAACTTTTGGTCCCCGCGCTCTTCCTGATGGAACTCACTCTTTACCTACAACCCGCTATCTGGTGGATCTCAAGGACACAGAACAGGACACGATTGTAACCGATGAGCACATCTGTCGCGACCGGGGTATCTTCACCAAGGCGATGCTCAGATCTTTCATTAAGAAGACTGTCACCCGCGACGCATGGAATGGGGCACCGTGGTTAGTTAAGCATGACTATGCGAGCCAGTATCATATCGATACTCGTGTCCCTCCTCACCTTCGATACGACACCAAGGTTATGGAACGTAAACAGCTCCAGGCCCAGAAGCGAGCCCACCTCAACCATGACACCAACGGACATGATCTGACTTCTGCACTTCATTCTGGTCCAGTACGTTTGCCGGAACTCAAGCCGGCCCCCAAGAGTAAGGCGAAGCCTGGTCAGCCGGGTTCTGGTTCCAAAGGTCTCAAGTGGCCTCTTAACATGCCGGTTCATGGCAGCAACCCATTCAGCTCTCCTTCGGAATATGGCATCCAGACACCAATCCAGCGTGAACCTACGCCGCCGCCTCCTCCACCACCTCCCCCAAAATATCCCATTGAAGATTTGCAGCTTGAGCCCCGAGATGATCGCAAGCGTCCGCCACTTAAATTTCTCTGCAGAAACCCACCTGTCAAGATTGAAAATGACGACATGCCTCAGAGTGAGTATTGCGACAAGATTGAGATGGAATCGATTGGCCCATTGCTGGAGACTTGGGACACCCTCAATGTGTACTGCGAGGTGTTCAAGCTGGACTCGTTCACATTTGACGATTATGTTGAGACCCTCTGCGTTGCATCAGAGGATGTTCCGATTCAATTGCTTGACGAGATCCATTGCTCAGTATTGAAGATTCTGGTGGACTCCGAAGCCGATGGTGGCAAGGTTCGCATCACTTTACCCGAAGTCGACGAAGAAGATAGCGACGAAGACAGCGATGAGGATGCCAGCGCTCTGCCAACTCCTGAACCTGAGGCTCGGCCAGTTGGACGAGCTACCCGCAGTAGTCTTGCCAAGGCAGAGGCAGAACGTTTGGCTGCTGAGGCTGCGGCCGCCGAGAATGAAAGCGAGGAGGAGACTAAGCATCGTGCCGAGCAACTTCTTAAGGATTACGACTGGATCGAGCACCTTCGGAAGCGAGACTTTACTAACGGGGGATGGGAGCGAATCATGGTTGGCCTTCTCCATCAGTTATCAAAGAACGAACGTCGACATGAGGTCTGCGAGGAGCTCTTGCACCTCCTTGTGCCTGCTGGGGTTGACGCTACTCAAGAAACTGTCAAGCAACGATATGCCCAGCTCGATGTCAACCAGCGTGTCAAAGCTTTGCAGATAATCTGCATGCTGACCACTGAGACCAAGGCCATGCGAGGCTACATGGAAGATTGCAGCGAAACCATGACCACGTACCGCAAGGAGAGGATCGAATGGCAGCGGCAACGTAAGCAAGCGTAAGTCAAGAGCCAAACTTTCCCATTTGGCAGCGAATGCTAACAATCTATGCAGCATTGAAGATCTACGCCAACTCAATGAGCAGAAAAAGATCCTCCTACCAGACAACATGCCTCCTTCCCCACCAAAGGAAGAGGATGGAGACGTGAAAATGGCTGATCCCGAAGATTCCATTATCTCGCGAGGAGGAGACGGCGAAGAGACGGAAGATGACCCATCGGCTCGCAAGCGCCGACGGCCTCAGACAGCCAAGCAGCGTAAGCAAGAGGAAGAAGAGGCTCGCAAGAAGGAGAAGGCTGCCAAGATTACTAAGACGCCCAAGCCGCCTGCCCAGTCAAAGCAGTTCACCAAACTTTTGAAAGATATTCAGAAGAAAGAGGAAGTCGTCAAAAAGTGTGAGGAGGAGATTGCCGTCATCGAAAACGATCTACGCGAGGCTGACTGCCCTCGAACCCGAGTACTTGGAAAAGATCGCTTCTGGAACCGGTACTATTGGTTCGAACGAAATGGCATGCCGTATGGTGGGCTTCCCGATAGCTCGACCGCATCAGCCGATTACGCCAACGGCCTGATCTGGGTTCAAGGACCCGACGAGCTTGAGCGAGAAGGATACATCGACCTGCCTGCTGAACTCCAGGAAGAGTACAAGGAAAAGTTCAACATGACTGTTCCTGAGCGAAAGGCTATGGAAGAGGCCAACACCAGTGTCTTCAATGCACACCAGTGGGGTTACATCTCGGAGCCGGCGCATGTAGATGAGCTCATCAAATGGCTGGACCCTCGTGGTTTCAACGAACTCAAACTTCGAAAGGAGCTCTTAAGTTTCAAGGACAAGATCGCCAAACATATGGAGAGCCGCAAGGCCTACCTCTCCAAGGAGGAAGATGGCGATAAGAAAGAGGAGAATCACAAGCGAATGAGCACTCGCATCCGGGACAAGTCGCCGGAGACACCCAACTACCGCAGCCTCCAGTGGGAGAACACGACCGCGCTGGAGGAATTGGGACACTTACACAGTGATCCCCCGCCACCTCCCAGATCTCGAAAGCAGACTCGAAAGCGGGAGGCCGTTAACGACGCGCCAGCCCCAGCAACAAAGTCTCGCCGACGATGAAGAAAGTTGTGTGTTGCTTATGAAGTAATATCCGTCTCGTATCAAAACGGTGTCTGATGTGCGAATTGACTGCATAGCAAAGGAATAAGGAAAGCATCCAGAAAGAGGATCTTGATGGATTTTTTTTACAGCGGATTTGGCGATGGTCACAGCGTGTTGATTTTGGCGCGAAGCCCTGGATTGGAGGAGTCTTAGAGCAAAAGGCGTTTGGTTCCCTATATTTGCTTTTGTGGAAGGGGTTCGGGGAGGGAGAGGAACGGAACGCATCCAATGGCATCGCATCACATGGCAAACGGCAGCATTTGGGAGTGAGTGGCATAGAGAGAAAGAAATACTGTAACTAGATTAGAGGCTCTGAAACTGGGCTCTGCCTTGTATGAGACAAGGGCAAGACAAATGAGAAGATACATGCATACATACAATCAATGAATACTTGCTAATAAATAGATCGACCCGAGGACTCGGCACATGTGATGCTCCCGGTCCTCTATTTAATTTATGGATCGACATTCACTAGCCAACCAAAAGTGATGCATCACGGTCGCATATCATATTTAGGGCGGCCTTATTTGGAACCTTGGCCGAGACTAATGGGCCATATAAATTTGAGGCTCCCGGATATTTTGTGAAGATGTCATAGACTCAATTCCTATTGTTGTCAGTTGATTCACCTTGATACACCGTTTCACGCCGTTTGTAGTATCCAACCATGGCTTCAAACGAACTACCCCACGTCAAGCTCTTCTGGTATGTCTCATTTATATATACACCAATGTGCTGTGTCTTCAAATGCTAATCAATTCAGGCTCGAGAAGTCGCGCTCCCAGCGCATCCTCTGGCTGCTCCAGGAGCTCAATCTGCCCTATGAGCTTGAAATCTTCCACCGCAACAAGAAGACCATGATGGCTCCCCCAGAGCTGCAAAAGGTGCACCCACTGGGCAAGTCGCCTGTGATCCAGATCAAACCTGCCGGTGCCGCTGAAGACGCTGAGCCCATCACCCTGGCTGAGAGTGGCTTCATTACTCAGTATCTTGCAGAGAACGTGCCTGAGGGTAAGAAGCTGGTGCCTCAGCGATGGAAAGAGGGTATGGAGGGCAAGATTGGTGGCGAGACTGAGGCTTGGATGAGATATCAGTACTATCTTCACTATTGTGAGGGCACTCTCATGCCTCCTCTGGTCATGGCCCTCGTTGTCAGCGGTATGTTGACATTCTCTCTCTCTCCTCAACCTACGATCACTAACTCGATATACAGCCCTCAAGTCCCCTCAAGTTCCCTTCTTCATCCGCCCCATATCAACAATCCTCGCCAACCGCATCTTCTCGGCCTTCATCTTCCCCAATGCGCATGTTAACCTCAAAATGATTGAAGGCCATCTCTCTACATCAGGTGGCAAGTACATCTGCGGACCGCAACTCACTGCCGCGGATATTCTCTTGAGCTTCCCATTGATTGCTGCCAAAGAAGATCTTGACGAATTTGGAAGCTTCGAGAATGGCTCTTGGAAGTCAGAGTTTCCAAAGGTGGCCGAGTATATTGACTTGATTGAGAATGAAGAGGGCTACAAAAAGAGTGTAGAGAAGATTGTTGAGATTGATGGAGAGTTTTCTGCTACTCTTCGGCCAGGACAATAAGCTTGGAGCAGCCCGGCAGAAACGAGGTATTGATATACTAGATAACAAGTATAAATTGAGATATGATTTTGTACTATCAAAGTATGGCAATCCCAAAAGTGACATATAGAAAATAGCATTATATCTCACCTCTCAAGCATAAGGTAACCTCTTGGTGAGGTAGCGACTTACCCGGTACATGCCACACCGAAATTTACCGAGGTGGGATGCAAAAAGGCATTTGATTGGCTCCTCACCTCTGGTCCATCAACTTGATGAAAATAGTACCTACTAAGTGACCCTCAACTGAGTTACATATTACAACTCATTCACCAAAACCCTCCTGGGGCCTTTACGCCATGTACGCATCTCGGACAGCCTGTTCAAGGTGCTCATCACAGTTGCGATCGGTTCCGGCCTCAGCCAAGCGGCTTGGGAGTGTAGCTTCGTATTCAACCACAGCTGACATTCCTGATACACCCAGAACCAGGCCAAAGGCAGCTTCACAGTCAGCCAACACCGGCAGGGAGCCAAAGCAGTCACACAATGGACCAAGAGTAGGATTCAATGCATTCAAACACAAACAGAAGCCAGACCAGGACCCGGCATTGGCACTGTTCAAGGAGATCGTGAGCCGCGCCGATCATGAAGAGGCTGTCAGTGAGCCTATGCCTGTTCTCACTGAGCTCGAAATCAGCGCAAGACTCAAGGAAGTCATGTCTAGAGGATTCAACCCAGATGAGCGCTACGGCATCTTCCGCGACGAGATCTGGCCGAGTATCGTTGGACTTGAAGGCCAGCTCCCCAAGAATATCTACACAGCTGTAACCCAACTACTCGGCACTGAGTGTAATCACATGTTTCAAAATGGTCTATACAAGAACAGCCACGATATAGCTGAGAAGTACCGGGCATTTGGGGACTACAGCCTCCGCCTACGAAACGATCTCATTCTCAACATGTGCGCTAGGTTCTTACAACCCAAGAATGCGTCCGGTGACCGCACCGCAATGAGGGTGGAGATTCTCAAAATGTGGCAGCATATTTCTCAGCTCAAGCGACCCAGTGAAGCCAATAAGGAGACACGTTTCGCACTACCCAGCGTCACAGAGGTGTTGAAGGATGCAGAGTATAGCAGGGATGGCGCCCCAGCACAAGCAGGGACACAGGCATCTCGAGCGCTGGCCTCTTTGTTTCTTCAGCTGCCGCCGCCCCAAGCCATTGAAGTCATCCCTTCACTACTGGCTACCCTCGCTATCACTTCAGATAACAGATATTCTGGCTCTGAATACAAGACACAGTTGTCGCCCTTACTAATACTTGTCCGAGCGGTGCTATCCAAGCACAAAATCAAACAGGCTGATATCGATACTATCGTGTCAGAATCCTCAAAGATTTCTCCCGAGACACTGACCACACTCAAGGAGTATGTCACACAACAATGGACTCTTGCATTGGATATGATCATGGGTGAATCTCACGCCTGGGTGAAAGCCTCATCTCAGGGTCCATATCCGGGGGCAAGAAATAATCTCAACAACTTTCATAAGCAATTGCGAGCAGCTTATAGGGCACGCAACAAAAGTGCCATTGGATCCGTCTGGGACGCTATGTTAGGGGCCTTGCGCGACAACCCGGGCATCAAACCCCAGCTGGCTCACGATCGCGAATTCCTCGATTTTTGGATCTTTGTGTGGTGTGCGATCCGCCGTTATCCAAGAGTTCAGGAGACTCTAGACCTAATGCGCTCGCTTGACGTTGAGCCAACAGTCAGAACTTACACAAGCATGATGCACGGATGGAAGATGTGCAAGGATATTGGCAAGATCGAGGCATTATGGGGTCAACTCGTCAAGTCTGGCATGAAGCTCGACGCTGTCATCTGGACTGAGCGTGTGTCGGCGCTTATCGAGCTTGGTCAGCATCAGATGGGTCTACAGGCACTCGCGGAGTTGGTAGAAAACTGGCAACGTGCAGTCAAGCAAGGAACACAATCCCAAGCTGTTGAGCCTACTATCGAAGCCGTTAACGCTGCCTTCAAGAGTCTGTTAAATGCAGACCCCAAGGCCGCACACGATTTGTTGGCGTGGGCTGGAAGACAGGGTCTCGCTCCAAATACTCGCACCTACAACATCCTCATTCGTGAGACGATTCGCATGGGCTATCACAAGAACGTCGGCGAGCTCTTACAGTCCATGCAGAAGGAGGGCATCGAGCCTGACTCTGCTACCTTTACCATTCTACTCGAGTCTGTTATTGGGCGCATGGAAGATGCCAGTGCTGAGGAGCAAGTTGTCGCTATCAAAGAAGTCTTCAGCCATATTGAACAAGCTGGACTCAAGCCTAATCTCGAGACATATGGCAAGATGCTTTACGCTCTTGATGGTCTTCCCAACTGCTCCGACGATGTTATTTCAGCCTTGCAGCAACACATGCGCAGCAACGGCTTCGGTTCTGTTTTGACACCTCACATGATTACTATTCTGGTTGAGCGCGCCCTTCGTCATGATCCTCCCGATATCAACAAGATCCGCACTCTGCTCAAAGACAACAATCTAACAAAGGTGTCCAGCGGCGACCAGACCCTGTGGGAGCGAGTGATGACCGCCCACGCCATCGGTGGTAATGTTCGAGAAGCCATGTCAATCTTTGACGATCTCGCTAATTCCGGTCGCCCTGTCACGTCGCTCTCGTGTCTCAAGGACCTGATGCAAGCGCTTCTCGAGAATGGAGACACGGAGTCGGCCAAGAGAGTCGTGGATGTTGTTCTCAAGTATAAGCTTCATGATAGGGAGAGCAAGAGTGCGAATGAGAGATACTGGAGACATCATTTCTGGTATGTGGCTCAGCATAATGGTTTGATAGACAGCCAGAAGTTGAGGCAGTATGCGCGTTCATAAGGGAAAAGGAGGAGGCATGATGGGATGAGAGAATTGTACCATTTAGCAGTCAAGGGTTAGACATGTAATAGAGGTATATACCTCGCTGGGATAGATGTTGTGCTGACTATGCCTTGAAGCATCTGTTTTGTATATTGAATGACAAAAGTTTTCATCGCCAAGACTATGATATAGACTGTTTTCTTTATTCGCCCAGCGCCTTTCAATATCACCAACTCAACTTGACATATCAAAGATGCAGTTCTCAACCTATGACTGATCCATCGGTTCTCCTTCACCAGAAGCTTCGTCTGTCGTCGTTGATTTCTGCCCAAGCATAGCAGCCACTTGTTCCAACCCCTCAACATCGCTCCTCGTGATTTTGCGTCCTTCTCCCTGCCACTCCCCATCGCGTACCTCGCCCTGATCTCCCAGCTCTAGACCTCTAGCTGTCTCGAGATATTTCCGCGAGGCACCCTCGACGTATTCCACACGCTCACGTCTCCAAGTACGTGAGCTACTCGAGGCATCCTCCATTGAGGTGTCTGCGTCCGTGGGACCAAGGTCTGGAAGCAGCGTGCGTAGTGATGTTGATAGAGCGCGGAGGGCTTGTAATTGTGAGAGGGTGAATTCTGTTGTCGTCGCGATGGGCTTATCGGCTCCAGCGGCCTGAAGACTTGCCTTGTCGCGCAAGAATCCAAAGGCTGAACCATCTGGCGCCTGAGCCTGTCCCTCCTCTGCTTTCACATTGCCAGGCACAACACCCAGCACAGACCTCAATTTGCCGAGCAGCGCATCATTCCGGGCCCTCTCAGATTCGAGTGCTGTGTGCAGTCGCTGGCTAGCATGTAATCTCCTCCGTAGCGCAGTCACAGACTCTGTCGTTGGCCGATCCGGAACCTCTGACCCAGAGAAATCCAGGCCCTCGTAGTGTGCCAGACGCATAAACGGTTGATCATCTGGCCGCACAGTTAGGATATTGCGCATCGTGTATAGCTCGAACAAATCGAAGTTCTTGTCGATGGACGCGTTGAGAAGAGTCTCGAGCTGGTGTGTGCCGTGTTCAATCTCTAGCTTGGCTGCCTCGTCAGGCGGTAGAGCCGGCGTTCCATCTTTCGAGGCATGTTTGCTGGAGAAGCCTAATGATTGCGGTGGAATGGAGAGAAGAAGGCGTTCGACTGAGTCGAGGGCACGGTCGGCGAGGACATTGACGGTGTTGATGATATCGTCGAGGAGGGACTGGGAGGCGTTAGTGCTGGTTGGGTGATATTGTGTGTTACCAGTGCCAACTTACAACTGGAGGGTACCCAAAATGCTCTGTTAAGAGCTCATAGTCTGAGTTTTGTTGCGATGCCATTTTGATTTGTCGCTATGTATACAAAGTTTGTAGTGTTGAAGTGCTTTAGTTCAATAAATGATTAGACGCGTAAATGGAAGAGACGCGTCTGAGAAATGCTCAATTCCTGCGCCAGTAATTAATTGCCTGCTAAAATGCTATCTCGTCCTCCTTAAACAGGGCACGTGAATTGAATCAGTAATCTTGTGTAACATTTCCATATATCAATTGATATGATGTGCTGTAAACTTATGGACTCTCTATCCCATCATGAGAAGTCAAGTCTAAATAATTGACACCTAAATCGCAAGGCGTCAGCACTGAATCTCAGCTGTCAAGAAAAACAACCCCGCGAACATTGTGGCTTGACTGACTGACGGATCTTCAGTGGCTCGGCCGAACTGTACGTCACTCTCCCGTGCTCAGTGGACTCAGGCCCAACCCAAATGGAACTGCGGGTAAACCTTCAGCGGCTCGTCTATCCCAACCTCACCTCACTCCTTCATTCCTATAGCAATCCGATACCTTTAAGTCTTCGCCATGTCCAAATACAAGGATATTATGAAAAATGGGTGGCATCCTGAAAAGCCCGGCAGCAGCTTGAAAGGTCAAGTTGTAAGCAGCCTCTCCGCTCTCTTTCTTACCTGCTTCCGAAATCAATGGCTGACATACTCGCAGAAAGGACTCGTTGGCAGAGGAAAGTCTGAGGACGAGGACCGAGGTAGTCACGTTTCTGTTCCGCTGTCCCAACTAAAGGATCCTTCAAGCTTTGCACCACCGCCCAAACGTACCGGTTCCGGTCTTCTTCCACCACCTCCAAAGGCCGAGTCGGCACCTAGAAAGGTTATCACCGCTCCTTCGAAATACCAGGATCCGAGAGCACCGGCCCCTCAAGAACCCGTGCATGCCGAGCCTGAGGAGGAATATGAGGAACAACCCCAACATCGTGGTCCTTATCGCACAAATACTACAGGTCTTTCAACAGATAACCTACCGAAGCCTCCCGGCCGCAGAGATGGCGCTGACGGACGTTCGGGGCAACCGCCTTCATATCAATCTGCAATGGCGGGTGTAGGAGGCGGAGGAAGAGCTGCACCTCCAAGCTTACCACCACGACTACCCCCAAGGACAAATTCTGGAAGCACCATTGCAAGCTCACCCGCTGCTAGTCCTGCGCCCACAGGCAACGGTCTATTGAACCAAGGAGCAGTCAATCGCCTAGGTGCAGCGGGGATATCAGTTCCTGGCTTTGGTATTGGCCGTTCCAGTCCGGCAGCCGAAGCATCGCCTAGCCCACCTCAACCTCCACGACCTGGTGTCGCGTCACCACCTCCAGCACCTGCTGCATCACACATGAGTGAACTGCAGAACCGATTCTCGAAGCTTGGAACATCATCTAGCGCTAGCACAGCACCACCTCCACCGCCTAGCGAGGGCACCACGTGGGCTCAAAAGCAAGCGGCCCTCAAAACCGCCTCGTCATTCCAAAAGGATCCTTCTTCGGTCTCTCTCTCCGATGCTCGAGCTGCTGCCAGTACAGCCAACAACTTCCGCCAACGTCATGGCGAACAAGTTGCTGCTGGAGCCAAAACAGCAAACAACCTGAATCAAAAGTATGGACTTCTCGACAAGGCGCAGAATTCTTATTCTAGGTTCCAAGGCAACCAAACACAAAGTCAAAATGAAGAGACTCCCTCTGCACCAGCATCGCCCGGATTGGCCAGCGTTGTTGGAAAGAAGAAGCCTCCTCCACCCCCGCCAAAGAAGAAGCCGGCTCTTTTGGGTGCTTCAGCTGCTCCCGCCAACGATGAACCACCTCCCATTCCTATGGCAACCAGGCCACAATTCTAAGTTACAAGAATCCGTGTTATACGCACAGCATTGCCAGGCGCGCATCTAGGGGAGTTTTTGATGTTTCTTGCTTTCTTTGCATCGAGAATCGCCTTCATCACTGCACACAAAAGGGTCAAAAATAAAAATTGGTTGGAACTCATGACTGCTTTCTTTTTGTTCATCTCATCGCAATATCTCGGGGATATACCAAGCGCCGAGAACGAGATTCGTGTGGCTCGTAATCTAAATAACTGCTCGTCCGTCTGTCGTCACAAACAAGGCAGACCAAAAACATCACCACGTCACTACCTCCGCTTTAGACCTTCATCTCGGTAAGACCGTGCTTCCAGACGGTGATGTAGGGGGTGACACCATCATCACGGTAGTTGAGGAGGACAACCCTGTAAATAATTAGTCTCCTAGAAACCACAGAGTCGGTAATAAGTGGCAAACTTACATTCCGTCGGGGTTCATGGACTCGCCAGTAAGGAACTCGAAGTCCTTGAACTTGGCAAGGACGACGTTCTTCACATAGTTCTGGGCACCCTTCTCGAAGGCAGTGATCTCCTCGGCGGAAGCACCCTTCTCCTGGAGAGCAGCCTTGACAGCCTTCATGTAACCTGGAATTGTCAATTTCTGATATAGTGGATTTCGATGGGATGGCTTCTATGTACCCTTGAGGTAGGTGAGGTAGCTCTTCTTGTCGAAAGAGGTCTCCTGGAGACGGAAAGAGCTGACGATGTTGTTGACCTTGACGACCTGGTCCTCGAGATCCTCGGCAGCCTCCTCGGCGGAAGCGTTGGCACCAATGTCTGTAGATTATGTTGTTAGGGCAAAATTGAACCTTGTTTTACACCAGCCCTGGGGCTTTGATGCTGGTCGTCACGTACCGACGTTAACGCCGCCCTCCTCGATCATGGCACAGTCGGCCTCGTAGACGATGCCATCGACCTCCTTGAGATCGTAGGAGTCGGAGATGAGCTCGTCACCGGTGAGGATATCCTATTGTTGCGGGGTTCAGCGACAGATCATGCGAATAAGACAAAACAAGACAAGACTCGAGCGCGGGGTAAGAGTAGGCGGGGTACTACTCAAGGTGATGAGACGGATTTGTTCGTGGTCGTACCTTGTAGATAAGCATTTTGGCGGTTGGAGTCGATTAGACCTTTGAGAATGAGATGGGATGGAGAAGAGGAGAAAATGAAGCTGATGAGACTGGCAAAGAGGAGCAAAAGCCAAAGGGAGAAACAGAGCCTGATGATAATAAAAATCTAGAGCCAGTGGCGGGGTAGTGGGGGCTCGAGTACATTAGCGGCACGCAAACTGAAAAAGCTCACTGAACAACGCCGTAAAATTTTTCCGTGGCCGGTTCTTGTCAACCAATTAGATTCATGGAGTGGGCCTCGAAAACACCAAATCGGTCTCTCTGCTCATATCACGTTTTGGATGAAGAGTTAAACTGCCAAATGGGAAATGCTAAATTAGAGCATAGATCTTAGCATTGTGGGCTTCTTAGCGAGAGGCTATTAAGCTAGGAGAAACGAAAAAAAACTTTTCGGTGTAGTTGTAAGCAACGAAGGATTGTAGGTGTTTTGATCCTCTGGCTACGGTAGCGAAAACTACACCTGAGCTTACCACCAAATAGGCTATGCGCTGACGAGTGGTGGAAGCGAACTTTGACTGATCCGCGGACGACACTGTAATATAATAGGCCAGCTCTAACCCAATAGAATTACACCGCGGACGGCAATGCTGAGCTGCATCTCATGCGTCATGGAAAATACATGTACTGCCGATTACCAGCATTGCATGTCCCATAACGAGTATTTTTCCCAAGTCCCAAGCAGCCGAAATCAGGCTTTGCACCCGGAGTCCGAGAGGACCTGTGATCTTCAAGGCCTGACAAGATCAACCAGGGGTTCCGTGTTTGCCCCGGATTTATACGCGGATTTGGAACCGAACGGCTTCATGCGATGCCATGCTCAGGGAAAGGGAATCTACGAAAGAACGGGTGGGCTGGCTGGGCTGGCATGATCCATCTGCCTCTCGGTTCAGTTAATCTCAACATGCAGACGAGCTGTAAGAAGCTACTCGGCCTTGACAGCAGACATATGACCTGTTGGTGACGTTTCAGTGGTATGAGCCACGAGAGGCTTCGCAAGGCTTGCCCTGTGTCTAGAGGAATGAACAGGCGATAGAAGGCCAACATGAATTGACAGGGAGGGCAGGCGTAAGATATTCGTACGTTTTCTGAGTCCATTGAGCAATGACAGAATGTGAAGCCCCTTTAATAACAGAGACATCACAGAGCTGACGAGTGTGATGTTAGATTAACACATGTGATTTCACAGAGTCACTGACTGTCTAACGCGTGGGCTGATCCGCCACTCCCGGCCACGGCCATGGGCATGATGCGACCTCATGGAATTGCTCTTCAGGAGATGACGATTGTGAGAACTGTAAAGACACTTGTACATGAAATAACGCATGAGAATGTCGCATTCGTAAAGTATCGTCTACAAAAAGGAGATTGATTAGTCTCTTGGCGTGGGTTTGGAATAATTGGACCTCTTCCCAGCTGCACAGTACAGTCCTAGAGTCTGTCCGCTGATTGATTCTACTTTGCACTCCGAAGCTCCCGGGCCAAAGCAGGGCGCAGGGCTGCCTCCGTGTCTGCAGATACTGTATCATCAGTGTTTTTTTCGCTTGTACCTGAGGTGGGTTGCCACTTTAAGTGACCCAGCAGCGCGAGCGATTGGACGACACGAGCCTTAATCTAATCTTCTGGCCCCAAATCAAGTTAGCTAGCTACCTTGGGTACTGTATGTACCTTGCCTTGCCTTGCCTCCATTTGCCTTGGAGTCGGGTTTTATTAACTTGCCATTGCCATCGCAATCGACATCGACGCTCCCTTTTCCTAAATCTCTTGTATCCTCCAGGTCTAGCCTCCAACTCTTCCTACCTTCATTTGTTGATCGAGACTCTATTAATTGTTTGTTTCGTTTTGTCGCCTACAGTTTCGCCTCACGTACGGAACTGAATAAATTGTCTCCTTTCACTCCTTCACATCATCACCAACTGAAACGTTATAACGCGACCGCAGCATCGATACCTTAGCCAACTTAATTCCTGAACCCGTCATGGGCAACGACAGCTCCATTCTCGCCGACGGCTCCGCCATGGCCGTGCCCGGCACCTCATTCAACCATACGCTCTTCGAAACAGCTTTACCACCGCTGCCAACATTTAGTCTAGAGGTCCAGCCTGATCTCTTTCCTTGGGTCTCCGACTTTTGGCTCAATTTGTTACTCCCGGTTGTTGTGTACTGGGTCCTGTCCCTGACATTCCATGCAATCGACGTCAACGACTGGTTCCCCCAATATCGACTACACACGCCCGAAGAAATCACCAAACGCAACCACGTCTCCCGCTTTGAGGTCGCCCGCGATGTTATCCTGCAGCAGATCATCCAGGTCGTCACCGGCGCTCTTCTCGCCTTGTCCGAGCCTCCGGAGATGATTGGAAAGAGTGAATTCGACGTTGCAGTCTGGGCTACTCGCATCCGTATCGCGCAACGAGCTCTGCCAACTGTGCTCGGCCTCGTCGGCCTCAATGCTACAGCAATCTCCAAGAGTCTACTTGACACTCATCCCCTGCTGGCCGGGGCTGTTGCTGGCGGCTACTACCCATCGCTGGTGGGCGCGAACAATGAACCTGCTTTCGCCTCTTGGGAGATGACATTGGCCAAGACCATCTACTACTTCCTGATCCCTGCTGTTCAGTATTTTATTGGCGCTGCTATCATCGACACTTGGCAATACTTCCTCCACCGATTGATGCATGTCAACAAGTGGTTGTATGGTAAGCTCCATCCACACAACAAAGCTGCTTCATTTCAATGACGCGATCGCTAACTCTGTTCAATAGTTCATTTCCACTCTCGCCACCACCGTCTTTATGTCCCTTACGCTTATGGTGCTCTCTACAACCACCCTGTTGAGGGATTCCTGCTCGACACCCTCGGTGCCGCCGTCGCATTCAAGGTCACCCGCATGACTCTGCGCCAGGGCATCCTCTTCTTCTCAATGTCCACAATCAAGACAGTCGACGACCACTGCGGCTACGCGTTCCCATGGGACCCTCTCCAGATCGTCACCAGCAACAACGCTGAATATCACGATATTCACCACCAACACTGGGGCATCAAGACCAACTTTGCTCAGCCCTTCTTCACTTTCTGGGACACTCTTCTCGATACCAAGTACAGGGGCTCCAAGACCAACAAGCCTAGCCAAAGGAAGGCCAAGGTCGAGGAAAAGGCTCAGTAGATTTTGATTTTGAGGCATTGGCATATGAACTTTTGGATTTCAGCATAAGGAGCACATGATTGTACAGTCCCAACAAAACAAGAAAACCAAGCATCAGTATTTGATTAATTGGGAATCGCCGGATTGCGATATGGTTGTTTAATCTTATCAAGGGGGGCGCTTTTTGTTATGGTTTTGGATCGGTTTGGGCATGACGGCAATTTCAACATCGACACTTATCATCGCGGCTCGAAGCTTGCCGTAATTTTTATCAACCTTTAATTCATGGCTTTAATGAGGCACCTGATGGACCAACTCCTTAGGCCTAATACGATCTTCCTACTTTCGTTATTCTTACAAACTCTCATTCTTATCCTGCCACCCGCCCCATCGCCACAATCCAAGGATCTGGTAGTGCAGTGCCAGGGCTGGCCTTCCGAGAACGGCGGTGTTGGGTAGACGAGGGTCTTCCAGCCTATTTTCTTTTCATCTGGATTTGTAACATTATTGTCAAAAATGAGATACAGAGTCGGGTTGGTTAACGGCGCGCAATTAGTATGTGATATGATAGGCCTCGGGTCCCTGTTCCTGTGTACCGGAAACGGGTATGGCCAGAAGGAGGAAGAAACCCAGTGAGAAGATGAATAACTGCGCAGATGTATGACGCTGTATTTCAGTTTGGTTCTCAGGATAGCCCCCACGAACGGAAAATTAACCGTTCTTTCTGTAACCATGTCGATAACTATTGGATGCCAACGTGATCCTATCCACTGGTAGTTACTATGAGTCTCTATATGTGGTTTGAGATGGGGCTGGGAGCTCCCTGTGGCGAGGCCTATAGCCTATAGGCAATACTAGAATGACATCAATGAAACCATCTAGATTAGTAGTTTGGGCATCAAATATCGATTCTTGCGGTCATTGTTAGAGTGGCAGGTGGGTCAATGATTCATTAATTCAAGGTCATTGGGCAAGTAATTGGCCACGGTACTTTAATATCTAGCATTTGAGAGGTACTACTGAGGCAAGACCACAGTCAGGATCTCGACTTATGTCTGCAGGAGGACTCTTCCCATATCACATATATTAGCGTCAGTTATCATGTGAATGTAAATGTGTAATGCATCACTCAGCAATAGTCAAAAATCGGGACTGCCCAGCTCCATCTCCATGTCAGTCAGCCTACCCTATAGAAACAACCCCGTTGAGGAAGAAAGACGTCTCCGATATTATGAAGAGATAAACCATATGCATGTCATGTATCGTAGACCCAAATTTTACATGTCAAGATGAGAATGGCATATCGCTGCTCACTATCAAGTGATACGTGATATGTTAAAATTAGTTGAGGGTTTGTGGCGTGTAAGAATACGCACTGAGCCAGCGAACTGAAAGGGTGATGAGAATTCGTGACGAGCATCATTCCCTCCGACAGAAATAAACTCCACACTTCAGCTCTACGATAAACAGTCTTAATAAGTCCTAAGACTTTGATGGAAATTTAGTATAGGCCAGGGGAGTAGCTTGTAACAAACGGCGGTGTTTTCCAATTAACGACGAAACAGCGAAACAAACGCTTTGATCAGATGGAGGCTCTCTACGCGGGGGAAATGACCAAATCACCAGCCTCGAAAGTAGATTTGAAGTGCTAACAGCGGCTGGGGACAATCTAGAAACATTGAAGATCACCAAGCGCCGCTTTTGGTTTGTTTGGAATCCAGGACTAAAGTCAAGTTCCGGACCGATAGGTTCGGTTGATGAGGCTGGCATCGGAGATGACGATATTCGCCTGGGGTAGTTCATTAGATGTTGAGCATGTCTGTCTTCTTGTGACACGCTTCACATTGACAGGACGGGATGAGTTCCTGCGAACCCGGGAGAGACATTCAACGATTGTTTCGGCCTTAAATTCTGTACGTGGTTGCACAGGTAGCCACCCATATGTTTGGAGGGAAGAGAGAAGTTCACAACATCCGAAGCCACAATCAGGGAAGATCCATTGTTGTTTTCCGTCTTGGCGTTCTGTCACGATGAACTGTCAATTTTCTTGATTAAATGTTTTCTTTCTCGGCATATTGACGTATCCACATCCACGGCCAGGGAGAAGCTTGACGAGGTGGGAAGGGAGACATTCCCCCACCAGAAACCGGGTCTCTTGAAATTGGGGCTGAGATATCCGTAGAGATCGGGATGAGAAGCAAGAAAGGGCATGACTTGGCGATGGTACTTCCCTGGAAAGATCCAGACATGAGAACTTGGTGACGTGATTTACTGATGAAAAAGAAAACAATGAATACGGTTGGGGGGACGATGATGCAGGGCGGATGTAGGCTTGATGCATCCGAGACAAGACAAAAGATAAAACAGAAAAAAGCAAATAGAGTTGATAGCATGCATTCTGTCAGTCAGTTGTGTAATTAATTGTGCATATGCACGTAGAAGGCGTTTTCAACGTTGACGATATTTTGTGGCTGTTGTCAACGGTGATGACTGACGTGGTTGATCCAGATACCAATAGATAGATATCATGTGGTTGATGCCATTCCTACTGCAATGCAAGCCGCAACCAGCGTTGTCTCGTCTTGTTGTCTCGTCTTTCCCTAGGATAATTGATGCATGCGGCCCATTCTCTCCGGTTCTGGTCTGTTTTTCGTCAAGAACCCGCCGACTTTCTGTCTCTCCCTTGAGCTTTGAGCACTAAACGCTCGCTTCTCAAGACAGCTCAGGCGAGTTTCAGAGCGCAGGTTTTCACTGGCCGTAGCTAAGAGGACCCTGAATTTCCACTCAAAGTATGTATTAGTATTAGTGCCCGGGGGCCGGGAATGGAGCTCACCCTCTCTGTCCGCCCCCTTGGTCACAGCTGAGTAGCATTGGTTTTGGAGCCTGCATTTTCTTGATTCTGTCTGAAGAATGATACATCCTGACTTGATTTCTTCATGATGTCGCGACGCAGAGACTGAGTTTGTTTATCCCAGCTGATCTCTTGCAGGAGGCTATTGGCAACTTGCTGAGCTGTAGTGCAGATGTGTCTGGCCAATCCTGACAGCACCCGTCCCTCCCCTTTTGATTTGCCAAGACAGGATAATTAGCGAAGCTCACAGTCAGGAATAAATCGTGCAAAGCCATCAGCTTTGTCAGACAAAATGGCCCATCTTTTATGACGCCCTTCTTTCGTGCTAAGGAGTTCCCAGAACCCTGGCGGAGCTCCACAAAGACCCCTGCCACAAGCTGACCCACCAGGTCTCAGGCTGAGAACTAGAGCCTATTCGAGTTAAGGGGATCAGGTTCGGTTCGATCAGAGAAAGGCTAGTGGACCAATCACGGCTGACCAATGTTCCAGAGACTTGGGTTCCTTGTCTTTGGCCCTTGTTCCCCTGAATTCTTTGTCTCTTTATGTCTTTGTTGATTGTGGTACAATGTGCAGAATGTCTCTGCCCTTTTCTTTGTCTTGACTGTGTTTAAGATATCTGCAAGTTGTTGATCAACAACCATCAAACCGAGACATGAAGATGCCGATCCTTACAAGACGCATGCGGCCTGTGAAATTCATTGGCGATGATCAACAGGCGGGAAACTTCAAGGAGCAAGGCAATACTCCATAGCGCATGCTCAAACAGACCAATAGGCCAATACTACCCCCAGATGCATAGATCGCCCCCCTTGACGCCCTCGTGCATGGTTTGGTTGGTCTCACTGGCGAACCGGAACGATATCGCAACTGGAAAGGCCGATATTCAAACCTGGCTGAGCTGGGCTGAACCAGACCTGTCACTTGACAGCCACGGCTGAAATATTACCTGTCTTCTCCAATGACAGTGGCATTTCTTGTTCCAAGCTGGCCTTAGATTGGCGAGGCCTTTGGCTTTTTGACTAGCTAAGGTAATTAATGTGAAGAAAGGAAGGAGCATTATTTCCCCATCTTGGTCAGAATTGGGTCCTCTCCCGCTCTTTCCGCAATCTCGAATCCAATATTCCTCTTCCTCCCCATCCGAAAAGTCTCACCCTCTTTTCTTCTTCGATCTAACATTCTGCATCTGTGGGCTCCCTTCTTTACTTTCCCCCGTTCGATCCTCGTCTAAGACTGCGACTGCGACTGAGACCACCCAAAAGCAAACTAGCGAGAGTCCGTTCTATCCTCGACTTACGTCCATCCGTATTGTATTGCCTTGTTAGTGGGACCGTACTATCCAAACTGTCCGCGCGCACCTTTGCTTTACAGCATCGACCACTCGTAGGTCACGACTTTTGCTCAAGCGTCGCAAGCAAACAAGCAAGCAAGAGCTTCACTAGCCGCCCTCGGCTCTTCGTCTACGGCCTTGCCCTGCCTTTGCTGTAAGGTACTTCGCTGTGCCCGACTGTTGCATTGCTTCGTCTCATAGCCGAGCATCCTCGTCTTGCCTTGCTTTAGCATTTTGCGCTGTCTTTGACGCCCTGCGCTTAAGCGCCCGTCCTGTGCCGCATTCCGTACCTTACTTACCCAGTTCTTGGTACACGTCAACATTCCTCGAGGGCTGTTCCAAGACTCCATTACGGCGCTTACTGCCCATCACCTTTCAGGGCTCCTCGTCAGGTCATTGGCTGTCAACCACCTACAACTAAATTCGCCCTAATTTGAGAGACTCACATCCAATCGTTGGCAGCCAGTATAGAGTCTCTAACACCACTTCGCGCCTGTCTGAACATGCGACGAACACCTCATGGTGTTTCATCAGCCTCCTATTATTGCTTAATCTCGACCTGTCCGAATCCCCGGCATCAAAGCCTATAGGCGCTGTCGTGGATCTTGGCTGGTTTCCCAGATTAGTACCAATCTCATCATTTATCCCCACGGCGACCTGTGTAACGGGTGCCTACATATTAACTGTAGTAAGAGCCCGTCGCCCGTCGCCCGTCGCCTGTCATGGATCCATCAACGACTCTCTTCACTTTCTTGTTGTGAGTTCGGACCGTTTCTTCTTTCTTTTGTTACTTTATTGTCGTTTATTTGCTTGTTTGCTCCCTTACTTCGCCTCTCGCTGGTCGATTATTGATCCGCTACTTCTGCGGATCGCCTCCTACGGAACCGTTGAGTCGGTTCATTATATCCAATCCAATCCATCTTTACAACAATCGTTCTCTTCAGCAATTGGACCACTTTCACTCCGACTGCGTCAGCTTCATCTCTCAGCATTCCCTTTGTGTTTCAATTATCGAACGCTGTCATTCCATTCTCTACCCCGGATCGGTACACATTACCTAGAAGTGTCTTATTTGCCGTGGTATGCTTCAATTGTCTTATTTTTGTACCCTC
The DNA here is from genome assembly GCF_900079805.1 of Fusarium fujikuroi IMI 58289. Classification (NCBI taxonomy): domain Eukaryota; kingdom Fungi; phylum Ascomycota; class Sordariomycetes; order Hypocreales; family Nectriaceae; genus Fusarium; species Fusarium fujikuroi. The sequence goes on along the minus strand of NC_036626.1, from coordinate 3,694,706 downwards.
GCATGAAAATCATCTGAATCTGGCTCCGTCCCCGACCAGCCCCCCCGGCCTGTGCCTCAAGACATAGACGGACGCCGTGTTTAGGAAAAAAACAAAATGTTTGAGTCGCATGGTTTTCTTTTGTATTGAGGGCGTAAAAAGTCGGAGCTGAAGTCAGCGTCCGGCCAGCCTCTAGCTGCAGTGCTTGGTACTGCTAATATGCTGTATGCATCAAAATGGGGAAGACAGCTGAGTTTGATTGCAGATGGAAGTCTCTATCTGCAGCTACCTTGGGATCGATCCAAGGGTTCCCTTGTCTCCCCACGATTGCCAGCTATCGTACCAGTTTGTTTCTCAGCTTCTACCCCTTGGCCCCAAAGCGTGTGGCTGGCTGTAACGTACTGCAGTGCAGCTTGGTGCAATTTCCCTGCCCTTTTTTTCTTTGCTTCTATTCCCCTTCCATGCCGTCACCCGATGGCTTTTAACGACGGCCGCTGACAAGCACCCCCCAGTCAAACTCCCCCTTCGACACAGTCCGTGCAGCTTATTGGGTCGTGGGACAATTTCAGCCAATCTCACCCCATGCAACGAGACATCCGGCGGGGCCGTGATCAGTGGAGAGGTTGCTATTCTTTCCGTGACATTGTCTGTGACGACGTTTCCGTCTCGGCTTCTGCGACGTGCGCTGGCGTAGGCGCTGGAACAAGCTCAGGCTCAGGCTCAGGCACTGGCACAGCACCTTCGTATCCTAACAAGAGGCACGGTGGTCTTAAGATGGGCCATACCTATTATTACTACGTATGTTGTTCTATCCCTTTCGGTATATGCCATCTTATTGCATTGCATTGCACATCACCTCATAACAAACCCATTCCTCTCCCTTACCTTAAACTAGTGAACCCGACTACATACATCAACACTCGTTTACCCAACCACCTAAACACATTTAATCAACATCGCCTCTCTCACTTATTTCAATTCTTCATTCACTCATTCATTCACTATTTGTTTATTATTTAATCCAGTCATTCATTTATATTAACAATGGGTTTCCAGTATGAGCTAGATGGCTCGGTCGAGACACACGACCCTAGCCTCCCTTCAACCACAGCATGTCCATACCTACCTGGTCAAACTGTCAATACTTTAATCGTTCCTGTCGAGCAGGCTCTCAGGCAGCGAAGTGCTTCTCTCACCTCTATGCGTGCCACCGATCTCAAGACCATGAATCCCGAATCCAAGTACATCGCACCTCGACCTGCACCTTCAGTACCAGCCAGCCACATTCCCTACCGGGTTGGCTCATCTCCATCACTAAATCATAAGTCTTCGTCCCGATCATTATCACCTGCCCCGGCGGCATGGAAGCGCTTGTTTGGTCGAAAGGTGAACTCTGAGGGCGAGCGTGGGCGATCTCCCATCCGCAACGACTTGTCTGGTCCCGCCGAGGATATCGACGAACGTTGCACGACGCCATCAGAGGGCACTCGAACAAGAGATATCTCACCTGAATCTCTTCGACGCTTCTTATCGGATGATCTTCCTCCTCGCCCTGGTTCTAACCTCAGTGAAAGACCGTCTCTAGTCATCCCTGAAGATGTTGTAGAGGATAACGAGAACGATGACGACGATAACTTCGCTACTTCAGCAGCATCTGATGGACAGCCCTACGTCACTCGTCTCTCCACCCCCTCCCTTCAGGCGAACTATTTCCTCCGAGTCAGTCAGGAGTGATGCCGCTCATTCAAGCATGCTGCCTCTGATCCCTTCAAAACCATCTAGGAAGGACTTATTAGAGGTCAGCGGTGTGCCTGCATCGGCTGTGCTTCCTTCGCGACCTAGGCTGGAGACTCTTCGGGCTCCTAACCCTCGAATCAACCCTGCCACGAGCTTCTTCTTGTCGCCGGCCACGCCAAACTTTCCTGAAGATGAAGGAAACAACTTCTTTGATCTTACCGATGATGAGGACGACGTTGTATCAAGCAGCAACAGTGACATCCTCGCATTTCAGCCTGTTCCTGGCATGGCCCCTACTACCGACTCCTTCGAGTGCTACAGTCTCCCGGAGTCTCGGGAACAAGGACGGAAAATTGTCGAGTCCCAATCGGCCTACGCCAAGGTTAACTCTACATCGCTTCTTTCTCGCGGTGACAGCGGAAACTTCCTCGGTGCGCCTATCGATACCGGCCTGGACGACTTTGCGGCCGAGCTGGGCTGGATGGTTGACGTTATTGGCTCCAAGGCCAACTAGTCAGCTACAACATACTCACATAGTATCTGATACGATACAGCTTAATTTTGGGCTTCAGCGCCTACCACACTCTATGATTAACATTGTTTCGGCGGCGTTCAATACTGGGTTTCAAAAATTTGGGTTCAACATTTGATGAACATAACACAGCGGGATTTGCATTTGGAGTTTTAAAAGGAATAAGAGGGGATGGCGCAAGCATAGGCAGCTCAACGAGATGTCAAACGTACAACAATCCCCAAGGGGTAATAAGAAAAGGATCTGGGCGAATCGAAATAGACGGCCGTGTAACAATGGAATTCCAAAGGAGTATGTGAGGGAAGGGTGGTATGGTTCACGAGACGGACGACATGGCAGTTATCGAAACACGAATCTTGGGCCTAAGACGAGGATTATGGGTTGGAGTGATTTGCTCTTATCTGCATGCGTATGTAGATGACATCGGCAGGTGGCACAATCTTGATAGATGAGATAAGACACAATTATAATCAACCTACAACACTGGTTTTACCAGTTACACACTTCTGTTGACACGTCAAATGGTGAATAATCTCAGCCGTGCTTTTATGCTGTCAAAATGCTTTGTATTCATACATAGTGGTACATATTGTAGTTGCTGTCATGTTATCATGCCAATTCCTGCGATTCAACAGCTCTTTATCTATCCAGCAAAAGTACCATAATAGTGATCCATGCAATTCTTCTCGAATATTATTGAGCTGTCTGAAGTGGTGATAGGGGCTTTTCTGCGGTAGTTGGTTGGGGGTTTGTCGGAGCTTGAGCTTTTGGAGCAGGAGTAATATTTGGCGCTTCTGGTGTTGCGGCCGTTGCATTCGTAGCCTCCGTAGGCTGAGTGACTGCCTGCGGCGCCATCTTGGTTTGTATCGTCTGATTAGGCTCAGAGTTTGGTAGTGCGGAAGCCCCTTGTTCGACCCCAGTCATCTTGTCCCCCGTAGTCGGGATACCCGACGGAACATCAGGGGGTTTTGTTTGCGGGTCCTGGGCTTGATCCGGGGCCTTGACAGCATCTTTGCCTTTGAGGCCCTCGTCAGGCGTAGATTTCTTCTCAGGCCCCTTCTTGTCAGGGTTCAGGAAGCGTTCGGGGACGCCTCGTGCGGCATATGTGCCGCTACCGACCCAAGCACCAAGGATGTGGCTCCATCGGTACTCGCCTCGGGTAAGGCGTTGGATCTCCCGATACGCGTAGGCATTGTAATAAGGAAGGTCAGTACGCGGATCCCGATACCGAGCGGGATGATTTGTGATTACGCAAAGAGGCGCAGGGGAAGGTTCTAACCAGGGTTAGAGAACGTGACGTTTATTGAAGATCATCCATGCAAACTTACTGGAAAGCTTATTCATCTTGCGGCCAAAGATGATCTGCGTTTGAATACTACGATCCTTGAGGGCGTTGTCGTCGAAGTTCTGGAAGACGATGGCATTGCGGGCTCCGGTTGAGGGCTGAGAAGGTTGCGTTTGAGAGTCAGGGGCTTGGGCTATAGCGGGAGTGCCGGGACTGGTAGACTTGGTTGGGGGAACGGGCGTGATAGTTTTGGGTTGAATATTCGTTGTAGAGGATATGGATGTGACTCCTGTTGAAGGGTTTGACGGAGGGGGTGAGATAGTTGATGGAGGAGTGTTATGAAGAGGAGCAGTTGCAGTGAGTGTAGGAGGCATGGCCCCTTGAGACGTATTTGGTGGTGCCAGGACATTGGATTTGGGATTGCCGAAGCCCATCATGGGGGGTGCATTTCCGTTGATACCAATACCTGGAGGAGGAGCAAGTATGGGCGCTGCTAGAACGCCAGACGGTTTAGAATCCGGTGGGCGAGATAGCCCTGATGGAGGAGCCACGAAGGAATTTGTCGTTGACACTGACCCAGCGGGCGTAGGTGGAGGCGGTGGTGGTGCAGCGAGACCACTTGGTGGATCCTGAGATCGAGGAGGGCTTGGAGCTGGCACGAAGGTCGATGGTAGATGAGCTGGAGCAGCCAAACTGCTTGGAGGTGTAGGCGGCGGTTGAGGAGGTGGTGGCATAGTCATCGGAGGAGGGATGTCTTCAGTCTTGGGAACCGCTGGAGGAGCACCGTTCGTCTCTGAAGTTGAAGATGCATCTGTGGGTTTCGTGACATCTTCAACAGGTTTAGGAGGAGTAGCTGGTTTTGTGTCTTTGGAGTCAGATGCTGCTGTAGGCTCTGCTGACGTTATGCTTGGTGGTATGTCCTGTGAAGGTTGCGATCCCTCTTCGGCGTTGACGATTTCACCATTTGTAGCTGGCGTGCCATTTTGACCGTCCTCCTTCTTGTCCTCTATTGGGCCAGCTTTCTCCTTGTTTTTGTCTTTATCCTTACCCTTTGCCTTCTCGCCTCTCTTCCTCTTCTCCTTGGCAGGCTCCTCAATCACCATATGCCTTCCCATCCATTCACCAATCCCACTCCAAAAAGTAATAACAGGTCCCTTCAGCGTTCTGTTGTGCAGTGCCGCCAATTTCGCTCGACGTTCTTCCTCACGCTGTTTCTCAGCCTCTTCCCAGCGATTCAAACTCTTGCTATTGCGCTTCTCGACAATGGCTGCCTCTCGTAATCGCTCCTCCTGGGTCATGGGTGGTTTCTTCATCGCCTCCAGCTTGGCAGCTTTCTTCTGCATTTGAGCCAGCTGTTTTATCCGGCGCGCCTCTCGCTCAACCATTTGCTGATGCAGTTGCTCCTTGGAGAGTCGAGTCGTTTGTCGGGAAGAGGCTCGTGTCGGTAGGTCCGCGGCAGACGGCAGCCATGAAGTGCGCTCAGATTTCTTCTTAGGTCGTGGCGCGGGCTTCACAGGTGCAGGCGTTCTCGTTGTAGGATCGATACGGACTTTCTTGCGGAATTTGGCAGGGATGGCTTCTTGCGCCTTTCGCTTGCGCTGAGCAGCGCGACGTTCCTTGGCCTGCTTTTCCAATTCTTTCTCGCCCTCGAGGTCATCATCATTATGGTCGTTCTCGTCTTCATCGTCTGAAGAGTCCATCTGGACATCCGAACCGTTCTCTTCAGCATCGGAAAAGCCCTGGTCGTTCTCGTCTTCGGCGAAAAGCAGTTCGAGATCTGAATCAGGTTCCTCGTTGGCGAGCATCGACTTCATTCTGTTGCCCGCGGTAGAACGGCGCTTTCGAGTTGTAGCCAGCCATTCTACCGTGTCTTCGTTATTATTCTGGCTATCGGTGTCGTTGTTGGGGCCAGCAGCCTTCGAAACTTCAGCGTCACTGTCGCTGTCGCTGAGGCTAGATAACGTGGAAGACAAGGGAGTCCCCATATCGGACGGTTTGGATTCCGTTTCCATCGCGAGTTATCGATTATCGGGACGAAATGGGCGTAAAGTTATCACATTGCGTATGTTGAACGATATCCAAGTTGATATAATGGAGCGGTGTTGTGCCGTGGCTTGTCGCCTGTTGGGATTGAAGCTAAAGATAGAAGATGCAAGGTTGACGAACGCGTTTTTTGGTGGGGAGAAGACTAGTAGACTTGGGGATGGGGTTTTTTTCAGTAGGTTGCTGACATCACGACAGACGGTCAGGGAGAGGCAAGAAAACTTGAGACCTTTATCCTAAGTGATGAAAAGACTTAGGCAATTTATTCTAAGTTTAGGAGAATCTCTAATAAGTTAAATTTTTTTTTTTTTTTTTTTTAACATCCTCCTCTAAGGTCTCATGTTTTCTTTCTCCATGAGAACGGTGTAATACGATAGGCGCATTCCAGCGACACAATGTTCGCGACGTGTTGAACAATAATAAATTGTGAATGATTTAATAATAAAATTTATTCTGATATTTAATATATCTCATTCGTCTAAATGTGCGAATCTCATATGTAGATCGCATGTGTTCAAAACTGTAGCCCGGTCATTTGTACCTAATCAAACGCCGTATCCTCCAGTATGCAAAACAAAAACTCCATCCTCATGATTTTCATGAGTGTATCTAAAACGCTAAACTTATCATGGCTAAACGCTGAGCGGGTCCCTCTATATCGCAGCCAGGTGCCCGGTCAAGAGACAGAAAAACGGAAATCAAGCTGCTATAGCAGGCAGAGGTGCGTGTTGCTTCGACCAATGATCGATGTATGAGATACGAGAGATGACCTGCACATTGCTGCTAGGATTGGACCCCTCAGTGCCGACCTCTACATCTCATCTGGGGCAAATTCCATGTCTTCAACTGCCCACTCCTTGCATAACCCAAACCAGTTACGAGTGAGACATCTCTGACTTTCTGGCACGCTCGTGCTAGGAGCGTCTTCCATTGTACCTGTGGGCGCAGCTGTGACAGGCACGTTCGTAACCTGGCCAGGTTCAGCTGTTGTTGTGGCCTCAACTTCGTCGCGGCAGCCCCAGAACCTTCCAGGAGTATGGCAAGTCGTCGTAGGAGTAGCATCTACGGTCGTTGTAGTGCTGCTCTCGGTAGTCGTTTTATCCTTGCACCCAAACCAGCCAGGCGTCTTGCAGGTCGACGTGGAGGTCGACATAGTCGAAGTCGTGGTCGAAGCGGGTGTGGTCTTGTCAAGACAACCCCACCAGCCGGGCGTCTCACAAGTTGAGGTGCGGGTCCGAGTACGGGTAGTCATGGAGGTCGAGGTTGGTGAGGATGAGGTTGTGGTGGTTTCGGTGCCATTACTTTCGTACATCTTCCACTGAGCACAGTCCCTACATTCAGGAGTTCGTCTGCACTCGGGAACACCATCGTATTTCTTGATGACATCGTCAATGACAGAACGGATCCGATGTGTACCAATTCCGACCCTCCATCCCTTATCGGCGACAACGTCGTACACACATTCGTAGCCAGCATGGCATGCGCTTTCCATAGCATAGCCACCATAGGTACAAGAAGCTGTTGCGCCGTTGCATGTTCCGATATAGACAGGGTCTGCAGTGTGACCAAAATGGAATGTGCCTGTGTTCTCGCGCATTTGGGGATAGTCGGCACTAGCACCAGGAGGGACAGGCAGACCTAGTCTGGAAGCTGGAAGCGCCTCTGGGACGGCTTCAAATGTAACGACGGGAAGACCATATGTCATACCCAGCATCGAGGTGACGGCGCCACCAAGCGAGTGCCCTGTCAGCCAGACTTGGGCATCAGGATAGAGTTCTGTGACATTCGAGTATAGCTCGCGGGCAGCGCCATAGTAGCGGTTCTCTTCCCTTAGAGCCTGGACAACACAAGTGTTGTTGCATGAATACGTGCCTGTGGCACAATCACAGACTTGATGCCAGGTCCACTGACCTTGTTGGGCACAACAGCAGCTGAAGAACAAATTGTCGTTGACCTTGTCATTGGTTGTGGTGCCTTCTCCATCAAAAACAGCCATCGACGTGCCTTTCAATCCGATGACAATAGTCGAGTTCGTATCGTCAACAAAAATATGGCCGCGAAGACCATCAGACTCCCATCCGAAATCGGCGCTGCGGTTCCATCTTTCTCCAACATCCTCCCAATCGGTTTCTGTTTCATCTTTGACGTACGCGTTGGCCGTCATAATAGCCAAGGTCAAAACAGTGTCCTTATCTTTGATGTCGGGTGAAGAAACCTGATCCATAGTCCATGCTGATGCATCAAGCACAGCCGCGTATCCTCTCTGCCGAGACTCAGCGACCATAGGGTCGACGACGGATGGCCTCCGGTCTACTAGACGCTGGATTGTCTGGGGATGGCTCTTGGCTTTTAATTGAGAGACATCATATTCGCCATATTCGTCTTCTGCAGCTAGGTAGACTCTTGACTCGTTATGAACAACATCTCGCTTCCGATGGAGGCCTGGGTGGAGATGTGTGCCATGATGGTAGATGTGCCGGAGGCTGAAGGTATGCTCAGCGGGTGCAGGAACTTCTGGCGATACTGGAAGTGCTGGCCCAGGAGGTAACAGGACGTCGTCGTGAAATCGGTCGCCGATGTTATTGTGAGCAGACGATGGCGAGAAGGCGAGGAATGATAGCAACAAGGTAGCGGTTACGCGGCCAGTCGAGGCGCATCGAGAGCCCGACAGTCGGGAGCGGCGATTTGTTGTCATGAGGGTATTGACCATCCTACTGAGCAGAAGAAAAGACGCATATACGATTTGAGTTGAAGTTTGTTGAGTAGGTTGATGGAAAGTAGAGAAAGGTATCGATAGTAGTAGATCATGAAGATGGATGGATGAAGGCGGCGACAGTTATCAAGCCTATGATGTTATGCACCTTATCGCTGGAAGTGGAGACTGGAAACCGGAGAAAGGGTCACATGGAGGGCCGACATAGGCAATGTTGGGGAACTAATAGTGCACGGGGCCTAAGGACTCGGCGATGACTTGCTATTTTGTCGATTTGGTTGAATTCACATGCTACCTACCTTGCATTGTTTACCTCATTCCATGGATTTCTACGCATTATTCACACAGATATTGCAGCTACTCGTGGTGTCATTAGCGACAGTTAAGGTTCCATGCAATGGGTGGTTAGGTCATCAGCAATTTAGCTTCTGTTACCAAGAGCAGACAGCTAAGAGGATGCACAGAGACTTGGATGTCACAATATAAATTGAATTCCAGCTTCCCCATTCGATATTCAATTCTGGGCCTCTTAAGCTGTCTGTCTACCTTATAAGTTACCGCGTTATCAGGTTTCAAGTCTCGGCATCTATGATATTGTGTTAATGCCTCCAACCAGTGAGACATGGAGTAACATATAACTAAAGTGGGTCATCTTATAGTGGCCGCGTGAAGACGCGCGCCGACCGCGGCCTGAACCCTTAAGCTGAGGGTGCACTCAAATTTCAGACTAAACCGTGCCTTGCATCCAATCGTAACACATCGTCACTTCACAAGGACGACAGCATCTTCTTGTCACAGCATATTTCCGCGCATATAAAGCTTTCTATCAGTCGCCAAAATGACTGCTATGTATGTGATTTCTCATAATTCCCCCTTTTCTCTCGCCACAGAACTTGAGGTTGCTCGATCCTTTGATGGCCCTCGTAAGCATTGCCGCAGCAACAGCTAGCTAACAAAGCCATCAAAATCACAGCGAGAGCTTCGATAACATCTACTTGGATCTCTCCAAGGAGAGCGGAAAGTGCAGATTCGCAGAGACCGGTTTCGGATGGAAGCCTGTGGGCGGCGGCGATACCTTCACCCTCGATCACAACAACATCGCCTCTGCACAATGGAGTCGCGCTGCCAAGGGCTATGAGATCAAGATTGTACAGCGCGCCAAATCCGGCATAATCCAACTCGATGGCTTCCAACAAGAAGATTACGACCGTCTTGCCAAGGTCTTCAAGAACTGGTACAGCACTGTCCTTGAGAGCAAGGAGCATGCACTGCGAGGCTGGAACTGGGGCAAAGCCGAATTTTCCAAGTCCGAACTCACATTCAGCGTCCAAAACCGGCCCGCATTCGAATTGGCCTACTCGGAAATTGGAAACACCAACCTCGCTGGCCGCAATGAGGTGGCAGTAGAGATGGCACTCCCTGATACAGGCGCTAATGCCCAGCTCGGTGGTGCCAGGTCGAAAGGATCCAAGGCTGCCGCTGGTCGGGACCAGCTTGTCGAGATGCGATTCTACATTCCTGGTGTTACGACTCGCAAGGAGGCTGAAGGAGAGGACGCAGGCAGCGATGCCGGTAACGACGAGCAGGAAAAGAATGCCGCTACTCTGTTTTATGAGACTCTGATTGACAAGGCTGAGATTGGCGAGACTGCTGGCGATACTATCGCCACTTTCCTGGATGTCCTACATCTCACGCCCAGGTATGTCCAGTTTCTGCCAGTTTTGTGCCCACGCTAATACATTATCTATAGAGGTCGTTTCGATATCGACATGTACGAAGCCTCTTTCCGACTCCGAGGCAAAACCTACGACTACAAGATTCAATACGAGGCCATCAAGAAGTTCATGGTACTTCCAAAGCCTGACGAGGTGCACTACATGCTTGTTATGGGTCTGGATCCGCCCCTGCGTCAAGGTCAAACGCGATACCCCTTCGTTGTGATGCAGTTTAAGAAGGACGAGGAAGTCACTATTGACCTTAACTTGAACGAGGACGAGCTTAAGAGCAAGTATCAAGACAAGCTGGAACCTCATTACGAGGAACCCCTCCACCAAGTTGTCGCCAAGATTTTCCGTGGTCTGGGTAACAGGAAGATTTCATCCCCTGCTAAGGACTTTATTACGTATGTCCTCTGTTTTCTGCTGCGCCATGAGATTACTGACCCGCGTGCAGACACCGCAGCCAATACGGCATCAAGTGCTCTATCAAGGCAAGCGAGGGTTTCCTCTACTGTCTGGAGAAGGCCTTCATGTTTGTGCCCAAGCCCGCTGTCTACATCGCTTACGAACAGACACAATCGGTTACTTTCTCTCGTGTCAGCGGAGCTGTTTCAGCACTATCGACATTTGACATCACAGTTCTTCTAAAGAATGGTGCCGGCTCGTCCCAGTTCAGCAATATCAGTCGTGAGGACCTCAAGGCCCTTGAAAGCTTCTTCAAGCTCAAAGGACTGCGGGTCAAGAACGAGATTGACGAGGATGCCAACCTCCTTGCTGCCGCCCTCGATCAGCAGATGGACGACTCCGAGGACGAAGTTGCCGCCAAGGCTGACCGTGGCTCCGCTGATGAGGATGAGGAGAGCGTGGATGAGGACTTCCGAACCGATAGCGAAAGCGATGTAGCAGAGGAGTACGATAGTGCCCACGAGAGCTCTGGCTCAGGCAGTGACGAGAGCAATGTGGATGAAGATGAGGAAAGGGATGATGATGACGAGGACGCTGAAGAGGAGCGTCCTAAGAAGAAGAAGAAGACAGGCTAAACGTAGCATACCTAGGCATGTGGTTACGGAGTGCGTGTGTGTCTTTGACGTGAGACACGTGAGCAGTTTAATGGGAGCGGGACTAGGAAAACTCTTGGTCTTGGGACTGAGATACCAAAGGCGTTTGGGCTAGAAAGACGATTTGACACTTCCACCTGGGTTCATGTAGTCGTAAATTTTTCCAATTACAATTATTTCCGCTTTGATAGTTTGGTCAGCAAGTTGCCTTTCTGCACGACTCATGTTGAGAACAACTTTGCGGTGAGCATTGGTCATGACATCCATGGCATTGACATATAGTAGACCAGACTAGATCGATTGAGGCTAGATGAAATTAAGCTTGCTTTACGCTGAGTTTCTTATTATGGAACATTATTCATCAACAAACTATAATAATAATAAGTCATCGAGTTGAAAGAGCCTCGGGATGTCCTTTAGCCTGTAACATACCTATCTACTGCAGGCTCGTAATTGATCAAGCCATCTGGGGTATTCCTTGTTCTCGACACCTGGAGAGGGGTACATTTGGATCGCCCGTCAGTTGTCAGCCGCAAAGAGCTAGTGACGACTATTAAGAGAGCCCCCCATAAAATCTTATCGTCGGCTTTACAACGAACAGTCTAATTACCATCGTATCAGTCTCTGTCATGGTGCGCTCACGAGTCGCAAACAACGTACGAGCGCCAAGGCAAATACGTAAATAGGGACACTACCTAGCTAACAGTTCTGTTGAAGAAAAGAAAACATGGATGGATATTCTCCGGAAGGCTGGCTGCTTACTGTAGATCACGATCCTGCACTCTCGTGTGCGTTCCTGTACACCCAATGTGAGTCTTGCTGATTCTATAGGTGGAGACGGATAGTTGCTGAACGCTCTCGGTTTGGCTCCGACGATCAGGGGTGGCCCTTGATCAGCGATGGCAGGTTAAGAGACTAAGATACATACTGCAAAGCTGAGGTACGTAGAACTCTTGCAATAGTTGAAGGTGATCTGATACCAAAACCTCGTGGTGATGTTGATCAGCTCAATGCACCAAGATTTGGTGTCATAGAAATTGCCCTTTCTGGTAATAATAACGAGATCCGAGGGGTAAAATTCAAGTCTCGTATTATTGGGTATATTTGGAGAAAAAAGGTGCCATTCAAAGGTCCAAGACCTTGTCGTTTAAGGTTTGGACAAAGATCAGATCAGCCGGGGCCAGGGGTGTAAGCGAAGTTTTGCTTCTGCCGAAGTTCAGCGTAACATGGAGCGCAGTAAATGAAAAAGAAGAAGAAGAAAAAAACATTTTTCATGTATTACCGCATTAGTATGTGACAGCTCACACACTCCGGCTCCGACGTGGGTTCACAGGAGGGGGGCCGTATCCGAGTCAGCGCATTGAATTGGCCGGGCCGTTGGTAGGGTCACCTTGGAAATGCCTAGCTAATTGTCGTGTGAAGGATGGGAGCCTGCAGATGAATATTTGTGTCCCGTCAGCGATAATGCACGAGAGGGTTCTGACAACCTGAACGACCGGCTACTCGGCCTGCAGAACCGAGGATCAGGGGTACCTTGAGCATGGAGCCTGGAGGGTATCACAAATAATGCCTGGGTCCTATAACAGAAGGCCCCGTCAGTCGAAGGGGAGTCCGTTCGAGTCGAATATCCATGATCTGACCCTTCCAGGGTTCTTAGGAGCGCTCGCTATCGCTGTCTTCTGCAGAACAAGCTTTTGAGTTATAGAAAACGTTTTCTTACATGAGTTCAAGACGTAACTATGACTCGCTGGACCTGAACTGAATCTGTGTAAGTGGCAGGGAAGTTGACCTGTCACGATCTCTATAAATCCTTCGTCTTTTCGAGCAATTCCTTCGGTTTCCCGTCGAGTAACGAAACTAACACCACAATTCTCTTGTCCGTTACCTTGCTTTTATACTACATCCAACTTTCCTCCTCATCAGCTCCACACACAACGCGCACATCGTGTAATACCTGGCTGGCATGAAGAAGGTACCCGTTCTGCGTCGCACCTTCCCAAACACCTTACTCCCCGTGCAGGACAGGGCAGGCGCAGGGTTGGCAGCTACCTAGGCGCAGCAAGTATCTGAGGTGTATGTGGCATCCAATCCATTCGTTCCATTGTCCTAGGAAAGTGCGGCTGCCTTCCGAAAGGACTCTTTCCTCTGTTTCATATGGTTGACTAATTCCGCCTGTATTTGATCTATCCCAAGAACCTCCCCTCACAAGGCAACGTACTCACAGCCAACTTGCAAATGTAGATCAGGGCTGAACATGAGCTATACAACATTTTCGATATGAATTGCCAGGGCTGCGCAAGCCACACAAACCATTATGCAAGCCCTGCCACTACATAATCGATTGTCTGTTTCACAAGAGGAGAAGCAGCTCCGGGCTGACTGCACCTTGCATAGGGTGAAGAGGGATGTATTCCTCTTCCTTTCCGAAGTGACGTTGGCTTTCGGCCAACGACTGATCTGCACTGTCTCGGTCGACGAGCAATAACTTGTTCACACTCTGCAGCAAACTCAGCGCCAAACAAAAAAAAAAAAAAAAAAAAGAAACAAAAAAAGAAGAGATGTCACCACCGAAAAGAGGAAACAAGACCTAGAAACAGTGACGTCGAACAAAAGGGCTAAAAAAGACTACCGCCACGAAGACGGCAGCGATAGATGTACATGGTTTAGCCCACAAAAAACCGTTGTCTTTCCCGTCCGTCATGTTCAATCCTAACGACGCCCCCCAAAACGACATATCAGCTCAACGGCCAACGACCACATCCGGCTCCATTGGTCCCCAACTCCCCTCGAAACGTGTTAGCTTCATCATCCAACGTGAATCCCTTTAGCCCAGGGTCCTCTTTTCCCAGGCATGGCATACATTTTCGTTGGGTGGACTACAGGCTTGCGGCCCCCTCCCCCCTGGTTGTAGCCAGCCACCCCCCCCGCCTCCTCGGTTGCGAACTTGGATCAGACCACCACAATACAGACATATACATACAGAATTGTGTGGTCAGTACGCGGTCTGATTTGGACCATAAGCCATCCGTACCTGGTTGGAGTGTTCCTGTCAAAATTACCAAATCAATGGAACCATCTAGTTACAGTTATCATCTCCGTGCTGCTGGATCCGAAACAACCGGGCCACCGTACGAAGTCATAGCAAAATGAAGAAGCTTGTGGTATCATCTACTATCACGATGGCCGTGCCTCAGTCACCTGGTCGTTATTCCCAGCATGCCCAGTGAGCTTCTCAACTTACGAGTGGTCCTTCTTTCGATGAGCCACCTGAATACCTGGACTGGTCAAGCTGTGGCACTTGACAGAACGGACTCTTGGCTTTTATGAGAGATAACGGATGAATAACGTCCTTCTCTCTCCAGTTTAGAACGGGCAAGAGCCTTATGGAGTGGCCGGATAGCCTAGTTTAAGAAGATCCAGATCTGACCGCTCACAATTCTTGCTACAACATGATTCGGCATCGCGCCAAACTGACAGAACTCGGAGAACGACACTGACAGGGAAGATATAGGCGCTTCAAACATGCACTCTTCCGCGCTTGACATGTGAGCGGTAGGGCTTTTCAAGCCAAGATGTCCAATAAAGGCTGGATGGGCAAGGTCTCGATATGCCGATCACTTTACAGAGCACGAATGCCCGAAGTACCACTTACAGTCGGTCCCCGTCCCCTTCCCGGGCCTAATCCCAGCCCCGGTTTCCTGTCTCCTCCCCCCAAAGGAGTCCACCTATTTCCCAGGTCCAATTCCAGCTCATGTTTCCCAGAAGCTGTCCCCAAATCCCCCTTTGGGCGGTAAAGGCGGGGGCACTGGCCAATTCGATTGTCGAGTTAATGCAAACACAATCAGGGCGTCGACTTGAATCCACACATGGCTCCTCCATCATTCAGCATTGGCTTTCCCACGGCCACGGATTCATACCAGCCACATCTTCCTATTGGAAGCCTAATAGTTCACGTGGGGAAGGGACGAGAAGCTTGTCCTGCTTTGACACAACACCATCAGGTTGCCCTATGTTTTTTTTGACAAAACAGATCTCACCACATCCTATAACTAGGGCGAATGCGTGAGCACGCCAGAGTGTAGTCATCAAGGGCCTCGAACCATAATACCGGTCAGGCCTCGGGACAACGTTGGATGTCCCCGTGACTAGTCACTCGACTCTCAAAGCCTCAGGGGAAGAGGCGACAGACGGAGGAGGAGAAGGAAAGGGGCCGGAGGCCGAAGTACGAGAAAAGGAAAGACCACCACGAGGATACGCAGTCGATAGTGCGGCTGAAGAGGGAACCTGTGAGTAAAGATGTGACGATATGGGCAAATGTCACCCAACCCAGCATGTGCTCTGACGTTAACAATGGTGTGAAGCAGGTACGCGGAGCGGCAGTGAGGAAGACCTCGAATGCCGTTAGTGGAAACGAAAGGTACGGCCACTCATTCGCTCATCTTCTAAGAAAGAATTAAGGGCCGGGAAAGACATTCGATCCGTCACCTAATAGGTGACCAGTTGTCTCGTGGTGCCGAGAAATCTCTTCGGTGGGGTGACATTTATCTTGTGTTTGGTGGGAGCACGAGACTACCGTACAGCATCGCCCCTTCTGGAATGGGAATAGGGCCCTCGATCTTCTAATTTGCTTGTTAGATGCAAATCGGCGTCCGTGGTGCTAGAACTATTGAGCAGGTTCTAGTGACGTCGGAGTCTGCGGCTTCAGATTGCTGTATAAGCTGTCGGGTCCCTTAAACTATCAACCTCCGTGGTGAAGTACGGTGCCGGCCACGGGCCCAGGCCGACTGAATCAACGGAAGTTGTTTATCAAGACGTTCACTGATCGAAGCTCGATCGCACTTTCACTCAACATCATACCTTGATCCTTGGATCACAATCGACGACCAGTTGCTATTAAAGTGACAGCCAGGGCACGCCTAGTTGCATAGGCAAAAACGATACCCGGCCCACTCCTCCAGACACCTAAACACAAGAGCCGGACGAACACTCGAGTGGCTACGCAGATCCTGAATTTGCTGCAGCCTTCGACCTCCAATCCCACCATGGCGGGGGATCATAACGAGGACCAGTCATTCTATGACTTTCTCATAGAAGAGCCAGAGGTACGTTAGTTGACGACGAGGCGACGGATGGAGAGTGTACAGCTGCCCCCTTGTGCGATGTGAATTAAAGTTGAAGAGGTAAGTTTGGCCAGTTGGAGATATCCTGTCGAGGTCAATGCTCAATAGCATGTCATGGCTGCAGCAAAGCAGCTGAGACATGTCAACACCATGCATCAGGCCAGTGGCTAAGTCTCGACCCAACTGGTGTCTGTCTCGATTCCGTCTCTCCCGAAGAATGACTCGAGCTATTGAATCATGGTTTGTTGTCGCGCCCTGGTTTTCAATGGTACCACAGAAAAACTCGTTTAGAAGAGGCCATTTTTCGCAAAAGTTTCCTCGTCAAACGAGACGCATGCAATTCAATAGCTCAGGGGCAAAAGAACCGACGGGGGGAAAGAGCTGAAGCGAGTCGAGACCAGGAAGAGACAGAGTGGCAATTTTGAGACAGAAAACAGGAGAAAGAGAAGAGTGAACAATCAGTGAAGATGGAATAAAGTCTAACATTTGGCGTTTCCGTTGGAGCAGATGATAGCGCCGGCGCCACCCGGTCATTTTCCACATCAACAGCCCATTTCGTCGCCGAATCGAACCAGCCGCGATGCGCCGCCGCGGCCAGAACCGACCGAAATCGAGACCCACCACCACGCGAATCCAAACGCAAATCATCACTCGAGTCCGGTGACCTTACCGGGCCCGGTACTCGGAATGCAACTGCCGGGCACCGTTCCTGAATCGTCACGTGCAGAATCACGCGCTCATCTTGAAATTGACCTTGATATCGACTTACACGCGCAGCAACACCCCCATGGTTCCCATCTTTCTCATGGTGCGCATCCCCAGGCGCATGGAATTCATGGTCACAGCCATGGCCATGGAGCTCATTCAGCTCAGAGTTCAGCGAGCCTTCCGCCCGCTGGGTTTGCAAGTCACATCCCTCCCGCCTCTTCTGGCCCAATGTCGATGGATTGGAGCATGTACCATGTTCCTCCAAACTTGCAGCTAAATCACCCTCAGTTTGATTTTGATATCTCAGGGCATATGGGCGTTGTTGAGCATCCGAATCATCTTTCGCATGCGGCGACAGATCCAGCCTCGTTTTCGTACGGAAGCAATCTCGTTTCACCTTCGAGCATTCACCCGAATAGTGCCCACTTCGATACCAGCGTTCCAAATCAATGGGACGATTCTATGAGCCATGATGCCAACACTCCAAAAGTGCGGACCCCCGTTCATCATGTTGCCAGCAACCCCTGGGCCGAGATAGATGAGCATACAGGAGACAATAATGCAGCACCTGCTTCTCGTCCACGAAAGACTCCTCGACCGAGACGACAAAAGAAAGAGGCTCGCAAACTATCGGACGCTTCTCAGGGGGGTATGAGTAGCAGTACTGGTGGGACAGCACCTTCCATATCCGATGCTGCCAGCCCCAGCTCTGCGTCGCAGAACAGCCGTGCCAGTATTGGCTCCAAATCCGTGACCATGTCCTCGACGGCATCGACAGCATCTAGCCGCCAAAGCAAGCTCCGCAGTGCTTCTCGGACATCCAAAAACAGTCGAGACAAGCCCAACGATACTCCCGAAGACCGTCGAACACGAGCCTCTCATAATCTTGTCGAGAAGCAATATCGAAATCGCCTCAACGCTCAGTTCGAATCTCTCCTCAGTGCGCTGCCCGATCAAGTCCGCCATGGGGAAAGTAGCACCGGCAATGGAAACGAGGATAACGAATCCGACCATGCAAATGATGCTGACAGACGTGTCAGTAAGGGCGAGGTGCTTGAAATGGCTCGCAAGCATATTCAAGCACTAGAACGTGAGAGAAATCAACTCGAACTCGAGAACCTTGAGCTTCAAGGCAGCCTACGACGACTCAAAGAATCAAACTCCGAAAGCGCAACATCCTCATCAGGACAAGAGAACTCTGTCGAACCCGACACAAATAAGGATCCCAAGAGGGAGCGGGATGATGATGAGGAGGAGGATGGGAAAGAAGATTCATAACAAACAACATATTATGGGTATAGGGAGGCAAGAGTGGCACACTGCATCCAAAGTTTTTGAGAGTCAGGCTTCTCAAACGACATGTTCATAAACGAAGATATGTTTGATAAGTTTGCATCTCTCTTTAACCGCTTCGTGCGCTTTTCATATTCCTATTGCTGTTTGATTATCCTGTGGCTTGCTTCATTTGTTTGCACAGCATGTTGGTCCCATGACGATTTTTTTGACGTGGACACTCCTTACCCATGCGAGCTATTACCAGGCGCCCTGTTGATATTCGTTTTCATGCTTTGGTTCTCAAGTTGTGGCAGATTCAAAAGGGGCGTGGCGCTCAGGCAGTATCACGAATGGAAGTGACTATGTCCTTTCATGGGTACTTGCTTGCATGTTTGTTTGGCCTTGTGTGTTTGTTTTTGATATTTCTTTTACATTCCCTCACTTAGACATGTTGTTTGATTGTCCTTGTTACACCTCCTTGCCTCATTACCTGTGCCATCCTTTCTATGGACTTACGACTCACATGACACAAAAGCCTCAACACCCCACACAACACATAGAGACATGGGCTTGACTTGATTGGACTGGACATATGTTCTGTGTTACATCATGTTGCCGCGCCTCCTTACTTGAATCTTCTTCTTCGTCTACATTGGTGTGGAGCATAAGCATTCTATGAGGGAGCTCTACGGTTTAGTGTTTTACATGGAGCAAGCACGGGAGGGCAGAAGGAACAAAGAAAGACTTTAGAAAATGGGAAATGGATAGACATGGCTTTTGAGCATGGGTTATATGACACTGGCTTATCAGAGACATGTCTGTCTATAATCAAGTTCATGAAATAGACTTATGGTTGCGGTTTGAAATTCATTCCACAATTATGCATGACAAGCATCTTGGCTTGACCTCCTTAATTTTAGTGTACGTTGGTTCTACCGTGAAGAAACTATCCAAGAGTTCGAAATTTATCCTGGAGAGCTACATCAGCCGATGGCATGAACAAGACGTTGTCGTATACTCTTGGTTCCCGAATCGCCTTGCATTGCGTGAACCATTGCATTCAATGCGACCCCTGACGCATGACATGACATGCAATGCAGGGATTCAGAGGCAGACATCATCTCAAAGAATGCATCATAATTTTCAGTTGTTCAATAAAATAAGTTGGTCACTTAGCATGCGAATTATTGAATGCTTGGTTGTTTAACTTTAACATTTTTTTTAGTCATTTTTAACTTAGAATATATACAAAGAGCAAGTAAATGTCTCAAAGTCAGCGCGCTTGGCAGAAATGCATTTTTTAGCTGTGGTGCCGGTATGTTGTACAAGATAGCTTACTGCTATGTGCCGCTGATTTTTGTCTAAATGTTCATAAATCCATCACTCATCATAACTGGAAATATTGCGCCAGTTGGTTCCCAAAGGTCTCTCGCATAGGGCTGGACCTTGTTCTCACCCGTTGGCCGACCCCCCAGTGGTCGACTCCGAAAAAGACATTGCAGTAAAGATGAAAAAATAAAAACACACCCAATGCCTTGTTTAGCTTTTGAGTACCTCCCCCAATGCCCTGAACTGCTTTCTGCAGATCAAAAGTACGCCTTAAATGACCTGGTTGCCCGAGGCTGAAGGTCAAGGCCTGAAAGCCGGACTGTAGGACCAGAGACCCAAGTATAGAATGCCTTTCACGGCGAAGCTCAAACCCATACAAAAGAAATCCAACCATGGGCTGACACGCCCAGGAGCACAGTGTCTTGTGTAAAAGCAGTGTAAAGGCGACATATGCCGCATGTGTGTGTGTGTGTGTGAGAGAGAGAGAGAGAGAGAGAGAGAGAGAGAGAGAGAGAGATGAGACGGAAATAAAAGAAAGTTGCCTCAAGTGTTGAGGTCGAAAACAGGTAACTAATCAACATGGAGGGATCAAATCACTTTAGATACGATCGCCATTGCCCTTGGCATATGTACGAGGAAATAGGGCATATTGACCCACAGGAGGGGCCTGAGTGCTGAGACTTGTAGTTCTAGCACGAGGACGTCGGATCCTAGGAAGGTCGACAGACTTAGTGTTGCTAGGGATATCATCCCTGACGATAGACTCGCTTGCATGGCTCTTGTGGTGAGGCTTCTTGGTGACGGGGACAGAGGGGAATGGTGTGAGCTCAGGGACCGTGTCCTTCTCGGTGGAGGCAGGGGGAGTAGTGTCTTCTTCGTCGCTATCATCGTGTGATTTGATGATCTGTGACTCGCGGATTGTGTTGTTTGACTCAACCCACTTGTTCAGTGACGTGCTGCTGGTGAGACGAGTCAGGTTAGTCCAGGTGGAGTTGGTAGAGACATGGCGCTCTCCAGTAGAGTCAGAGAGAGATGTAGAGTTGGTAGCGGTAGTGGAAGTGCTTGCGCGTTGATGAGACATCTGAAGAGAGGTGTGACTGGCAGCGTTGCTGACATCCTCATAGGGGTGGCTGGGGTCAACGATACCATGAACCACGTCATCCTCACCCGAATAACTCTGTCTCTCAGTCTCATTGAGGAGCATCTGTTGATGGTAGTCACCAGGGATGAGTAGCGAAGGGGACAGGGTGAAGCCATACGACTCCTTGAAGCTGGATGCTCGAGAGTCGTTTCGACAATGGCCAAGATTGGACGGTCGGTGGACCTTGTCACCGCGTGGGAGCGAGAAGTTATTGGTCACGGCGACTCCCGTGCTTGGGGTGACGGCCTCGAAGGCACTCTCCGGCGAAGCCTGACTAGCTGGGCTTAGAGCCGGCATATCAAAACGGGACGCGGAAAGCATACCGGGAGACGACTCAGCGGTGCCGATGGTCGGTAGCTCCCTCAACTCATCGTCTTCAAACAAAGCCACTTGAACTCCAGGTGCATGCTCTCGTCCACCTTCCAACGACGGTCTCTCCCACTCGTAATCGAAGTTGGCATCCGCCTCGTGTTCGTAGCAGTAGTCGATATCATCCTCCCAACTCTCTCTAAAGGAGTGAGCTTGGCCGTTGTAGTGTCCAGCACTGTGTTGGGCAGCATCATTCTCGAGAGTCTGGGAGCCCCGAAGAAGAGGGACCGATTGGCTAGCACGCAATGAAGACCTGGTGCTGATGATACTCGTTGGTGATCGTCCAATGTTTACTGTATGTTCTTCCTCCTCTGGCACATCTGGCAGCGGTGGCTCATAAGTTGCGGCTACCGGAAGTGGCCAGGCTGCATCATCGGGGGTGGTGATCGCATGCGAGAATCGGTGATCGTCTACTGGCAATACTGCCTGCTCAGGGGCTATGGCGTAACCATGAGATGTTGCTGGAGGTCGCTCCATGATCTCACTAGGGCTAAAAGGCTGAGGGTGTCGGAACCCACCACTCGTCAGTGGACGATCAAACCTTGCCACTGCAAGTCGGTCACCATCTTGCAGGCTGGACTGTCGGCTTGAGCCTCTTGGGGGAGGAATAGGGGCACCCAAAGTAGGAGAGTGAAGCGGCTCAAGGGGAGGAGGTCTTGGGGGTCGGACCGGCCGAGGTGGGCTGGTACGGAGCTGCTCCTGGGATCGAGCGTGCTTGATCAATCGACGTGGAAGGTTAGAGGCTCTTGAACTACGGGGTGATACTTCATGTTCGACGACGCGGTCTGAGTAGCAATTGGGTTGAGGTTGCTCCTGTCCCGGAGTACGAGATGCTGAGTTGGCTACCTGTTCGCGTGGAGTATGCGTCACATGCTGAAAGTTGAAAGGCCCAGAAATCTGAAGCTTCTTCTGGAGGGCCGTCTCGTCGCGAGATGATTTCCGGCGGGCAAAGATAGTAGGCATGATGGCCTCCTTGAAGGTGGTCAAGGAAGTTTCGTTGCTCAATTCAGTCGAGTACAATGAACTGCCCGATGAGCTCTGGGCGCTGCTCTCACGTCTCGAGCGGCCTGACTTGCTCGACTTCGCACGGCGATGGAAGATGTTCTTGCCCAATACTTGCACACTGTCGGGTCGGTCTCGAGAGGAAGAAGTTCCGCTAGTCGTAGATCGTTGGGATGAGTGCCGAGTAATGCTCATGTTTTCGAATCCCTGCTCCCATCCTCGCTCACTATTCACAAACGACGAAGACCCAGACGATACAGCCCGGTGACCTCGATTAAGGTGAGACGCATGTTTCATCTGCTTGCTCAATTGGCGAATTCTCTCGGGTGATGGAGGGCCCTCTATGGCTGGCACCATGTATTCATCCAGATCGATGGGCGAGTGCCGGGTGTGGGGGGATACATCGCGGTAGCCATGTGCATCATTACTGGCACTGGCTTGAGCATTCTGGTTTGTATCGCGCCTGGAACGATCCGACTGGTATTCTGAGTAATAAGGCATTGTAGCAGCCCACATGATTACACAAGTCCTCCAAGAGGAGGGCGACGGCGGAGCGTGCCCTGTATGTAAACAATGACTTGCGAAACTGGACTATTCCGCAAATTCTTGTTCTTGATTTAGACCAGGCAGGGCAGTGGGATAAAGTAAGGAATGGAGTAAGTGAGACCTTAAAGAGAGACTTGGGATAGGGCAGATCAGATGCCACGAGGTTTCAAAAACGTATCGAAATGAGGGGTGGGAAAGGTCATCGGGAGATCAAACAACAAGATTATAACAACGAGGATGCAATGTACATATAAGTTAACAAGATGAGCGAGAGATTGATGCAATCTTGGGGCAAGGCAGCTTGTACCCTCCCAAAGATTAGACAGGCCCTAGGAACTGGGGCTAAGGGAGACTAGGGCGGTGGTAAGGGGGGACCCTCGACGGGGCTTCGAGTGGGTTGCGTTGGGCTGTCCCTGGCCCGTCTCGACGGACACAAGCCCCGGGAATCTGGGGGGTTTTCCTTCTCTGCAAGGCCCATTCTGGCCGGGATAGTCCAGGTTGGACATATGCAAGGATACATCGATCAGGGAGACTTGAGTGTCGGTACCGCAATGCGTACTGTGCGAGTTTGAGTGTATGTGCCTGTGTCTGTGAGTGCAAGTCCATTTCCCTAACCGTAACCTCAGACGATGCTGGACTCGTCGTAAGGCGACATGAGGTCCGTGGTGGTGCCATGGACGCCCTAACCGCCTACCCAGACAGAGACCAAGTGGGTGCAAGATGTTTGAGCATAAGTGAGTGTTATCTTGTATGTCAGGTTAAGACAAGAGGAAACAACACAAGCCGTTACACAGACACGACGAAACGCCGTCAAGCAGAGAATGAAGAGGTCCAAACAGTCAAAAATGACCTGCAAAACTTTTCACATCCACAGAAGCAACTATAAATAAGTGGATGTTGACACAACGATGCGATGGGTCGTTATGCGTGCGTCAATGGGCAGGTTTTTCTTTCTCTGCAGCTTGAAACAACGACAAGAGCTCAAAGCCAAAGCACAAAAAAAGAAAGAAGGAAAAGTCGGTCTCTGCAGTTGCGTTAGTTAGGAATGACAACGCAGCAACAAGTTGTGGAATCTGGACTCTATTTCTTTCTCGGCTATGCGTCGTTCAATACACGATACGTGCAGTTCAGCACACTGAGCTCGTGGCAGATAATGACACTGGATTCCGGCGCCCGGTTTGATAGACTTTCTCTTCAAGATATACTAGCAAAGCTTCAGAGTGACACACAACTGACAGACTGCGTCAAGCCTGCTGGCCTCAGTGCGATGCTCGAGAGAGAACCAAAGCCTGTTCCCTGTTAGCTCTGCTTTATCAGTAGCTTTGGAGGAGCCAGCTCCATGAGCAATGCAGGAACGAAGCCATAGCCACTTCGCTTGGCTCGGATGACGAATGAACCCACAGAGCAGGTTACGTACTCGGCCATTGACATCGTGGGGAGTTCCGGAGACTGGAGGTGTGACATGAACACAGTGAACCGCCTCTATGATCAAACGATTCGTTATCTAGAAATGGACATGGACAGAATGCAACCGGGGAATCCTTTCCATCAAAATCGGAGGGATCTAATGAAAATTCGAAATTACTTACCGAGACCTTGACATGGCAACACTTCACAAAAGACGAGAGGGGATCGGTGAAAACTGCAAGGGTCTTCTCACCCAGCCCTTCTACCCCACTGCATTTCCATCCGTATATTCGGAGCCCTTGGGACTCTCGCTTCGTGCTTCCCCATGCATGGCTTGATGATTCTCTTCATTCTCATTCACGCTGTGCCGTCTCCATGCATTCGAATAATAATCCTTCATCTGCGAGACTTGCAATCTCAAGGATGCCACAGTAGCTGCGTGTTCATTCATGAACCATGCTATGGTCTTAACTTGACTGAGAGGACTGGACTTGAAAGCAGGGCAACAGATGACGCGCTAGTTCAAGAACCTTTTTTGTGGGTCATCAGAAGGAACGCGTCCGACGTTGCAAGCTCTGGAGCTCTGGAAGCCCACTAAACATCTTGTGGTTCGTTTTAGCGTCGGGGATGGCGAGGATGATACAGACCATGGCCAAGGTTGAGCAATGACCACATCTGCAGATTGCTTCATCTTCTCCTAGTTTAAGGAGTTTCCTTGCTGTGGAGGATAACCACTGATGGTATGGAACAAGATCTAGCTAAAGGCATGGTATAAGCATGTCTATCGTAATCAGCCCAGAAAACACGTGGGATCTGGACGATAAAGCCTGCTTTGAAACGTGTGTAATGCCTACTTCCGTGATCATGGACCAGATAACGTTTGGCGATGCAGCCATTATTTCAGTTCGAAGCATGCTCTCCAAGCCATGAGATCCATTGAGTTGCTTGAATCACAGACTATCGATACGAGGAGATTGCTGGCTCATTTCATTTCATTGGAGGCGCCATAGTGTTGCCAAGACGAGTCTTGATCTTGATAAACTACATCTTCATTTCCTTGTTGGAAGGGACGGCAGAACACTCATGGACTGTTTTTAGACGCCTATGAGACCAGGGAACGAGATTTTCTCATGTCGTGGAAATCTCAACTACCCCACGAGAGATAAGGGCCGGATGGAGAGAGAATCATGAGTCTGGAAGCTAAGCAAGGTTAGGGGCTGAGCTAGACTGGCTGTTGTAGCACACAGACGGCGTGGCACCCAGCCTGAGCATTGAGGTGAGCTTTGTGCACAAATGGCACCGACGCCTACGGTAAGTAAAACAGGAACATCAACAAGAAAGGGAACCAGTGGCTGCTCAGACGTCTTGGTTCTGCCCTGACCCGCTGCGCTGGGACGGGCTGTGGGACGACGGACGCGTGGTGGGCTTTGCAAGACATTGGGCAGTCCAAGAATCCGGGTTTGGAAAAGAAGATCGGCTCGTGGATGACGCGGAAGGGCAGCCGGATGAGCGAATATGATGAGACAAAAAGCTTGATGCCGATGCGACGAAACAGACGCGGTGAATCTTTTTCTGGGACATTGCCGCGACCTTGTTGGCTCTTCCAATTGCTTGCGAGTTAGTGTTCCAGTCTGGGAGGGGTCAATAACGGAGGGAACCAGGGCCCTGCAGTAACGCGCAGTAGCGCCAGGGTCAGGATTCCTTTACCGTTTGTGGTTAGCGGTCAGGGGTAGGAGTGCCGGGCCTTGAGCGAACACACTGAGGCAGGCCATCAAGAACGTGCGTGTAACAGAACTCAGCTGGGGCTTGGGAGAGCTTTGATTTCCCAACTCCTGCTTGAATCGCGCGTTGGTGCGTAGGGAGCGATATGGCCCCCTCTGTCTCGATTAGTTCATCACGGGCCTAGGAACTGATCACGCTGATGACCCAAGTGGCATCCTGCCCCTGTCCCGAGCTCCATAAGAAGCTGCGCCAGCTGTTGAGCTAAGGAAATACGTACAGAGCGTCCTGGGCAACGGCAGACGGATGTTTGCCGCCACTGACCTTGGGGCTGCAGGAGCTGCTTTGGGGGCTTGATGACCCGAGACACTAAGGCTGGGCTTGGGTAGCTTCGAGACTGTTAGAGGCTGCTAGATGGAGGCCAGGTGGCGCCAGAAGCCGCGATGGAACCTTCGATTCTCGACGTCGTCACGATATGGTTTTGCTGTTGAAAGTTAATATGTAGATTACGATCAGAATGACGCGATGATCGAAACGGTAGAGTGAATTTAATTGATGAAGAAGGGAATTCTGAGCACCCTTGGCGAGATGCGATAACTGGGGAGTTGATAAAAGTTGCCCATGCCCAGGTGTTCCTGTCTGTGTAGATGCCGAAGATGGACCTTCCTTCCCTCCATTATAACACTCACTTTGCTTTCACCTCCCCTGCACGCCCAACCCAGTTTCTAAGGTAAGTACCTACCCTACGGGTTTCCGATTAACGCAGGCATATAGGTAAGGGAAGGCACCTGCTAGACTACCTATACCTATTAATCAACTCAACTACCTGACTATTCGAGAAGGTGCGTTTGAGCTTATCTCTCGTTAAGCTGGGTACCTGTCAGTGAGATGTTCAATGAGGCAGTCGTGTCTCCCATCGCTATACGCGGTTGGTCCCGATATTTGACTCCGGGTACACTTTTCCATGTGCATACGATAATTCGAACGAATCTCACTGACCCCAAAAGTTCCCTGCGACAATTGCGTGAAAGCTGCATCTCAGTATGAGGTAAGCATACAGGTCAGGACAAGTATAGTGATTGGTCACGAGCGTTGAAATCACCAGTCACACTCTAACCTATTACCGAGTAGGCAAATTAAACTGCGCCGTATTCCTTCATGCTTCGATGAAGAATGTTGGGGATTTCATCTTGACACCTCATGCACCGGATAATCGGAGCAGATTGACGCCACTGACACAACCAATTGCTTCACTTTAGCCGATGGCTGTCAGGAACGGTGGCAGGATCAGGGCCAGGAACAGGAACACAATTCTCTGCTGCTGCTTACCCTCCACTTAACAAGTCAAACCGATGCCTTACCTAACGAGGTAGGTTCTTCTAGTGATCGTTGGTGAGATTGACGAATTCGCTCACTGGCAGGCGGGAGCTTTACTGCTTTGGCCGTCTCCTACATACATTCAACCTGGCAGACCAGGGACCCGGGTTTCGTTGACATTGGCATCATGGATGTCAAGCATTGAGTTCGGAATGACAGAATCTGCAGCGCGGGGGAGATTGAGGTCTTTCTCTGACGATCATCGACCTACCACACTTGGCTAAAATCTACACCAGTCCCATAGACTAAGGTACACCGATGAGGAGACGTGCCTCTGAAGGAATACGTCCCCAGCGAACTCTTGTATTTGTTGGTTGTTGTTGATGGAGATGCCTACCTGATGCAGTAACACAACGTCTTGCTTATGCTCTTGAATCTCCTGATACTAAGGGTCCCCATATTAACAGTCCATCCTGAATACTACATACTGGTCTTTGCTTTTGAATAATTATTACTTCATTGTCCAAAGAGGAAATGCTTGCTGACTTGGCTTGGATTGCTGACTGTGCTGTACCTGTCAATAAGTAAAGCAGCCAATCGGCGCAGAAAGGGCCGCGATGGGCCGCCTACGACGCCTTCATCACTTGCAGTCTTACACCCGACCCTTGCCCTGTTCTGCCCTGCGGAAGCTCGCGCGCGGTGCCTTTTACGGCATCAGAAGCCCCTGTGACAACCTTTACTGAACCAACCAGACCACCGAAAACTGCGGATAACTACCCTCCCTTGCCCGTTTACAACGGCCACCCACAGACTTGGGCTCAAGCCTGGGTTCGAGTTGAATGAATGCTGTACAGACTGGCTGGACTCTTGCTGTACCGCACACGAGCATACGGTACATCAGCGCGGGTATGCGCATGTTGCAGTTCCAAGGGCCGGATTCATATCCATTCTCTCAGAGCCAACAGCCAACACCTACACCTACACCTACTCTTACAACGGCTAGACAGACAGACACAAAGTCAACTTAGCTGCTGTACATATGCGGCCACGGAATGTACGACGTCGAAATTCATGCAAACCCCGGACTCTATAATAAGTCGGTGTGACTATCTCTGTTGACCATGCGCATGCCTGCGTGTGAATCCTCGGTCCTTGCAGCTGAAGGCGTAGTCAAACCTTGGGACACAGGTAAGGGCGGCTCATTGACGTTTTTTCTCTTCCCTTCCAAGGGATGTCATTAGGGTTCGTGTTATGGATATCGATACGACAGAACACGACCTGGTGTACGTGGAAGCGGATACAACATGCAGAACTGTGGAACAATACATATGTAGGTACGGATACAGAGGAGCTCAAGGGAAACAAGCATCAACCCTCCATCGGCAAACCTTGATACAGTGT
This sequence comes from Fusarium fujikuroi IMI 58289, assembly GCF_900079805.1. Lineage (NCBI taxonomy): Eukaryota > Fungi > Ascomycota > Sordariomycetes > Hypocreales > Nectriaceae > Fusarium > Fusarium fujikuroi. The sequence continues at coordinate 3,666,307 of NC_036626.1, read as the reverse complement.
GGCATCTCTCCAGCCTCCGCCCGCCTACAGTAGGGAATAGCGAATATGTAGGTAGACAGACTGTACAAATTATCACAGATCTCTTCGCGGGGATCGGGAACCTAAGCTCACTCACCCATCCGATACCGATTACCCAGTTCTTTCCACGAGAGTTGGTCGGGTGTTGAGCCTCTCGACCCTTGCATTCCAGGTCTAGGCGTTGATATTCAGTGGAGGATTCACTGGAGATTTCTTTTATTCCTGGTCTGCCCGTCGTCTCCTCGGGCCTCTGGCCCTTCCTTCCCGCCGCTAGAGAGGCCTGTCGGTTGTTGGTTGTTGGAGGTCTAGCGCCGCGGAATCAATTCTCGTGTTCCGTCGCTGGGTCTTTGTATGTCTATCGGCCTCACTCAATCTGTTTCTTCTTCTTCCCTACCTGGGTACCTAGGCTCCTTCAGTGCCTTTACTGCATCTCATGTTGGTCGCTTCAATTGCCGCACTTGAAAGGAGCTGTCACATTATCTTGGCAATGCATCTTTGCAAGCCAATTCTGCAAGGAAGACGATCTTGTCAACTCTGGCTACTGATACTCAGGCCCTGTACCCAGCAGCTCAATCTCTAGTAACTTTGCTAGTATGTACCTGTCTGTTCCTGAACTCAAAGTGCCACGTCCCAAAAGTCCAAGGACAGGGATCTCACCTACTTCCCTGGTCCTCCAAGTCCAAGATAATGGGATCTGTCTGGGCCTTGAAAACAGGCCAGTCTAACTGTCTATGCTGCATGGCATCAGAGCTACCTACCTGTCGGTAAATGAACAATCAGTCTCTTGGGTCTCCCATCCATGAATGCCTGTATATACATAGCAAGCACAGTATGTATGTACATACATACGGCGGATATGCCCCAGTCCCGATTTAGAGCTCTTTGCAGACAGACATCAGACAGCTAACCATTCGCTAACAAACTCAATTCCGAGGTTGCGCAAGACGTTGGAGCCAGACACATGCTATCCCCTCGCTCTTGTGCTCCCTCCCACCGGGCACCGCAGCCCAACGTTCATGGTTCACAAGCTCGGAAGCACTACGACTTAGCTTAGCTTGCGAGTAACCTACAGGGCCACAGGAGCTGATCGTATCCCAATTGGGGTCTTGTAGCCTCGGAGAATACAACACCTCCCCCTGTCAGGCCAAACGGGAAAGGGGCCTTTTCTTCTCGTGGCTTGGCCTTAATGTTTGACACTTTTGCAACTTACAAGACACCATTCGGCGAATATCCGCCAGTTTGTATTGCGCCTAGTTACACGAACTACACTGCCTATACCAGAGCTACCGACCAACCCATTATACCTGCCTACTGCAGTGCCTATACTCACCTACATATGAGATAGATGCTACGGCTACATGCATGCATAGATGCGTTGAATATACGCTGTTCTCGGACACTCGCTCCGCGACGTTCCTCCTCAAGACCCCTAAGCGAAGCTGAAGCAGGGTACCATGATAGCACAGTGCACAGTCTTATGATCTTTTTCAATGCGACGCGAGAAGCGAGTTCTAATGTTTCAGCCAATTACGGCACTTGTCACATCTTCCATCACGATCGACAAGAGCAGCACTCGACTGTTTCGTTTCAGGACTAGGCGTCCAGTCGCTAACTCACTGAACCTCAAGCTTAAAGACACCAAGCAAAGCGATGGTTCAAGATAAGAGACGGGAGAGAGAAGAGAGGCCCCGCCACTGATCACCCCGAGGCTACCAAATTCCCCTGTCCAGCTCCGGTTCCGGCTTGTAACTGCAAGGCGAGCGAATATCCATTGGATTCTAAACATGGAAGCAATCAAATGCTGCTAAACATATGCTATCCCAGAACTGAGCTAATCTCATCACCCCCTACTCCAAGACCCCAAACGCCAACGCTAGAAGCCTGGACAACGAAATGACTCCGGCGCCAGTAAGAAGAGTAACGTGCTAACCAACGCCGGCTCGCAATGTGTATGTGTTTGCATAAACATGGTTATTAGATGCTCCGCGTATTATACTTCTCGGCAATCCCCTTGACGATCTGTCCGATCTTGACCTGGGGTAGCTCCTCCTATTGCCACATCTTCGACGTCGCTCGCAAAATAGCCATCATGGCGCTTCTTGCGCCGGACGCCAAAAAAATCGCCTAGTGTATCACTAACACTACGTGACCGCCGACGCACCAGATCGTCCTCACCTACAGGCCCCTCAGCCTCGTCTAAGGCGCCAGGAAGATTTTCCACTGATACCGGCGCTGCTGATTGTGCGGGGAGCGTGTTTGACCGGGAGTTGTTCTCGGGATCAGCATTCTCATCGTCTTCGTTAAAGAACAGCCCGGCTCGGATGGTGGAACGTATACGACGCATCGAGGACTGGCGCACACTCGGGTCGTCAGATGCGCGCAGAAAGGCGTCCTTGACCACAGCCGTAACCGTAGACGATAGAGGGGACGGAGAGATGAAGGTCCTGGATCGGCTTCCGGTACCCCCGGGCTTCGAAGGACTAGCTTGAGGCCGTGGGAGAAGCGAGCCATCAGCAGCTAGGGCATCTCTCATCGGTGTTGTTGGGTGAGAGGCAAACGCCGCTGAGCCCGCGGTCCCCGGTGGTGCAAGAACAGAGTCTGTAGAGTACGCCCTAACGCCTCTTCCCGGTGGTGTTGACGGCCCTCCGAAATCGTTCCAGGGGAAACCAGAAGCCATAGTCTCCTGACCTGGGGACATTTGAGAACTCAGAGCCTTGGCTGATGGGAGATTGTTGTTGTCCTGATGAGGTGTAACTGCTGCTTTCAAGACTCTCTGTGCATCAGGGTAGTTAAGACCTGATAGGTGACTGGACCGTCGTGACTGTGACTTGGGGGTAGAGAACCCCTGACCGTCTTGGTAGGACGCTGTACCATTCCCTTCCTGGCTCGCAAGGCCTATCGTATCCTCAAAATCATCGTCTTCAGACAGGACCTCATCGTCATCATGGCTTTGCTCACGGCCGCTAGTAATGAGAAAAACGCCGAAGAAGGTAAGGAGACAACCTCCAACAAACTTGGCCGCCTGTTCAGCGTTCGTTCGTTCGAAATCGCGGTAAAGGACGGCGCTTCCGATGATCACACACAGCGTAAACATTACGAACTGGATTGGAATAACCTGGGTCGAATCGAAACGTTGCAACGCCTTGTTGACGTAGCGAATCTGCATGACTGCTGTCCCAAGGAGAATAACGATGAGAACATAAGTGACAGGAGTTGCAAAAGCGCGCCAAAGAGTGGAAGACAACATCGACGAAACGCCTTTTGTCGCAAGGGCAGTGTAGCCGCCTAGAGCTATAGTCAGTGTCTGCACAGCGAGCTTCTCTATCGTGTTACATACCAAACAAACCAACAAGCCCCAGGTCGATAAGAATCGTGCGTCTTCCGTACCTAGGACTTGCCCACATCAAGACCAGGATAAGGAATATGGTCACGCCGAGATAGATCTCAAAAGCCAACGTAGTGATCGCGTCCCATACATCATGGGGGTTCAACTTGGTCTCCTCTTGCTTTGCGCTCAGAACAACAGTAACAACACCTCCAACAGCGATAACTACACCCCAGAAATCGCGCTGTCGGAACTTCTCGTGGAACATGGCAGGCGCAATGATGCAGTTTGATATCAAGGCGACAACTCCAAGAGGAGAGACAATCGAAGCGGGGGCGAAGCCATATGCGAGGAAGTTGCCCATCTCACCAAGAGTAATAAGAACCTGACCCAACCACCAGTACGGAGACTTGAGGTATGATGACGACGTATCATCCTCTTTGCTATCGGTGCTCTGCGATGCCTCGGAGTGAAAGGACCCGGTCAGCGGATCAGTTTCATGGCTCTCGTCCATGCGATCTCCATCATTTGTACTTGTTCCGTGACCATTTTGATACCCAGCTCCATCGCTACCTCCTCCAATTGTGCCGTATGAGCCACCATGATCTCCAGGGTGAGGGTGCTTCAATGCTTCTTTCGCCCTCTTCCGGTTCCTACTCCGTTGCTTGTGAAGTCGAATATGTGCGTATCTCTGAACATTGAGCGCAAGAGCGATGAGTACGTTGCCTACAATGGCTGTGACGATACCGATAAGTGAGGACCACTCCTGTATTTTATCGCCGGGTTTGCCGGAATGGCCGTGATGAGAGGAGTTGTTGGAGGCGCCTTGCGCCCAAGGATCGACCACCATTGATGGCCATGGCGATTCGACATTGGCCAACCGCATCATCTGGCGGGAGAGGTGAACAACAGGTTTTGGATAAATTCGCAACGGTCGATAACGAAATTAAAGGCGCAACACTCAGACAAACGTCGGGAAATTCGGAGGATCGGTCACCGGGAACGGATAGTAAGATGACCGAGCTTGGACGGATAAAGCGTGATTGACGTCGTGGTGGAGGAATCGATAGTGTCGGTTTGTTGGTAGTCAGTAATTAAGAGTATCATGGGGGGAGCGTATGGTCAGTATCAAGCTGCGTTGTGCAGTACATGGCCAGCCGTCGCAGACGGAGAGGATGATGATGCGTTTATGATTATGGCGGTAGGTTTTCTAGGGAGAATTTACCAAGAAAAGAATAATGTGTCAAAAAGACAAGACAAGAAGCTTGCCTTGCGAGAGTCAAGTTAGTAATGGAGGTGATGTATGCCCGCGGTTGGCACGGCCTTGGCGAGCCTGGGGATCCAATGTCATCTCGCATTTTTAGGCGAGGCAGAACCTAAGCAGAAACTGAGGTGTCAAAGTGGAGCCCTGTCTCTGGCTCAGGGTCTTGTCACTGAAATAGACCAATAGAATCAAAAGATCAACTGTAAGCCACTGGTTCGATGCCTTGGGGATGCCCGTTGTTGCCCGCTACCCCCACTAGCGTTGGACTTTGCCGTCATAACTCGCAATGGAACGAGAGCTTTCGATTGTCACATGGTTTTCTCAATCCAGTTCAATTCTGGAATCACGACGAATCTCGCATCAATTCTGGCACTTTCTCCAAGAGTTCCTTACTATCACTCATCTAGTTAATAAAACTTGTCCATGTAC